>NW_027466517.1:6562500-7144596 GCF_050575085.1 Anarhichas minor | reverse complement strand
CTGCAGTACTGGCAGTGAAAAAAGTGCATCTCTAGTTCACAGTACGTCAGAGCCCCAGAAGCTCCTTACCTCAATCTGAGTGGGGCCTTTGTGTCGACAGCAGGTGACATGCACCACAAAGGGCCATTCGTCAGGCTGCATGAGTACACCGGCAGCCTGGGCACAGGTGGGGTGGTAGGCGGTGGGACAGCGGCCGTGGGAGCACTGCACGCAGCAGCCGGACGCCTTCTTCATCCTCTTCTTACAGTAGTAACATTTCTGTCACGGATTCAAACACAGGAGCCAAGGCTCAGGAAAGTGCAGCGGATGGGAAATGACTCAAGAGTGAGTGGAGTGAACACACACAAGGCTGAAGCCTTGCTGAAGCCTTTACACGTCATGGCTTCACATCCTGTTAGATCAAATGCCCTTCAGGATTTCTCCAGCACAGATGGCTGGATATTCCCTTGTTTCCAGTCTGTCCTCATTGTAGTTCTGTGGGCTACAGCACTACAAGGAGGACCACAGTTTGGGGAATAGATATACTGTAAATGAGGCCTTTATTTACCTCACCTGCAGAAGGAACCAGAAACAAGCTTATATTAGAGGGTTTCTATGGAAGTAGCCTGCTACGCTCTTTGCCAGGCAACGGTACACTTAAAATTGCCCTCCACTCCTGCTACGTAGATTTGAATGGGAATGTCCATTCTACTCCTATTCTGATACTACGGACTGTACTGTACTGTGCTTTGTTCACCTCGGCATGCTGCTCTCTTTTAACAAAAGCCTACAGTGTTTTGCTCCAATATGCGTGAAAATGAAGAGTGTGGGAATGTGGACACCAGTGCTTGTCCTGAATTGGCAACATATTGTGAAAATCCTTGACTCTAAGGAATCTCTCACCTCTTTACTGTCTCTTTCTTATTAGCAAATGTGTACAAAACATTCAGGTAGCAGCTTCTTTTTTCTCCAGATAAAACAACACCATGCCATGTTGATGAAAAACAATATAAACTGTATGTAGTACTCACGTCCCTAACCTCTCTATGCTTCCAGAAATGGGGGGGGGGGGGGGGGGGGGGGAGAGCGGGCACCCGAAAATTTAAGCATATCAGTGCAAACAGACGTAAACAGAGTCCGACAGCAAAAAAAGTTATAAAAAGCATGCACACAAAAATTTCTTCACATGAGGATAATCCAGAAAACGCTTTGTTTGGCAAAAGTTTAGTGGAAAGACTTGTGTTCAGTGTTTTTCGGGTGCTCCACTCTTGTTATTCACATTAGATAGGAACCTCTTTCTGGGACTTTAGAGAGTTTGGGGAAGTGAGTTCTATAAACAATTTGTATTGTTTTTGGTTGAACTATCCTCTTAAGCTACAGTAAAACTCAACACTTCCTGCTCAGATGTTTCACATTAAAAGCATTCCAGCAGCTCCAAAAGGCCACATGTTCTTTGTCGGCCGTTCATCTCTATTAGTCAAGAAAAAGTGGATTTCTGTTAAAGAGAGACTTGACTTGTAGTACAGATGGAATGAGTGCTGTGGAACATGGACTATCTTAAATCTACTGTGAACAGGTGGCTTTACTCCCCCTTGCCTTTAGTAGCAATCAGCCTTTGTTTGTGTTCATGCTGGCTATTGTTTGAGCCTCAGTCACTATTTGAAAAACAGCTTCCAAAGGAGAACGTAACGAAGCTTATCCATTAAAGGGTGACTGTAATTTGAACTCACCAGTTTAAATCTCTGCAAAGGGATTCCACTTAAATCCACAGGACTTCTTTCAGTGATGTTGACAAAGCGGGCCTCCAGCACAGCCACTGCACACAGCACATGTACCCACCTGCAACACACACACAAGTGTTAATAACGCAACTTCATCGAGCAGTAAGCAGCCTATTCTGTTAATTTGCTAAAGCACACATCTCCTATGTGCATGGATTTGACATGTAACATGTAGTGTGTGCTGCTGGGTCTTCTGTTGTGTGGTATCATGAGTGTACCGTTTGTGTTTTACTCATATTTGATGTTGTCATATAAAGTGGTGATTTGCATACAAACACACGATTCAAATGATTAGGAAATAAAAGATTGTACTTTAATTGATAAATTAAATTGTGTCATTGGTAGTTTTAATGAGCTAGTGTTAGGAAGCTTAACAGGTCATAGTTCATCTCTAACATCTATTTTACTGTGAAAACATCTCCATCAAACAACTGGATTTATTCAAGTTTCTCACCAACACGACATCTTTCAAGATTACATTTGAACACATCATGATAACGTTATAATCTACCTTCACCCAATACTCATTTTCACTGAATAGAGCTTGATCTCATCAATGTAATTGGAGGACTGTGCTGCTCACTGGTTGCTAACAGCTAACGTTAACTAGCTCTAGTTCACAATGTAGCATTATCAGGTAAAAAACTAATTACTGCCTCGCGGTTGTAGCCTCCACCTAGCAGTCATGTTGCAATGTCCAACATGTCTCTGCTTCATCATTTTATGCTTTTAGACATTTGTGTAAAATCGTGATAATTATCATATCAATTCTTGAGTTATGGCTAAAAATGTTTTATGAGGTCACAGTGACCTTTGACCACCAAATTCTAATCAGTTCATTCTTTGGGTCTGGGTGGATTTTTATGCCAAATATGAAGATATTCCCCGCAGGAGTTCCTGAGATGTCAAGTTCACGAGAATGGGACGGACGTGAGGTCACAGTGACCTTGACTGTAAAAATGTAAGTACGGACAACCCCAAACATTGTGCCTACAGCCACGGCTATCGCCAGCACGGATGCATAACAAGTGGGTGCACGAGGGTTTTACCCACAGGTACCGATCAGTCAGGATGTATGGACCGATTAGCAAGTGACACGTGTTGTTGTTCCTGACAACAACACGTCAAACACGGCATCAAACGTGCAGTAGATGTGCCTGATGACTCTGGAACAACTTACTTGTTGTTGTTGGCTTTCTGCAAGGCTCCACCTCTCAGTGAACACAAACAGCAATTCTGCAAATAGAACATGTCATCAATCAACTGTCTAAAGAAACTAACTGTACATGTGAGCGTCTGGGTTTGAGCAGAGACACCTCAGTTCTCAAGTATACAGACTGCAGACTGCTCACTGCAGCATCAGGCTGCTCATCAGCTGCATTATTCTTCGAAACGCCAGAGGGCAAAAAAACAAAATGAACTGTGAAGAATCAAAAAGACTACGAGTGTCACTCATAGATATGCCCGTAGACTGTAAACGCCATGAACCAACATCCACTATGACGAGGAGGGATCGTAATTATCTGTAAACTCATATCTCATATTCATGGACTACTTTATTACCTGTATACAAGCACTGTAAAGAAGTATTGCATGCATGATAAAGAAACAGGTTTAATATCCTGTAAACTATTTGATTTGGCTGCAAAATATTTACTGACATGTAGATATTTAAGACCTCCTGTTTCTGAAGCATTTTAAAGCCTCTTGGCCTTCTTTGTATAATCCCTAGATATGTAAATAGTGCTTTTATCAGTGAACTATTTGTAACAATCTTGTGATCGCGTGCGCATCAAGTTACAACAATTTTGAGGTGACGACGTCATTATCTGGCATGCGCCTCGCGCCAGCTTCACTACGGCGAGTACAGACTAAGCTTTAGTCGACTCGTTTACATTCAGGATGAACCTTCACCGTAGAAAGGCTCACCAGGAGTACATGACACGTGGTGCTATCACAGAAAAATAAATCACACTAAAACTACACCTACACTACTTACCAGGTTTAAAAGTGGGGGAAATGAAGTGCATGAGCAAACAATGCAGGCTCAACCACGTTGGGTTCGTAAATCTAGCAAAGACATCTAGTCATTTCTGAAGCTGATAATGGAAGTGGCTCAGGAGCCCATCTCTGTTGAGAGATGAACATGCAAAGTGCCGATCGGGGATTTGGGAGAAAACAGCAGCCGGTAAAAACAAAGTTTACGAGCTGAAGCGCAAGTGAGTATTTCAATTATCCTGGAAACAGGAGTTTAGTTGGGTGGCATTAGAGGACGTTGGTGAAACTCCAGATTCATTTACATAAATAACGACTACACATGACAATTAACTTCATTCTTTGTTGTTATTTTGATAACCGCTAATAAATATTGTAGAGGGGCAAGTCTAATGTGTCTTTGGGTAAGTAGATTTCTGACTGAGCAAATAAAAAAATAACAACATTAATGATGAAACCAGATTGAGCTTTGATGAGAAAAAAAATGTATACAGAATTTTGGAAAATTTGATTTGTGAAGAACAAAACAATGTACGATGAACCCTAATGGTTGTGAGCCATTAGAAATAACTACTTTAAGCCTGAGACACTTTAACTTCCAAAAGGGCTCAGACTAAACGACGCCGCAGCGCGTCCAGTGGTCACTGACCTCAGTCATGGCGTTGGACTTGCAGCGCGCACATTTCCACTCCTTGCTCACACTGGCAGGATCCACACCGTAACAGCCTGGAATACACAAACACAGAGACACAGCCTGACACACTGGTGCGGCAGCTCAGAGAATCACTGTTGTGTCATTATGAAGGTATGTTAGTCGAGTCAATGCAGCTTTAAGTGGTTGTGTTATGGCAAAGATCTGCCGTCTAATTCTATAGTAGCACATTTCTGTCACGATGACTTATAAAAACGTTAGGGAATGAAAACTCTGAACATGAGACATGTTCATGTGTGTGTGTGTACTGACTGGTGTGAACCCGGATGCTGCACCGAGAGCAGCTGATGAGGAGGCTGGTTCCGTCTTCCTCCAGGTGAGGCGTGACGGGCTGCTCCTCACACTCAGAGTCCTCCTCTGTGGTGGTGGTGAAACACATCTCCGGTATCAGAGGCTTGGTCCGCATCCGCCCACTGCCCACCATGACGGGACCGTCTACGCCGCTCGCACATTCAGTCTGACGGCAGACAAAGCATGCAGACACTTCAGTATAACTTCTCTACGGGTGTTACCAATTCTCTGATTGGTACATAAGTTTGATCGCACCACCTTCTCTTTTGGTGGAATGCAGCTACGTTCATTTACTCAAGTACTGTACTTAGAAATACAGTACTTAAGTACAGTACAAGGATGTCAAAATTGTATTTGTTTCCTGCTACTTTATACTTCTACTCCTCTACATCTAAGAGGGACATACTGTACTTTTTACTGCACTGCATTTATCCGACAGCTTTAGTTACCTACATGTTGATCTTGGAAACCACAGTTGACAATCTCAGCTCAAGGTCTACTAACTGATTTTCTCTGAGAATTTTTGAGAAAAACATTTTCATATTGCACCTTAAAAATAATTAATTTAATCTAATTTCCATTATGCAATATGTATACTTTGTTGGCATCTTATTCTGAAAACCGGATGTTCGTCTGAAGAAACCGGATGTTGTCTCACGTTAATCTTTCCGGTAACTTTCGAAGTCCTTCGCTCGCTCCCGATCTGCGCCGTTTGAATGAGTTTACCGTGAATTTCAGCATATAGGTGCACTAAAATTTAAGTGTCTGCTGAGTTGACCGCAGTCTCGCAGTCACAGGTCTGATTAAGAAGCGCTCCATTAATTTATTCGTTTAGAAAGTTCGGGGGCATTTTTTACCCCTCTCCTAGTGATATCAGGGGCAAAATGATATTTCTTAGGGGCAGTTTTGCCCTTTGCCCTCGTGTATTTCTGATGCTGTATGTCACGATTCAGCATGTTTTTTGGCAATTCAATAAATAAATTGTTTATATGAAATAACCACATGGGCTTGTACACTCTAGTGTTAATTAAATATCAGTATTTTCTCATTTAATTAAGAACTCCAGTGCAAAATAATCAGATTTCCTGAGAGTGAGTAAATTCTTGTTATTATCAAGTTAGACGACGTAATTATCTCAATATATGATTTCATCACAATAGGGGGGGGGGCAAGGCCTCATGGAGTAAATGTCCCAACCCAGTCTAACATTAATATGATGGAATGAATTCAATATTTGTAGGCACATCAATACCAAAACACGGCTGCTGCCAACACCAAGAACGCCGCTCACTAACTGATCGCAGTGGACACAAAAGCTGAAAGTACCTTCTAGTATTTAGTATTGTACCTCCATAAAGTTGTCAGTGGCCAATTTACTCTTTGTCCCTAATGTGGGTCAAGCTGTAAAAAACTGCATCTTGTGTTTCCCATTATGTAACTGGGTTGTCTCTTTCTTCAGATCCACATTGCCTACTAAAGGTTTCAAGTTTCACACTTCTAGTTGGTACTGTCGGCTTTTTTCGGGTTGAAAACGTATAGTTTCCCTCACAAACCGAGATAACCGTGACGATGTGTTCAGGGTTTTCTCTCCTTGACACCTGCTGCTCTGTCTGTAGCGTATGGTCTATATCAGGCATGGGCAAACTACGGCCCGGGGCCATATGCGGCCTGTTGGGCTTTTTAATCCGGCCCGTCAAATATTGGAACAAAATTGTCCAAACTATAATAAAGACTAGGGCTGGGCAGTATACCGGTTTACATTTCCCATATAATATGAATTCTTCACACAACATCATACCGGTGCATAGCCGAAACAACTGCTGTCTGCTTTCAACAGGCAGCTAAATATATTGTTCGCCGCTTAAAGCGCTGCGGTCAGCGCTAGTTCTCTTATATGTATTGAGAGGGAACCCGAGTCATGGTCATAACTTTATAACACAACAATTAACAACCCACAACTAACGCTCTTTAACAGAGAAAAACACAACAGCACACAACAGTCTGTGACACATAAACAATTTGTAACACTAATAATTGTACATTTATAAAATTTCACCGCAGAACTGCATGCTGGGTACAGCTCGCGAGCGAGCCTGCTTGCTAGCACAACAGTCTGCTAACAGCTGGGAGAGGCTCCATCGCTCCAGCTACGTTACATTAAAGAACAGAACATAGCGATGCAGGATGAACAAAGACAGACCGGAGATGCACCGATAGAGTTTGACACATATACAACGCTGATTTACCGTGTAATATGTGTGGGGGAGGGGCTTAGGACCCAGGGGAATGTAGGTGAAGGAAACAGGAAGAGACGGAAGACACGCCACACAAACAGCTGTTCACCGCTCGTCACGATCCTGTAGACCAGTGATTCTCAACTGGTGGTTCGTCGCGGACCCGTTTTCAGTGGGTCGCGGGCCTTTGCTTTATGCAGCGGAGTTATTCACGCTCCTTTCCAGCATGTACGGCACTTGTTCAGCGGTGCAGGAAAAACACCGACCAATGCGTTGTAAATCACGTCACGTGATGCAGTTTAGCCAATAAAATAAGGGTATTCTGATACGTTTACTGACTGCAGTGAGATGTACCCACACCGTGACACAGGAGGGAGAGACAAGGAAAGACATTACAGAGCAGAGCTCGGATAATGTTCATTGTGAAAGTCAAATATCTGTATGATCACTTTAAAGAAGCAAATTGCTCTAAAGACCACAGTCTTTAACTGATGAAAACATTAGATCTGTTCTGAGAATTGACACAACCAAACTGACATCAAATGTTGATGCACTGGCAAAAAAGGGTGACTAACAACACTGTTCCCACTGAGATTAATTGTAAATTTCCTTTATTTTTTAGGTCATGACTTTTACTTGTAATTTATATTAGTTCACACAAACACTCTCCAGTCATCTGTTACTGGCCCGGCCCTTCTGTCAAATTTTAAAACTCAATGTGGCCCCCGAGCCAAAAAGTTTGCCCACCCCTGGTCTATATGTTGGTATGTGAGTGCGAGGGTCTGCTCTGGTACCCATTACCTGCTGGTATGTGTGGAACAGCGTACAGATGGAGCAATATGGAGCTTTGGATCCCATGCGCTGGTTGTACAGCCTCTCTTTCTTTAGGTTGGGAGGTCTGCTCTGCCACAGGTGAGCCAGAGGTTTAGCCCAGCTCTCCCCTTCCAGACCACCCTCCTCCACTGGGGGGGCCTCCTCCGGAGCCTCTGAGGGACAAACAAGCACAACAGCAAAGTTAGCATACGTGTTGAGATCAGAGGTCTTGTTGACCAAATATTTTCCGTTATTGAAGGATTTTATTTTATTTTTTTCAATGAAGGAAAAATCTAAAGGCTGTCCATAGCGGCCTCTGCTGGCGGAACAAAAGGTGACCGCATGGTCGGTGTCTGCTCATATTCTCTCTCCATGCCCTTATAAATACATAATCTATAAACTCGTTCTGTAAGTTAATTATTTAAAAAACAAACCGACAGAGCGATCGCCTCCACCGTGTCCTTGTATCTGTATTGGATTCTGTCCTGTCACAAAGTCAAAATATATTTTAAAAAGATAGATGTAATCATTTGAAAATTGTACTAAGTGTTTTTATCTAACGCAATATTCTGCTTCAATCCACATTTGTTGGCGTTTATTCTTTCAAAACCAACATTTTCGCTGCGGTCAAAAGAGGACGAATCGCACACAGACATTCAAAGCTTCATTGTAAAGCTTCAAATGTAAACAATGACATTCGGTACAGCACTGGGGCTCAGTTGGAGCCACTTTGGTTTTTTCCCTATTTACAGATCGAGGGATGTGTATGACCACAGGCATCGTTTTCATTGACTGTGAGAAGATATTCACTGAATTTGACAAAAAGAGTATAGTATTAGAATTACAGACTCCACCTGTCTTATCATTACTATCCGAAATAGACGACAGGTAGTAATCGATTATAATGGAATTTGTACGACACTGTGTCAAAATGACGGACAGCGAGACTGAAGCAACCACCGATTCAGATCAAATAACTACTAGCGTCAGAGACCTAAAGCCCCTTTCTATAACTGGGCATTCATATTCATCCAATATTAAGTGTGATGGTGAGGCAGTCTAGTTGCTGTAGTTGATGCGACAGACCTTCATCACTCATGCCGTCCTTGATGAGCGGATGGTGGCCTGGCAGCTGTCCTAGATCACTCTCTGGCTCTCCATCTCCTGCCACTTCTTCTGCTACCTGCTGGAGAGACTGTTGTTACCGTCAGAGTCCAGGCGTGACAATCTTTCCAAAAGACCGTACTGACAGATAATCCTTTCCCCTTGCTTACATACCTAAATCTGGCACCATACAGTGAATATTGTCTTGTTTATGCAGTGTTGTGATGCAGAAAGGACGATTAAAATAACTCTTGTTGTGTTCAAGGATGTGCCGTCATTTGAGCTAAGAGTTGGCTGGTGAGAGTCCTCCTTTAAATGCAACAAACAACAAATCCACCGTGTTTGCTTAACTGTTTCCTTTTTGGATTGCTTATCAGAGTAATGCTTCTTACTGGCATCTGAGCCAAGCCAAAAGATAAACCAAGGTTTAGCTTTTACATTTATAGCTTTATAAAATATGAAATCTACTGAATCAATGGTTGTAAAAATGTTAACAATAGTGTACACAACTAATAGTTGAGAGGCTAAAACATGGAAAAAAACACTGTTATGGTCCATTAACATGTGAAGAAGAGCATTGAAGTGTGTGTAATGCCTGTGTCCACTCACTGCTTTGCGAACATGTCTGTTGTCTTTCTCCGTCTCATCGTCACTGTCCTCGCTCTTCTTGTCTTCCTTGGGCGGGGCTTCTCCCTCTCCGTAGTCTCCTTTAGCGTAGCTGTGAACGTGCAGGACGTCCGCCGGGCTCAGCGTCCTCTGGAACAGCTTTTGCGCCGGGCTGCAGCTGCTGCCCAGCCGAGGCTCCTCCTCCTGGGAGCACGGGGCCCCCGCCCGGCTCTCAACGGGCTCTGGAGGACACGCGTCTGCAGCCGACACGCCGTTCTTCTCTTTTTTTGACGCACTTTGTCTGTTTGAAGTTTTCTTAGCGCTGGCTTTGGACTGAGATTTAGTCTGAGGCTTGGTGTCTTTGTCCTTCTTAGGCTCAGTCTTGACCTTCACTGTGTCTGAAAGAATAAATTCGGTAATGATGAACATTATTGCAACGACTGATACCACCAGATTGTCCCGGACCATTGCAGGACGTTTGCTCGTTACAGCCTATGAAACAAATAAATACACCAATAAGGTCTGTATGTTTGTACATGCATACTAAAGAGGCTTCTACCCTAAATAATAAGCTTCTGTCATCATCACAATACACTGAGCTTGTTACTCAAAGCTTGTTTTTCAAAACTGAGAACTGGACTTTTTAGTGTGATGAATTTGCACGTCATTATAATTTTACGAACTGTTTTTGTCATGAATACTTTCACACAGAATGCTAATTTCTTTCAGAAGAAGGTTGATTTTTCTGAGCTGTTGCACAGCGCATAAAGGCTTTAACCAATCACTGTGTGTGGAATGGGATGAGTGACGCCCACATTCATGAACCAACAACACAAAAGCAGAGATAGTTTGGGTGTTTTGAAGTAGGGTTGTATGAGGTAGACAGTCGGCACGCCCCCATTTCGGAAAAAGAGGCAATTGTACCAGCAAAGGAATGTACTGCTGTGGACGTATTCTAGACACCTAAAAAAAGAATCAAATGATTTTAAGTTGAAGCTATATTTAGAATATTTTCACCGCCTTATCTCGCTGTCACACAGCCCCTTCTGACGGGCAACTGAACTGAAAGGAAAACTTATCGATGGTCTCTTCAAAGCCAAACACGGGAGAAGTTTGCCTTCAGGGCTTTCTGCCAGAGAGGGTTTATTGTAACCCAAAACATGATCAAGTAGCTTTGCTGTATAAACCTGAGGAGATTTACAGCAACAAAGGGCTTTCTTGCAGACTTCTCCTATGTGCCAAAGATACCACACTTTGACAAGAAACGGTATAGATTAGTTTCACTCTTCTGTTCAGTTCCCCATCTGAAAATATTCTAAACATAGTGTACATTTAAACTGCTACCGAGTCTAAAATAATAATAATAAATCAATTTTCTATAGCGCTTTTCAAGATAACGAAAGACGCTTTACAAGGCAGAGACAAACACAACAAACAAAAAAACAAAAAAAGAACTGGAGAAGCTGTGCTGAATGGGTCATGTAGTGGAGGGTAGGGTGCCGGGTTTAGCAGGTGAAGGCAAGGTTGAAGAGGTGGGTTTTGAGAGCTTGTTTGAATGATGATAGGGAGGGAGCCTCACAGATGTGGATGGGGAGGGCGTTCCAGAGGGGAGGTGCAGCAGCTGAGAAGGCCCTGTCACCCCAGGTCCAGTGCTTGGTCCTGATGGTCTTCAGAGTGTTTGCACCGGCGGACCTGAGGCAATGGGTTGGGGCGTGGAGGGGGAGGAGGTCTGAAAGGTAGGGAGGGGTCAGGTTGTTTAGGGCTTTGTAGGTGGTGAGTAATATTTTGAAGTCTATTCTGTATTTGACCGGGAGCCAGTGGAGGTCGCGAAGGACCGGGATGATGTGTTCATAGCGGCGGGTGGAAGTGAGCAGTCGAGCGGCAGAGTTCTGAACATATTGGAGTTTATTGATGATTTTGTTGGGAGAACCGTAGAGGATGATGTTGCAGTAGTCGAGTCTGGAGGTTATGAGGGCATGGATGAGTATTTCGGTGGTGGCAGAGGACAGGGAGGGGCGGAGCAGTACATTACTTTGCTGATGTGCTGGTACTCCTGTCTGTTTGTCCAAACTCCATCTATTGTAGGTAATACTGAATATGGAGAGGTATTACCTTGTACCCAATACAACCCCACTTCTAAATATCCAACCTATCCCTTTAACACCAAACCGCACCTGTACTGTACCTTTGTCTGGCTTGACTTTAGTCGGAGACTCCTTGCGTGACAGCTTGGCCTTCTTTGGCTCCACCTCTTCCGTCTCCGTGTCCTTCACCGTCAGCTCAGGTTTGACATCTTCGAAGGCTTCAATAGCTTCGAGCTGGCGCTTTGTCCCAGTCTGAGGCTTTGGACTGATGCATGGGAGACATTAGTGAAGACATGCCCGACAGGACTCACAAAGCAACAAAGCTGAGGGAAGTTCATGTACGGATGAATCTTTAACACAGAAAGACTTCACTGAATCACCATCGTCGCTGACACAATCAGTAGCTTTTAGCAGTGAAGCTGGTAACTGGTGAGTGAGAGTGCCGTTATCAGCTCAGCTGTGGTTCAATATAAGTTACTTCCTCAATAAAAGCAAAGAAACAATCATAATATGATAACTGTCACAAACAATGGGCTGCTGAGCTGTTAAACTCCTGTGCAGTGCTTGTACTACATAGGGGTTGTTCTGTACTCACCTTGTACTGGCAACAGACTAAAAGTACTAATGTGTTGGAACATTTACTCAAGTTCTGTACTAAAATGTTGACATACTTGTACTATACTTTCTTGAAAATATTGTACTTTTTACTCCACTACATTTATCCAACATTTGTTACTAGTTACTTTGCAGATTTAGATTTTTTAATCAGCTAATAGATGAGGATTGCCGTTTCAATTACAGATTCAAATGCCCAGCAGTATATGAAGTAAATAAACGTTTACAAGCTGCAACATTAAAGTGATGAATACATTAATTATGATCTATATAATGTTTATATAAGAAGCATTTTGTATGAACTGTGTTAAGAGATGTGTTGGTAGCGAGTGTAAATCCAGACCTGTTGTCCTCCAGGACAGGAGTAATGGGCTCCTCGGATCCAGCTTCACTGGGAGCCTCTTGTGGAGGCTCGCTCTCGTCTTCTTTGAGAAACTCAGCAGCCTCCGGTGTGGGTTTGGAGTGGTCGATGGGAGCGTTGTCTTTCCCTGCCTTCCACAGTTTGTAGCGGTCGGGCTGAAATTTGCGTACAAACACGTCCATGGAGATCTTCACCATGTCCTGACGACAGGAACACTGGAAGGGAATGAACAGATCCGACACTTTAGTCTAGATTTGAACCCTGGTAGTCTGAGCAGTACGAAACAAGGCTTTGAGAAGAGTTGCCTTCACTGTTGGGACTGATAGTACTCTTTCTAGTAATTCAGATTCTTTGGCTTGTATTTAAATTTTATTTTATTTGTGGTTCCAAGAGTATGATCTAAGAATGTTACGAGTCCCTAACCTTTCCTTCAGCAACAATCAGGTCAATATTTCCATGTGCAATGTTAAGATCTGATTAAAACTAAATTGAGTGAAAACAGAGGATGGATATCTTTGAATGGAGACCCTCTTTGAGCTTCCCTCTCCTGCACCTATGTGAGAAGGACTCATGCACGAACCACTCGTATCAACAGATTTGTTTTTAAGTGATTTAGGAGAACTTGCTGTATTCACCAACTTTCTCGAACTTATTTTCTCTAAAAAGATACAATATAGGACATATGGGGCAGGACGCAGAGCCTTTTATGGTATTATTGGGAAGCTAAATATGCTCATTTATGCACAGGTGGCATCCATCATGTTTACGCTAGTCATTTACACCCAGTTATCTGAAATTAGAAGCGATTGCTAAATCTGACGTGGGCCACTTGTATAAAGTAAGAGAACGTTAAGATAGGAATACGGAGATGTTCTCTCATGAGGTCCACTAATGTTTACTACTGGTAAGGCTTTAAGGACAGAATAAGACTTCTCTATGTTCCACCCAACACTGGCTTACGTATCGTTTGATGAACGCTGCATCTTCGGTTTGGTTCGAGTTCAAACTAAATCTGTTTTGATTCGTTCATTGAAGTTGGTGTAAAAGCTGTCAATCAAAGTCTGGTATAGGCCCAACAACAGGAAGGGCTCGATGGATTTTATGATTCTTCAAAGCTTGTTTTAATGTTAATTAAATTGCAGCTTATTGACAGACCCAGACGCTTAGTTGTGAACTACATACATGACGTCCTTTTCAAATATAACTTATAATCAAAGAGAGATGATATAATTGTGGTTTTAGATGAGAACATGCAGGTTATTGTAAAATCATTGTGATCTGTTGGCGTAATTATCTCAACTGAAACAGACCAATGGAACCACAACAAATGGCATTTCATTTGACGGCAAAATAAAGATTTGTCATTGGAACACTAAAGGTGCTTTCCCAGTTAAAAATGTGGTTAAAATAAACTCAGGTCGGTTTCTCTGGTTAGTACAGTTCGTTTGGGCGGGTGTGAAAGCTGTCAATACGATGCTGGTGCGGACTACAAAACCAAACTGAGACCACCAGAAACCGTGGGTCTGGGTCCACTTCCAAGTGGACTCAAAATAAGAGCACACTGTTATTCAAGATAACTCCATTAATAATAAATCATGTCTCTGCTGCGTTCAAAAGAACTGAACAAAAATGAGCGGGATGTGAATAAACAGGATTATTTTAGCTTGATGAAAGTAGCCCTAGTCTTGTTCTAGTGATCGTCACGTAGTGCTGCAAGCTACGAGTGTTAACAGAACAAAGTGACATCATGAACCACAATCCCTTTCGCATGTTTGACATTGCGGAGCAGAACATCTCTACATAGATGCAGCTGCAGCCTTTGCATGGGATTAGTCACGAGATGAAGATTCACAGCTGTTTGAATGATGTTGTTTTTTGTGTACCAGTGTGGCCTGTTTGCCGTAATCAATCCATCGCTGGGTGGCGAAGTTGGTTGACTCGGCACAGTTGAAGCCGTGGTTGAAACCAGCATGGTACCCAAACGGGAACGTCACGACGAACTGCCCAGCCTCCTGAGTGACCTGGATGCAAAACACAGAATTAAAAGAAGAAACTAAAAGAAGTTTTTTTTACCATATTAATTATGAAACATAAGGCGGCTATGCCATGAAGTCAGCACAAAGTAAATGAAAGGTCACCTTCTCAAACGGTATGCCATATTTTTTCAGGATTGAGGGTGAAATTAAAGTCATCTTGTGGCGCAGGAAGGCTTCACAGCCCTGAGCGTTCCCTGGAAAGAAACCTGGAAACACAGGAAGTCATCCAGAATATCAGTGCAGACGACCCTCTCTGGTTGTGTTCATGTCTTTTCAGTTACAGTTAAATAGCAAATGTGAACAGAATTGCCGTTATGGTCTCCGAGAAAACTGACGACCCCTGACTAAGTACAAAACAACTGATGAACAAACAGCGAACGCATTAACAGCAGGAAGCTTGTGTTGAACGAGCAATTTTGAGCATATTATTATCTATGGATATTGCACAATAAATGGGAATTGCTGATTTTCTTTTAAGAACTTTTAAAACAATTTTCCTAAATTTGACAAATTCAGTGTTTTCTGCTTCCTGACGCCTCGCCATTGCTCTATTAACTCGTTACTAATCTCTATGAAGAGGTTTCTGCATTGATATGTAGAATCTGTAGGTAACTGGACCAGATGTTGGTATAGGAAGTATAGGAAGCGTTCTGGTTCCTGTTTGTAGTCCGAGTCACGTTTGAGCAGGCTTTGGTTGAATGCAGGTAAATGGTCCGTCTCGGGAGCGAAAATTATTGTATTATAATTTTTTTTTCCATTAGCTCTGTTGCTCTGCTTCCAGCTGTTAATTCAATAACTCCAGCGACAACTGTACATGTTTAAGACTTTACATAAAACTTATGCACGACATCAACAACAATGGCTACATGTCTTCCGTTCCTGTAGAACTAAAAGCGTTACACACATGCGCACTGGTTAACTCAGTACGTAACACCAGCCTGCACCGCTGCTTCCAGTGCAGCTTGTTTTAAGTAGAGCTTTTATCCAATCAGAGCTCACCTCTGTGTCTCTAGGTAAGAACAGAGGCCTGCAGACTCACAAGTGAATCCCTTTGCACTTTAAGTGAATGGGGACGATATTGTTGATTGTCATAGTGTTCAACCAATCAGATCTTTAGTTTGACATGTTGGGCGTATTCTTTGACATGGATTGCAGGAATTGACGAGGATTTGTACGAACGGTATCCCTGGCTGACAGCGTCGGAGAAGCGTTTCACATTTTATGGCTGAGAATGCATTTTATTTGCAACTGAGCGTCTTGGTGTTTGGAGCTACGCTACGCTAACCTGAGGTGGCTAACCAAGGCAGCAACAAGACACCATAGCACGACAGGACACTTACAAGCTACGGTGCTTTTGAAAACCTTTTCAACCCGAGTGGATCTACAACTCAACAAACACGTTCGCTGGAGGACCTCTGACTGGAACTGAACTGCACCGATGTTCTGTACAACCGTGTCATTGAACTCTTTGTTAACAAAGAAAGGAGGATGGACTTTGTCTGAACAGCAGCTTTGTCTGAACAGCAGCTTTGGTAAGTGAACTGCTTTTGTTTCTACATCTGCAGTAGCGTTTCTACTGTGTTACTTTGTCTATGGTGTCATTTTTATGATATGGTTAATATTGTTCCCTCTGATGTGAATAATATTTGAATGGTGTTCTTCAGTGTGCGGATGAATACGTGTTTTAGTACCGCAGGTTTGCTGAATTGATTTGTCATGCTTTGTTGTCACAGAAAAACTAGTGCTGGGCAACGATTACAATTTTTAATCGCGATTAATCGCATGATTTGTTTGTGATTAATCTCATTGTAATGCGCAAAGTTCAATAATTAATTCAAAAGTATATGTATTGCGCACTTTTATTTTGAAGGTACTGCTATATGAACAAAAGGTCAATAACATTTGGTTTGTAAACACTTTAAACACATCAGGTTCTTGTTAGCAGCAGTACTCGCTTTACACAGCAGCAGTTATAACACAGTTATAATGATTCTGATCATAGATATTCAGCCGGTGTTCACAACTTTATCTTCATGTGTGTAAGAGATGATATTTAAATATACACCTTGAAAACTACAAACCTATCTACGTCATGTTTTTATGTTTGTTAAATTCTCAGTAGTGATACTAAATGATGCTTATTATACATATTACAAACAAAACACTTTAAAAACTCTAAAAATATAATTTAAATGAATCATTTCTTTTTAGCTTTTTTTTGTTTTGTGGTCAGACACATATGCAACGCTGATTACCGTAATATGTGTGGTATTTGTTATAAATGTACGTTGGTACATAGAGGGTGATAAGAAGCTGTACATGGAGGGGCTTAGGACCCAGGGGAATGTAGGTGAAGCATGGAACCTGTAGTCTGTACCGTGGCAGTAACCTGCATGAGGAAGTTATGCTAATAAAGAGTTGAGTTAAGAGCAGTTTGTTCTCTTGTGCTTATATGTTAATTTAAAAACACGACAATATATGTTTTGATATTGTCACGTTTGATCCTGTAACGAGACGATCGCGCGCGCGTGTGTGTGTGTGTGTGTGTGTGTGTGTGAGACAGGAGGGACCGGCGGTGACGGAGTGAAGGGGGGATCCGGATCGGTCGTGTCACCCGGGGGGGGGGGGGGGGGGGGGTTTAAAATGTCCGCTTAATAATACATTTTAAAAAACTGCGTTAACGCGCGATAAAATAATTGTCGGCGTTAATTGATGAATGCGTTAACGCGATAATAACACGTCAACCTGCCCAGCACTAATAAATATGTGTGACTGGTTCTTATGAGTTTGTTCTTGTCATTGTGTTAATTACATTGATTTTGACTATATGCATCGTCCGTTAATGACAAAGCATCCCATCATGCACGGGGTTAGGGTCGGAAATTTCATTCTCTGTTTGGGCTGTTGCTTTCTGTTACAAAGCAAGAATTATGGTCTGGAGAAATGGGGATTGTGTGGCGATTGCTTCAACTGTAGTAGGACAGTCCTGAAGGCCCAGGTATAAAATGCACAGACCGCCACTGAGCTTTGGTGACCCCTAGTAGGGGTCTGGACCCCCAGCTCGGGAACCGTTGGTAAAGAGGTTCACTGAAAGCAGTTCTGACTTCTTCAGTTCTGACTGAGCACAACAAGCTGACGTGACTTGTGGAACCCAGCGGTTAAAACTTGCGTAAAAGTGTAAATAATCAATTTTCATAGGGGAATGAAGACAAATGTGATGAGAGCCTGTTCATCAAACACACCTAAATCCATCTATGGAGTTCTGCAGGAACCCATCACATACCTTTGGCAAGTCGCTCCAGTCTTTTTCCCTGCTCTGGTGGGACGACGTACCTGAAGAGCAAAAAGAGAACAAGTACATCAAATATGATGTTGACTGCCGAGTTAAGATATCCGCTTGTTCTTGGTGGTCAAGGGTTTTGAAGAATGAAGACTGGAAGTGATAACCACAGAAGAACAATGGACTCAATCATTACTGTGGTACTTTAGGGCTGGGACCGCCAATACATTCATCAACAAGTATCAATTACACAAAGAAATAGACGAGTAAACTAAGTTATTGCTCCGAAACCAGACAAAAAAAAAGCTAATTTACGTGTCAGTATTTTAAATCACATTTAATAATCATTTAAATAAAAACAATATTGTTTAGTTCTTTTTCCTAATTTAATTTTTCTACCTACAAGGTCTAAGCCTCTCTTCCGGTTAATGCAACATGTACAGATGTAAGTGAATACATATACAGTGGGCGGTGCAACGAATACCAAAACCGACGGTTACGGTCGTATCGGGGTTGTGAGACACGGATCAGATCAGCAAGAAAAAATAACAGTTTGTTCAGATGGTTGATGATCCATATTGGCCCATATCGCCCCAAAAAATGAATTCAACTGCTCTGATGTCTGTTTGAACAGTTACAAATCCTAAATGTTATCGTTTTTTGTTATAGTCATCTATGGTGGTTATCTTCATAGAAACACACACTTCAGATGTTTAGAAAATAAAGGATTGGATTTTTATAGATAATAATAGAGAATAAATCTTGCCATTAGTAGTTTTAATGTGTTATAAGCTGCTTAGAGCTAACATTAGTGTTAGGAAGTTAAACAGCTCATAATTTATTCTCTAATATCTATTTTATATTGCTGTGAAAACATCTTCAAACAGCTGTATTTAAAGTTTCTCTCCAAAAACTACATTTTACAAGATTACATTTGAACACATCATAACGTAATAATTTACCTTCACCCAATACTCCTTTTTACTGAGAAGAGCATGAATGGGGATCAATGGCGGTCTATTACCCCACTGATATACAGTGCTTATAGACAATAAAAGATCAAATATTTATATTTACATATGAACATAGATCTACTCAGTTGTTGATTGGACCCATTGTCCCAGTACTAAAGCATATGTAGTGTTTGTTTGTATGTTGTTTCCATAACAGTTCATCACTTCCCAGGCTCTTGTGGGTAAATTGTGTGGCAAGCTGTATCTAAGAGCTCAGAGCTTTCCAGAAGGCACTGAACCCCTTTAATAAAAGGGAACAGCAGGATCTTTTGTTATTAGCTCACAAAATCAGTGTCAAACATTTAGAGCATGCGAGATGTTTCCCATCATATTGTTGTATCGGCAGTGGTAAATAAGGATTATTGACAGGTTGATTGTATTTTTACATTTAGGCTATTAAAACGGATGCAGCAGTGAGAAGCGTCAGGGTGTGTTGGCTACTGTACCAGGACTTTGGCTCTCCAAAGTGCAGGTAGTTGATGCTGTACAGATCCATGTCCTCTGTGTGCCACGCGAAGGCACTCTTCCACATCCCGAAATACAGGTACGGTGTGTTGACTCCTTTGATCTTGATCCCGCTCTCGTTCTCCACGGTGTCCAGAATGGTGTTGAGGTGGCCGATGTTCCATTCGGTCACATCCTGTAAAAGGAGGGATTCAGCAGAGGCTGTAAGTCACAGTGACACAACTACTACAGAGTCTGTGGGCATAAAATCAAAACACAACGAATAGATGGAAGTCCACGTCGGTGGTTCTATCCAGACTGTCACCACTCACTGGATCATACAGAGTCCCGCTGACATCAGCCCCATAAAGGGGTGGGTTGAAGGTCAGGTTCTTCCAAAACTTCCTCTCCAGCTCGTCAAAATCCACGTATCTGGGATTGCAGAACCTACGATGACAGATCCAAGGAGAGAGAGAGAGAGAAAGAGAAAGAGAGAAAGAGAGAGAGAGAGAGAGAGAGAGAGGCGTTATGGAAATCACACACTGTACCAGGATTGTCTGCATTGTAATCTTACAGTCACTGCGTGAAAAACATGGATCGATCAACTGCGGTTCATGATTTGCAAACTGACTTGTCCATGTTGGAGGTCTTGCGGAACTCGTGGACAGTCATCGGCTTCTTCTGGATGTTGTACTGGGTGAAGAGTCCCGACTGGCCGGTCACCACCTGCTGGATGGGAGCGGGGATCACCAGGTCATCGATATCGTCGTACGTCCGTCTAGGTTTCCAGCCTTTGGGTGGAATAACCTGCAAGAGAACACAGAGGCAGAATGAAAACTGGTTGTATTTCAGAGAAGAGCAACTCAGAGCGATGAGAATCTCATGATTCCGTTGTTTAAAACAGCCTTTTAAATGCTGCATTGCTTGTCAGCAAACAGTCATTTGGTTACTTATGAGACAGTTTGGGAATTAATAAAAAGTCAACTCCTGGCATTGGCTGCTGGTGTTCTTCACCACTGTTTTGAAAGAAGCAAATAACAGGAGTTAACAGGCGGACCAGCTTTAAGTGTTTCATTTTCTTTTTAAATAAAGAGTGAAGAGTGCGCTGGATCTAATTCATGCCTATGTATGAAGTGGTTTGTGTGTTTGTTTTCGAAAGTAACTCAAACATTTAAAGATACTTTAAAGCGACAGTTGGTAACTTTAATTTAATTTAATTGAATCCTTTTCATGCTCCTAATGGTCTTTTCAAGATTCCACCGCGCCCGATGGAAAACAATCAATTGCAGCCGAGGAGTCTCTAAAGCAGACAGTTTGACACTAAAACATCTGAGGAGAGGAATGGGCAATACAGAAACAGATTCATGTTTGATGAGCGCTGCCTCGTTTATGGTTTGATCGGCGTTCAGGAGCTCCACGAGCAGTGATTGACAGCTGCCTGAGAGACTCCTCGGTTCCGATTGGTTGCTTTTCTTTGGGTGCGGTTGAATCTTGCGGATGCTTTTCGGAGCAGTAAAAGGGGGCATTTGTTCACGGATTATCTGTCTTGTGTACTTCTGTCAGGATGTAGCGACAGTTTGAGCAAATATGATAAAAAGTTATTTTTATTAAAACCAACTATGGCTTTAAAGTGTTAAATTTGAGACAACACATCCACCTCCCCAGAACACTCATCCTCTGTGGAACACTGCACTAACACATTGACACTAAAGAAATGTGGATTCACTCAGTTAAAACCTGAGCTAAGCTTCCCCACAGTGACTATACCTTAACTTGTGCTGTTGCTTCAGGGTGAAAGAATAATCTTCTTTCACTTTCACTGTGAAGCAGCCACAGGAAGTGTTGAATTTGCATTAACACCGTACTAAGGTCTACTACGCTCCTTCTTTAGCAGGGCTTTGGTTCAGGTCATGTTTGGAGTAAATTGTTAACTATTGAGCCAAACAACATGGCTAATAATGATGTCCTATTTCATCATAACAAAGTGGATTATCCCAACTACAGACTGTACAAGTTATTACACACATAGTATGTTTAAGGAGAAATAAGTCAACTTATTGTATTATAATAACCTGACAAAATACAATAAACGCTTACTTTTGCCATTCCAGCTTTGTGTGCTCCTTGTGACTCCATATAGGCAATGTACCGGCTGAAGTCCTTGAACTCCTCTTTGGAGGGGTTGAAGGTCATTATCCTGGAGCCCACGCTTGGGGCCGGCGTGTCTGTAGTCATCTTGGGCTTCTTTCTTTGACTTCCAACTCTGATTGGTGGAAAACATAGACATGATCATGAGAACATCTTGGTAACGTGTCTGACAGTGTGTGGCTCACATGAATGCAGTTTCTTAAAGTCTTTCAGCCTGTGACCCAATCTGTATCTGTGCCGTCACTTGACAGTAACAGACCATCTCAACTAAGCACACTGCAGAAGTCGCTCTCCGTGGTAATTTCTCCATTGTTATACCACTTTAAGTTATGGAAACAGTACCAGACATCATAGTACCCAAAGATGTTAAAGGGATACTTCGGATTTCTTTAAGCAGGGCTGCATGAGGTACTTATACACAGTCAGTGTATTACCTACAGTAGATGGTGGTCGGCACCTACCCCAGTTTGGAGAAACAGCCCGGAAGCTAAAGCAATGTACTGCTGTGGACAGGGGCAGCAGCTAACCGTACTTATGCCACCTTCAAAAAATGATATCAGTTTATTTTATTTATTTAGTTTATCTAATATTTCCCCGTGTTCTGTATGGTAAAATAAATGTTTTCGTCAAGTGAGTCTTCTCTTTAAACTTCTTTAAACTTTTATTCTGCTTAAAAACAGACAAAAGGGCTGATTCCACTGCTTTTTCTCCATTCGGACCACATTAGACCAGGTCCAGAAGATACCACTAAAACCAGCATTTACAAGCAGACTCCAGAGACGCTGATCCAGATTTCTGAAACCTTTATTCTAATTCTTTGTTTTTCGAACAGAAATCCACTGAACTTGCACCCAGTCAAACCTCGTCTTCATAAATAGAGACCCAACAGACAATTGATAGCCCAGATATGTAATTTCTTACGTGAAAACAAATTGTATCCAAAGCATCAACTGATGGTATTACAGCAATAGACTTTTTTTGCATTCACCCAAGTTGTCCGTTTGCTGCGACGCAACTAACGACTCCAAATTAAACCTACTATTGGTCTTTTCCGTGTAGAGTTGACCAACCGGGAAGATGTTCAACTTTGAGCTAACAGGCAACATACTCTAAACTCTTGCATTACGGACTTTACTAAGAAAACCCAGAATACATGGGGGCCCGCCGCGTAACGATGATTGGACACAATCCTGACTAATTATGATGCTCAGTCTGTGATTGGCTGAACACCACGTCTGTCACACACCGTGGCCCAATGACAGCGCTGCTCCTCTGAAACATATTTAGCTAACGTTAGTCCGCTAGCTAACATGCTAACATGCTAACTGCTCTGCGTCTCAGGAATTAAAAGTATGGTCAATAAGAACTAAACCGCTGTCATATTCAGGAGTAAACCGCAATTAGCTAACATTAATAGACAGTGCAAGTCGTCCTATCAAACCAGATACTCTTTTATTGAAAGTAGAACAACCGCTAAGTGTGTAGCGGACTCGGATCTGACAGCTGCCTCCGCTCTCGGCTAGTCAACTAGCAAACATGGCTTGTTGCTGACCATCAGTTTATTGTGCCCAAACTTAAGAGTTACTCCTACTTTCCAACAAACTAAATAATTCTCAAGTGCCAAACACGAACTCACACACGCTGGAATGTTGACGAGTTTTTTTTTTTTCTCAGAACAGGTAGTAGAGTAGAAATACAGACATCATCAGTCCGGGTGGAAAAGGCAATCCTCCATTATTCCAGTGACGCATGCTCAGTGTGTGTTTGTTTACATGGAGCTCAGCGGGAGGGGCTTCCGTAGTCCCCCAGCCAATCACGACGTCCTCTCTCTTCCAAACCATGCCAGCACCAGCAATGCCGAGATCTTCATTGTGGCACTGGCAGCACAGTCACACAAAATATATTTATCATAACTATTATTGTTTTTCAATGATGTTACCCACGATTACTGATTACTGATGCTCGACTTCAGTAATGTTACTTAATATCTATATTATGTGAAATTCTGTAAATTCAAAATATAATTTGTTGTGTGAATTGTACATTAAAAATGTACATTAAAAATGTACATTAAAAATGTACATTTCTATTTTTCAAAGTTTTTCTTGGTGTCAGTTTCTGAAATCACTCAGTTCAGAGACCACATAGTGTCAGTGCACAAGATGCTCAAACGAAGTTCCCTAGCAGTTAGAATATAAAATTCAAAGAATAAAGTGAATTTGTTTTCAGCCAAAAAACTACAAAAACAGAATTTCATTTTTATTCATTTTTTGCATTGCTGGTACACTTGGAAAGATTCAGTTACCAGCTCAAAAGAATAATAAGCAACATAAGCCAAGCAGTCCCCCTTCATATCTTCTATCAGGGCAACACGTTTTTATTATTTTAATTTTATTTTGTCGAAGCCTACAGTAAAGAGCCTATAAACCATTTGACACAGCCGAGGAGCTAACAGTTACAGTCCAGGGTCTGTAATGATTAAAAAAGGCTGCAACAGTTAGGGAGATAACACAGACAAAAAGCAACAAACCCTATATCTTGATTGTGCAAAGCAAATTAACTATAAAAAGATGTATATTTATATACAGCAAACAATTCTCTGTAAACATATTAAGTATGTTAGTTTTCTGAAAACATGGTGTCATTTCATAAATACAGACAACATTGGCGTCCGCAAACATCACAAAAAAGATAACATTCTGGGCTTTTAAATATTGATTTATTTAATGGTTTATTTGATAAGGGACAGTGCACATTAATAAAAACATTGCTGTAAATGCGCCAGAGTTAGCCAAGAGGCTATTTTTCAATTGTATTCCCAGATGTTACAGCCCATTGCCATAGAAACCGAAGAAACAAGGGCTGGAACACCCCCTGATCACACACTGTTTGAATGTTTAGCATGACACATTTGGTGACCTTTAGATGGTGTCGTTCAACTCTGTAGGAAAAAAATGTGTTTTTTCACATATTGGGAGGTGGAAAATAACGTTTTATGTAATATGCCTACTTCGATTGGTTTGACTGAATGCTTGATGCTATCACACAACATGGCCTTTACTCTACAACCTCAGTTATTATAGCCAATGATAGAATAATCAGTGAGGTTATGTAGTCTTCACAACTTACATGCAGTTGATTGACAATAAGGATGTGTATAAATTATCATTATTATATAATTATATTGTCCTGTAAAATGCATTTATCAGCTGTTTTTGATTCATTTCACATTCTTTTACATTTTACATTCCTCTTTATTTTTTCTTTATAATTTCACTTGAAACTGCTGCGTTCAGTTGTTAAGTAGTCTAATTACTTCTTTTAGAATGTCTCTGGAACACTGTGGTCTCAAATAAAAAGCCTCGGCTCCTTCACCATTGCAGCTCTTTCCATTGAGGACTCCGGCACATGTCCCTTTTAGAAGCTTTGTTATCCAGCATTGATCAGCAGTGTTTTCTTATGAGTTTATAAAACCAATAAATCCATCAGTCAATGTCTTCATTGATTGATCGAGAGTTGTTGTTATTGTTGTTGTTAGCTGCTATCTGAAAACGATTGAGCTCAGGACAGATCAACACTCACCAAATCTGACATTTATTTAACTGTATCAAAATGTCCTTATTCAAATGATGTACCGATGAAGCTATATAATATCAACATCAAACTTTTAAATCTGATTCTTACAATCAAAACTCTTTTTCAAGAACGGACTACGAGAAACAGATGAACCTACTTTGAATAGTCATCCTTTTGTGAGACCTAGAGAATGACTATCCAGGTCTGTCTTAAATCCGCTTTAAGAGATATAATGAATTGTATCTCCTACCAACAGCCACATGTTCTGTGAAAATGAGAAAATGCCATCCTTTGAAAACACAGATTACAACATGATATCTGCCTGCTGTAATATACACACTGACATGTCACAAATTAGAGGTAAAACCTAATAAATGTCCATACAGGTAAGGAGGGCTCACTGTAATACATATGTATACAATGACCTTCTGTACGATGTATACGTAGTGATCTAAATGTAAAGTTTATATATAGCCCCTAAAAACTCACACAACCTAAAAGACGTCATATTATGCATTTCCAATGCCGCCTCCACACTGCAAGTATAGTATTTATGTTAAGATTGATATTTTCACCTTGAATGCAACGTTTTTATTGTTTTTCCAAATGGATATTTTCATTGCTTTTTACGTTTTGTTATTATATTTCGTTGTATTATATTTGATCTGTCTCTTTGTGTTTACTATTTATGGAGCATTTCACACAGTTGTGCTTGTATAACCGGAGTGGCAATCAAACATCTTGAGTCATGGAGAAATACGCACAGCCCGTATTCAGCAACTGTTTCTTAAAACAAGCCGTCAGGATTACCGGACAGTGATTCACAACTACACAATATATAAATCATTTCATATATGTCAACATTCTAAATGGGTTCCAGGTTATTTCCCGGCTGCAGTGTGTGTGATTGACATCAGCTGACAGGTGGTTAACTTAAGCGATTGTCTACAGCGATGCCAAATTTGCTCAAACTGAGCTTTTCAGACAGAGGGTGAGTACAGTTCTATTCAGACTGACAGTAAGTCAAAAATGAAGAGTTATTTTGAACACTAAAGCATGTGAACGTGTTCTAGTAGAAACCCAAAGAATGAGCATGATACGGCTCCTTTAGTGCTCACAGAGTTATAACAGAGCTAAGAGAGGAAAGAAGTCCATCACATTCATATTATTAAAAACCCAGTTATTCAACTTTATTAACATCAAGGTTTTCAAGACAGTTTTATCTGCTTTTTATTCACAAATAGAAAACAGATCATGTATACAACAGATAGGACCCCTGTGTGAAATGACTCTGTTATATGGTCCACTTCATCCAAACCCCCCCACTTTGTCATCCCATCCAGTGAAAGCCACAGAGATCCACCACTGAACATCAACGACGCTCTCGGTTACAAGTCTGTCCGTCTACAACACAGTGATTAAAAACAGTTGCGCTCTGATATATCATGAAGGGGGATCCAGTGTACCTGCGTACGTGAGCCGTCTTTGCGAAGCAAACACAAAGGTGCAGCTTATAAGATGAGTGTGGAAGTCTGAAACACGTGGCGATCACCAAATCACTTCCCCGTATGACGTCAGCGACATGACAGGTGTGACAGGTGTTTGTGGTCCATGTGAGCCGTTTGTGGATCAACATGTCCGGAACATTTGATCAGATTTGACCACACGCAAACCACATTGAAAAAAAATCTGGTTGGCTGATATCAACCAAAAAGGTAAGTAAAATGTTCAGATTTTTATATTATCTAATAGTGCCCCCACATTCTTAAAGTTCCACCAAGCCCACTGTCAATACTTTCAGATTCACCTCTGCTAGGCTTCAAAACATCAACAGGTCGGACATTATGGGATTCAGAGTGTTTTTGAAGTTTAAGAGAAAATTCAGATATGAATAAGTCTGGTGATATTCTACAGCATCTGTTTTTCCTTGTCAACAAATCCCATGTGCAGAGCCAAGCCGACAATGAATAGATCTTACCAACAAGTAAAGCCTCCCAGATCTTCGTCAGTGAGCCACACTGTTACACTGGGTGACGTGTTCCTTCATTACCATGAACACACACACACTCTAGCTGATTTTCACTCAATCCCAGATACACCATCCTGCTGCCACACTGACTCACGAGACCAGTCCTTCCCAAAGACTGGGTCGGAACCAACGGATGCGTCGCACAAGATGTTAAGGTGGCTAAATATACGAGCAGAATTTCTTCCATTGAATTATATATCTGCAGTTCACCTCTGAGCCATGTGAGGGAACCTGGAGGTTTGTCTTGTTCTGATAACTGTAGCCTATTTATAAGCTACACTGACTCTAATATAAAAGTCTCGAGGATATTCTGTTTGTTTAACCCGAGGTAGGAAATTAAGAGAAGGAGACAGCCTGTTAACCTTGCCTATATGCATTTATAAAGTATGTCACAACACGTACGTAGAAAACAAAGTTGTGATCTATCAGATGTATATCTCTCATAAATGGCTGGTTTACCGATTCAAGGTAATATAAGGTGATGTGGAAATGGCGGTAAAAATGGTCACGATGTTTGTCATTTTGAAAGAGTGGGTCCCCTGAAAAAAATTTGGGAAACACTACTTTAGAGCATTTAATGTATTAATCCACCTGCTGCAAATAGTCCCCAACTAATGCACTATTTTCTCCTGTTTGCTTGCTAAAAACTACCGTTAACTAATTAATGACTTCTTTTATTTATTTATTTTTCTAAATTGATATATTTGTGAGCCATTTGTTTTTTTTAAAGTATATTTTCAGAAATAACCAATGGGCTTGGAGCTGAGAGAGACAGACTTGGGAGACTAACTCATTGTTGGTTTTAGCATTTTCGTGGGATTTGTTGACAATAAGGAGTTGGGCAACTAAACCAACTGCGACATCGTTGACAGACTGTGCTCAGTGTACCTGAGTCTCTGCTGGGGGTGGACACAACCTTTAGATTCCTTTAGACGGCTTTGAGAAAATGAGTCAACAGTTATTGACTTGAAAGATGATTGCAGTTGTTCAGATGTGAATAATCTTTGCATGTTTATAGCCATATGTATATTTCATACTGTAGTTAAAAAACGATGTTTACTTGATCTGTTTGTGAGACATCTTCACCGTCATTCTGTTGGATATCAAGATAACCCACTTTTACCCCTAAATAAGATCAATGAGAACATGAGAATATCATATATATGGTACAAAATAAAACGATTAGCAGCTGTGAATATACGCTCTCCAGTATTAATGATACATGTCCTCTGTGCTAATGAAAATAATACAAATATAAGAAAATTTAAAAAAGACCCATTAAGACATATAATAACCAGTGTAAGTCATTACAAAATAAATTGTAAATATTTATAACAACATAGTATTGATGAAGACAAATGAAAGTAGCAGAGCATTTGTTTTTGCTATAAGGAGGAGGCAGACACTGGGGAGTGACGGGAGTATTCAGTCAGGAATCGGAATGAGGCCTGACTACAAGTCTTTCGGGGGTTTTGGTGTCGGGTCTGTGGCAGAATCATGGCACTGGTGCAGGAGGACGTCGTCTGCTCTGCTCTTTCCTCTTACCTCCCCGTTTGCTGCTGTGGTCACCTCTTAGTACTGTAGCCTCCTCATCAGGCCTCGGGGGGCTGACGGAGCAGAGTAGATGTGGCTCAGAGGAGACACAGGACTCGTCTGAGGGTGTCTTTCTGGGCAGGGTTATGTTGCATAGTGATCGAAGCTTCCCAGGTACTCCAGAGCAGCCCGGTAGCACAGTTGGTACTGGTCCTAGTGACAAAAAAACAACAAGGTTTTGGTCATATTGTTTGTTCATTTGCAGGCCTGCACACCGATACATCCTCAGAATGCAGTCGTGGAATGGACCTTCAGAATATTTACTTGAAACTGATTTGGGTGCAGCGGAAACAGATCTGTGAACACAACACTGACATATTATATCACCTTTTAAGTTGCCTACTTGCACATCCAGCAGACACAGAGCAACTCCGCTATTGTCCCCTTGATGAATGTAATTCCAATGTTAAATCTTGTATCGCCTCCAGGAAAATAAATATCTGTGTCTTTAGCTCCTAAATCCACTGGGGATTAATAAAGCTTTCTAATTCTAATTCTAATTCTAAACTGCTTCCAGATCACGAACACTTTCAACAACACAAGCCCATTCTCTGCTGCTGTGTCTCCTGAAGTTTGCTGATCTGGATTTAGTTATATCTTTAATCACACATTCAGCTTCACATGCTTAGATGTTTTTTCATTTGTGGAATGATTGCCCCGCTATGCTCTACTCTCATCAACATGACATTTCCTCCCGTCTCCTCTCATGTCCTGGTCATCAACCATACCTCTGTCTGCACCATGGCTGGCCTCTGGGTTCGGAGTGTCTTGACGGTCTGGAAGAGGTCGACCACTCCCTCGTACCTCATCCTCTCCAGGACGATGCTCAGGGTGACGAACACACCGGTCCGCCCGACGCCAGCACTGATGGACGCACATGTTATTAGACTCTCATTACAAATCAGCGTCTCACACACACATACACGTCGGCAGGACCAATCAAAATGGGAACCTGGCAGCTCACGCTCTGTGGTGGGAACCTCAGAAAATCTCCAAAGGATCTTTGACAAACAGATTCAACTGGTTGTGAGTGTATCTGTCCATTCTGTCAAACGCTCTTCTATCTATTCTAGTTGAAAATATGGGAATTATGAGATGGATGATGAAACTTATTTGCCAGCAGTGCCCGGTGAGCCTGTACTGTGGATGGTAATACCATCCAATATCCTACCTGATTCAACTCTCTGGTCATTTTTGTGCTGGTGTTATGTTGGATTATATTGGATAGCATTTTATAATAAGGTGTTTCTTTTTCTTTTAAATGTATTTATATGAAAAACTCAAAAACAACAGACATGAACATTTCTTTAAATGTCCTCTTTTGAACACATCTCATGTACAACTAAAACAATAACATGAAGATGGAGATGAATCGGTCAATTAATCAAAGTAGAAAATACCGTAACAATTAATCTGCATCAACTGCAGTGAATAAATATGTGCATGTTTTCTTGAAACAAATCGCCAAAATTACAGCGTCATAATTCTTAGATTTTCATCTTTCAGGTCCTTGAACACATCATGTGCGACAAATGCTTCAGTCAGAAGAAGCCACCAAAACAAAGTTTAAAATTTGATTCTACATGTCTCGTTTAAAATCTCACCCAAAATAAAGCGTTTGTTTTAACCAGATCCTGTAAAAAACATTAAATTCTGAGCTCTTCAGCACAACCAGGAAGCCATGATTGATTTGCCTGAGACCAACAGTCACGTGACTGAACTGCTGCTGAACACAGAGCAGAGAGGAGAGGACAGGAGAGGCTGTTCATATGTAAACACTTCTATATACAGTATACAGCACATAGATACATTCATTTATAAACTTGGTAACACTTGGAAACATATTGGACATATAGATTTTTGTGTTTTCTGAATATTTTGTAAAATAAATGATCAAAAGAAATTCAACTACCGTTTTTTTTCTTTTTCATGATTTATGGCTTTATAACTGTGTAACTGAGTTCTCTCTACTTCTAGCCGTGGTGGTGAAAAAATGTGACGTGATCAAAGACAAAAAAACATCTTAAGATATAACAAATAAATGATAAAGGTGTGACTGATTCCTGCTGTGTCATAATACATCTAAAGAAGGTCCTGGTGGTTTTTAGTCATCAGACTACTTTTCAAGGAAATAAAAGCCCATTGTTTCCATAGCGATCTAATGACCTGTGAAGATTGGGCTAATTAGTCCGCTGACGTATGAGAAAGCAACATGGCGGACGAGTGGCTGCTGCTGGCTGCCATGTAAACTCACTCTGCAGCCTGAAGTTTAGTGTGTCCGCCCGTTTCATCTAAAAAGCATGATGGAAAAATATCAATCTTTGTTTTATAAAAATAACTTTTGTTCTCTCATTCACAGGACCGCTGTGCTCTCACTCTCTTTTTCTCTCTTCTCTGGTTAAAACGAGTCAGAAAGCGACTTTCAGTGTTATCAAGCAAAGAGGAATGCTCTCCTCTCGTCCTCAATCGATACTGGAGTACTACTTGTGTTTGACCAATCAGCGACGGGCTTCCCTGCAAACCCCATCCCGAAAGTTCCTGTACTTTCAGACAGTACCACCTCTGACCAGAGCCTTTTTTGGGAGGTCAAATCTCACCGGAACTTAATGTAGACCCCGGCCCCTGTGGTCGAAATTCCTCAAAAGGTTCATAGTCCCTGGGGGATGTTCCTTCGGTGGAAAAGAGGCCTCACATACACAAAGTCTGCATATGGTCAGCAAACAATGAGCTACTCTCTTTATACAGCACCAACATATACAGTATTATCTCTTAGCTTCAGCAGAGCTATTCTTCTTAAAGTCCGACAGTATCTATGTAATTTACATAATTGATTTGGAAAGTGTTTCTTACATTTCACACAATGTTAGTAACACCCTTCAATGTGACACTTTAGGATTCTTTCATTGGACTACACCGTACTGCACGGGTAGCTTCTGGTCACTCAGTCTGTCCGGGCATTTCTTCATGTGTTCAAAGGAATTATGAGATGTTTAACTGTGACACGTCTTTTCATCAAAATCTCTAATCTGACAAACTGAAGGGTTCTTAAATCTTTGACCAATAAACAAGCTATTTGTCGCCTCAAGTGCCTTTTAAATCAATGCAACAAAGTCAGTGTTTACATTAGGAAAAAAACAAAGCTATGATGTTGAATCTCTCTCTCTGACACACACACACACACACACACACACACACACACACACACACACACACACACACACACACACACACACACACACACACATGTAGTTACCTGCAGTGCACAGAAATTGGTCCATCTTGTCCAAATTGCTCTTTAGTTTTATGGACCTGGCCGATGAAATCGATGAATCCCTCCCCGGTTTTTGGCACTCCTTGCTCCGGCCAGTCAGTGAACTGAAACTGCCTGATGGTCCTCGACTGACCATCCTGACACACAGGCAAACGGAGAGAAGATACTGTGAGTAACTCACTCACACAATCTACAGCCCCCCCCCCCACCACTTTTTCCAGTAAATCTAGGTTTACGATGCCTATTTTGTTTAAAATTTTCCTTTTTATTAGGAAAATAGTCACAAAGCAGGTATAACTTTCCATCATTTTCTGTCTTTTCAAAGTTGAATGAAAAGCAACAAAGAAAAAGAAACAGAAATACTCACACACAGAAGGGAACAAAAGAAATGCTGCATGTGTGTTTTAATAATAACTAATCCAATGTTGCAATTACTACCTTTAAATTATACCTGGAATAACCAATGGATGCATCTAAGGTACCTCTATTTAGATTTTTGCTGTTATTTATCATTATTCTACAATTTAAAGTCAAAATATTGGTTTTATGTTTTTAATTGCCCCCCCCCCCACACACACACAGTGTAAAGTGCTCTAAGTTTGGTAAAACAATAAGCACGCCTGAAGCCTTTCCTAATAAAAGCAGATGGCACTAATTGGTTGCCAGGCGGGGCTGACTGACCGTTGCCCTGCTGCAATGTGATTGGCTGTTTGCCAAGTACTGTTGTTATCATCTACTCTTAGTTGGCAGAAGATAATTGAGGAGAACAGGTATGTGCCCAGTCACATTATGCGTCTGTGTTAAACTGTGAAATGATCTCAACTGTAGTCATTCTCTGCTTTTGCAATTGTCCAAAGTCGTTTTATTTCTCCATCTGAAAACACGTCTGAATCCGTGCAGCTTGAAGATATTTGTGTAACTGGGATCTGATCTGACCTATCAGCAAGTCTACAGACCTTCAATATATCATATGTTGCTTATCTACCTTCAAGACTTCAGCTTTGACTTTGGGGTCGCAGGTTGACATCGAAATCCAATCATTTTATTTACTTAATTCATTCTTAGGACACAAGTTTTGTAAAAATGCAGCCTATGTGTTGCTTGGAGCACATACTTCAGATCCATTCTTCAGCTTTAGTTGAATAAAAGAGACGAAAGCTTATATTTGTGTTCATCAATGGCTCATGTTGCAAAGCGGAGCCCCAAAGGACATCACAGGTGCACAGGTCAAACTATTGTCATCCTAAACTCTGTGTGTGTGGCGAGTGAAAAGTCCCAATCAGGGTGCAGTGAAAATTCACAAAATGCTAAACAGATGGAAAAAGAAACCTCTGCATGCAATGTGAATGCCACTCTGCCAGCACAAACATATTCTGTCACAGAAATGGCATTGATGTCCTTTCCAATTAAAAGGAGCCGAGCCAAAGCTGTCTTCCTGCCACTACTCTGCGAGAACCTACCCTGGCGTCTGTGACTTTGAACTCTCTCAGGATGTACTGGGGCATGTTGTACTCAGCCATGGGGTCCACAACAAAGTACTGGTAGCGTGCGGAGCGCTCGGCAGGCCAGTACTGGTGGCACTTTTCCTGGAGAATGGAGAATGGAGAAGCGTCACAACGTGTTTCACAACTTCTGGGGCTGTGATCAGGAAACCAATGTATCATTAGTAGGTCAGAACAGGCGGTCACTGTTCGGGAACATGTGGTTTAGTGAAGGCACGGTGAGATCCAATATGCTGCTGGGCCTTCATTGACCACCCTGTCTCTCTCCATCTGTGCATCATACACTCCCAGAAATACGGGGTTCTTCCTGAGAGGCGGAGGTTCCACCCAGAGCCGTTTGAGTCTGAAGATCCGTTTTTTGAAGACGAGGTTTTTAAGGGTTCTCTGTGGGTTCTTTCACAGACAGTTCAAGGTACAACCCTTTATGTTGGGTTCTAGGTAGGACCCTCTGAAATTGTATGGAGAGTTATGTTAAGTAATACCAATAAACTAATATATATATATATATATACTGTATCTATATATATATATATATATATATATATATATATATATATATATATATAGATATATATATATATATATATATATATATATATATATATATATATATATATATATATATATATATATATATATATAGATATATATATAGATATATAGAGATATTAATAATAAAGTTTATTATTATTATTCAGAACAATAAAACAACAATAATGAATATGTATCTATATTTTATTGTTGCTGTTATAATAATAACAATGGATTCCATTTCTGCATATTTTGAGCCTGTTTTTCCCCTGGAACCAATAACATTTTGTCAAAAGTAAAGTATATCTCAAACCAGAATTGTATCTATTTGATGTGATACTGTTCCACACTTAATGACATGACATGACACAAAGTGTGATCATTACCCGTCCCATCTCGCGGAGTTTGGTGAGCATGACTACAATGGTGGAGTTGTGTTCCCACAACATTCTCCAGAAGTCCTCTGTGGTCTCCGCCAATGGGCCCTGGGTGGCCATGTAGGCTTTCTGCTGCCTGCAAAGAGGAACAGAGACACGTCTGAGTTTACTGCTCAGGGTTCCATTTCAACCGTCCTCCTCTTCAGCCACAGCTCTGGTCCTGGTGCAGAGAAGTAATGACGCTGTGTTTAGTCGTGACGTCATATTATTCTCATCTTATAACAGCCTGTTTTAACCAGGCTTTTTTGTCCATCCAACACATACAGTACCAAGGTTAAGGGGAGCCTGTAGCTTTTCAATGGGGGGAAACTGCCCAAATAGTGCAGAGTAGGCAAGATAACTGATCAAATACTAAGTAGCCTAAGTGTGTGGAACACCACCTGATCTTACAACACAAACCGTTCTCTTTGCTAGGGCATCAAAAACCGATGCTTGGTCACTCCCGTGTGCGTCTGATACCTGACCACAAGGCACCTTTAGCGTTCCTGTGAGACACACCTGGCTTTCAAGTGGCTGCAATGTAAACACATCCACGCCATTGTTGCAACTGCCTTTGCTTGAATTCACAACCTAACTAGATGTTCACTGCGGTCGTAGTGGAGAGTCATAGTTTGACACGCTCGACTATCCTGTGTGGCGCTCAGGGTCCTGACCAAGCGTCAGTATGTGGGATGAGAGAGTCTTGCTGTGCACTACTATAGTGCACACAAGTACCCATCAATACAATGAATGCAGTAGAATACATCTTAATGTTCTACTCTAAAATACTACCTGGCACATTTGCTTTTGTAATCAGTTATTGATAATTAGATTAAATGCAAAATGAGTCATACGCACTATTTAACCACAATATGAACCTAAATAATAAAGGATTTGTAGACTTTATAGAGTTGTACACAACTTGCTTTCTTAATCAATGCATAAAACCTTTCTGTTGGCCATGGACGCAAATTGTAAACGATTCGAATAAGAGCGCTTTACAAATACAGTCCATTCACAAGTTATTTTCACATTCAGTGTCACTCACTGAATGCACTGTTTGAATCTTTGAGCCCTAACAAAAGTGTCTCATGCATTTCTCTCCTCAAAACATTAGCAAAGCTAATAAAGCTATAAATAATGCAGCATTGTTTTTCTTACCAGCAGTCTTCTTCTTCTCTGCCTCTGCTGGCACACTGTTGCTTGTGAATGCGTATTACCACCACCTATTGATCGGTAGAATAGTGTTGGCAGGGCTGTGCATAGGATCACCTGCTTGTACATTCACCTCAAATGTACATTTAGAATGTACATTCATACATATTTACGGTATGTGAGTCTGCGAAACTAAAACTGAGTTCTTTCGGACTCACCCTTCACCTAATAACTGTTGAATGAACCTCTCAAGCGTTAAATATTTCATTTTACACACAGCCCTTGAAGTGGATTTGATGAGTCAGCTGTTGCTAATGTATGCACTGATATCTAAATGGTTTCGCTTGAACACAGACCCTTTTTAACAGCACTGTTAAAATGACAGACGCCATCCCAGCTGCTCAACCAAGGCTCTGGGCTGTGCAGTAGTTACGGGACCTGACCACTAGGGGGCAGCGTTGAAGCGCGCAGCAGAGGAGCTTGGGTAACTCTCTCAAGCATGTTGGTGCAGCACACATACTGAGTAATTCTGTATACATCAGTGCTCTTTCATTCGTGTGTGTGTGCCAGTGATGGCTTGAGGCACTGTTGTTTTTGGTAGCGAGTCCGCCCCTGTCCTGCTCTCAGCTCTGTGCAACAACCACTGGAACTATTATTTGAGTACTTCATAATACAGCAAACAAATATAAACTTAGGAGCCACAGCTTCTGCATGTTGCTGGGATTCTGGCTATGCTGCCACTATACCTGCTGTCGTTCTGGCTCACCACTGCTGAATGATTCGTGGTACTTTGACCAGTAGCAGTATCAGTTTCAGTAGCAGGTCACATGCGGGAGGTTGAATATAAGAATTGCTGACCTCTGCGCGTTTAGGTAAACAAAGAGTTTGGCTGCTAAAGAACTTTAACAAACTAATGTTACTATGTAGATGTGCTGATAAAACAACGCAGCAAGGCACCTTTTAGGGTCTGTATTAGACCATAGACTGTATATAAGAAGTGGACGTAGTTATGGTGACGTCACCCATTGGTTCGAGGACTGACGTTATGAATCCCGAGTTCGGTGATTTTGCCGTCGCTATCTTGAAATATGGCCGTTGCCATCTTAGTTTTTTGCAGCCGATGAACGTAAATTACCATATTTGGAATACAGAGAAGTGGCGTAGAGATGCCGTATACGGCTCAGGTAAATGGCAGCGACCTGTCAATCACAGTAGCCCCGCCCTAAAGCATACCCTGCTTTATGGTCTGTTTGACTCTAAATGGACCATAATGTACTAAATGAACATCATGCTGTATTGAAGAAGACTTGAAACTAGAGATTGAGACCATAAACTCATGTTTACAATGTTTACTGAGGTAATAAATGTGCTTTTCAACTAATGTAAAGAAGCGATTAGTTGCTGCTATTTTCTTACCTGTGTTGGACTATGGTGATCTTCTTTATATGCAGGCCTCTGCTAACTGTCTTCGTATGGTGGACACAGCTCACCATCCTTCACTGTGCTTCATTACCAATTGTAAAGCTCTGACTCACCACTGTGAGTTATACTCGCCTGCTTTGGCCTCCCGTAGGCTCTGTCATTGGTACACCTTCATTTATAAGGCAATCCTTGGTCTGCTACCAAGCTACCTGTGTGTGTTCATCATGCGGAAAAGTGTCGGACAATACTCCTTGCGTTCTCAGGACTTCTTTATGCTCACTGTCCCAAATGCCAGAACAGAAAAGGGAAAAAGGGCTTTTGTATACTCTGCACCCTCATCCTGGAATATGTTGCAGAATGACTTAAAACTCAAAGAACTGATACCACTCACTGCCTTTAAATCTAAAATGAAAGAAATAGAGGCAGGTTCCCAAAAATGTCAATGTTTTTTAAATGAACTCGGTTACATCACTGTCTCTTAACTTTTAGTTTCTTTTAACTTGTCTTGTTCAGTGTTTCCTGTCTGTAACTGTGGTTCTTGTGTTGCTGCCTGTCTTGGCCAGGTCTCCCTTGAAAAAGAGATTTTTAATCTCAATGGGACTCACCGCCTGTATGAGACCAGGCTTTCAACTAATTCCAATGTAACTCACTTCATTATTAGACGATCAGAGCAACTGACGTCGTGTAAAGAGTGAGAAAGCCCACACAGGGCAGGAGGGGAGGTTGGAACGGTCTAAAAACAGGACTTTTAGACATTTTCGTTTCTAGTTTTGTTACGTAACTTCTGCACTTCACTAATGCCAGTTATGTAACAAACATAGTTATTTTAAACCTAAACCAAGTAGTTTTGTTGCATAAGCACACCTACGTTGGACGTTTGTTTTGAAAAGACACCGACACGTCTAAAACTGATGCTAGAGGGGAACCAAGAGCGTCATAGTTTGAAGCTTAGGAGCACTAACCGAGAGTCGGTATTTGACGAGTTGGTTGGACGTGTCGGTTACGCCATTTCTAAATACTTTCTGACGCCCCTCCCGGTGTGGCAGGAGGAAGTCGTGCATATGTTGGGGACTATGTTCAGCGGCGGATTAATCCACATTTGGTGCTTTTGCGGCAGCGGGCACAGGATTGAGTCAACATAGACTACAGTGTGTGTGTGTTCATGGTAATGAAGGATGATGTCAGCCAGTAAACGGACTTTTTTTCTACCTTTGCAGTGTACTTTATAATTCACCCATTCACTGCAGCCGCAATGCGCTGGCCAGCCCAGTGGGGGCAACTTGGAGTTCAGTGTCTTGCCCAAGCACCCTTTAAATTAGTGGACAACCGCTCTACCTCTTGGTGTGCTTTTAATGTTTAGATAACAATGGCGCTCAGAGGAAGAAGACCTATGAGGCTTTGACACACACTCAGCACTTGTTAGTAAAGTCACTTCATTGTTGTATTGTGTCTGCACATGCAATTTATTGACGGTAAGAAGAAATCTAGAATATAGGAACCTGTGTTTACTGTTAGTGTGGATAGCCATGCTGAGTTGATGTATATACGTATAAAGTATAATTACATTGTTACATTGTAGCATTGTACTCAAAGTTAACTGCATAGATCTAAGACCACGGTAACGTCACCGTAAGAAGTCTAATGTGTTTGAACTGAGTTTAAGGGGGAAAAAGCCCTTTGGCATTTCTTCGGGCAACATTTTGGAAGTTCTATAAAAAAACAGTTTGACCTACTGTACTCACTGTAGTTGTGTGGACACAGTTTTCCGGTGAAAAGGGTGACTAATGTCAACGTTTCAGGGATACTTACATTGAGTTTTGCCTAAAAATAATGGTTTAGATAAACCGGTAACCAATAGAGGCAATGGGCAACACCATCAACAATAAGATATAAATTGTAGTAAACAATAGAATGATAGTAGAATTTTGCTTTGATCTGAGTAACATCACAACCAAGCCATGACAGAGCGCTATCAAAAGATAATAAAGGTATAATTCTATTTAAATACTCTCTAACCTGGCAGTATCTAAAAGAGTGGCGTAGGCCTGCTGTTGGATCCCCATAGACAGGATCCCCATGGACAGGCTATGAGGTGAATGACTACAGCCGATATACCTTCAGGTCACTGGACACCTCCACTAATCACCATTATCATGTCTATCCCCCCACCGTAATCCATCTTAATCCACACTGTGCACTTTAAAGGCTGAGCTCAGAGAGAGTGCTGGAGCTCCCCGTTTCTCACCCCGCTATTAATTACTGCAACAGGAATTACAGGACATGCCTGCCTCTTCCCCCAGCCTCCCTTAGGTGGAGGTGCCCGGGGGACTTCATTAAGTGCTGACAGCCGAGAATGAGACCCACCTACCCTCGCTGCAAGCAAAAGTCCTGATTCATTAGCACGAGCTTTACTCTGCTAGTGAACTGGAAAGTATTTCCAATTAGGGTTTACACTTTCGTAAAAGGCATGCTTCTCCGAGAGGCCTCTGATTGGCTATTTATCTGACATGTGACATTGCCAGCGCTGACGTCTAATATGTATGTTTGTGTGGGAAAATCAGGCAGACTCTTCGCCTCTCTGTATTTATCTGTCACACACACACAAGTTAACAATTAAATGTTGAAGGATTGCTTCACAGAGAGCCAGAGACAGTCTGGGTTCCATGCTAATTTTACAATAGCTAAATCTGTACTCAAATGTCATTACTATTTGTATCTGTACTTGTTGTGACATATAATTATATATATATTATAGCACAGACACTCCCAATGGACACAAGAGCATTTGAAAATGGTACCAAAGAGTAGAAAGAAGAACTTTTAACAGTTCTGGGTGACGGTTTTGCTCGCAGCCAATTCGCGCAAGCATTCTCCGATTTGATTGGCCAACTGCTGCAGCAGCTGCAACCCATAAAACCGAGATCATCTGCGCATGGCTCTGAATATGGAGATGTCTGAGCCGGCGGCTAGAAGCTAACAGTGATAACAGCACAAAACAGCGCTTATAACGACAACAGTGCTGACAGAGCGCACACACACGCACACACACACGTAGTATATATTTCTAACAGTATATTGTATTCATGCATAAGTCATTTTGCTCTGAACTTTGTTGAACTTCACCGTGTCTCTGTTGAGCAGAAGAAGAATTCTCCCTCTCTGTTCACAAAGATAACTAACTGTGTTGTGTGAGAATGTTCCAGCACCAAGGCCTTTGGGCCGCTTGCTTTGGTTGCTGACCGCTTGTTCTTCATTGTTGATCAGTCTGAGACCAAATGTGTGTAACATTGGCCATCGGCCCCCACCTTTGCTCATTCTGTGTAAAGAAAGCTTGTTCACTTGTTTCTTGGTTCTTCCTCACTGAGACTGAACGCATTCTGTTGTGATGATTGAACCTTCTCTGCGCAGAGAATAAATACTTAAAAGACAACCTGGTTTTTGGTATTTTGTATTTCAGCATGAAAAGACTCAGCATGAAAAGACTCACGCAAAGCAAATTTTTTCCACGCACAGACACGCACACGCACACACACACACACACACACACACACACACACACACACACACACGCACGCACACACACAGCATCCATTCATATGATGGGTATCCAATGAAGTACTCTATTGGTATCGGTATCACTTTAAGGGTACTGGTATTGTAATTCCTTAATTGATACCCAGCCCGAGAGATGTTGGTAGGCTTATTTTTTTACTTTTGACTCACAGTCTTTATGCTATGCTAGGCTAACCAGCTCTGTACTTACTGTAACATACAGACATGAGATTTTTCTCATCGTACTCTTTGAAAGAAAGTGAATACGAGCTTTCCAAAGTATTTATCTATTTATTTTAAGTCCGGTAAGTAGTGCTATGTAAAAACATGTAAATACTTAAATGATTTGTAATGCAGTTTTCACGCATTACGTTGAAGTAAATGTAAAGAGAAGTCATTATTTCACTGGAGTCTGTGTCCTGAGGCCCATGATTGAAAACTCTTGTGGACACAAACAGCAGCAGCATTGCAGCAGTAATCAGTTTGTTTCTCTGGCCTGTCAGCCATCTCAAACACACCATCCATTTACAAGAGGGGGAGAAAAACAGGAGAGAATTAACAGGCCTGTCAATAAGACCAATTTGTGTTGACAACTGACACAACGAAAGAATGGGAAGCGGTGAAACTGCTGTCAGCTGCCAGAGTAAAGGTCCACCTCTACGTTCATTAGAGGCTGCAGCTCCTGGTTCGCAGTAGCTCCGCCATCCTCTGTCGGTGTCCCTTTGTGACACCCTAATGGCTCCTATGGACTCACCTGTATCCGTCGATGAAACTGGCGTTGATGTAGTCAGAGCCCTCCACCCCTCTGATTGGCTGCAGGCAGACGCGGGTGGACTCGAAAGGCATGATGTTCACCAGGCGGTTCTTGAACTTGTTGCACGGCAGGTTGGCACTGATGAATCTTGAGGTATGTGCTTTAGAGTTGGCCAGTTTCTGCGGACACAGAAAGGAGGACACGTATGTCTCCACCGTCCACTTCTGCTCTCTTAAAGAGCTAATACAACCGGTATTGGTGGAATGTGGTGTGTTAGCAAGGTTGGTAAAGGGCACATGAAGCTAACACTCGTATCGATATATGAAAATGATGCACTTTGAGCTGATCCTCTTTCCCTGACTTCAAATAAGCCTGATGATGGGGCGCGTTAAAACTCATCCTGAAGACATCGAAAAGTCTAACCGACCTCACACACATTTGTTTTGAGCTGACGTAGAGAGGCCGGCAATGCATGTCGAGCCGAGGAGAATCAAACTTTTGACACCAACAACTCAATTGTTGTTGTTTTTTTTGTCGGGGGGGGGGGGGGGGGGGGGGGGGCGGCTTTGCTGACGGACCCTAATGTGATTCCTCTGCACCCCAAGGGCAGGTGTCAATTTGAGAAGTGCTTGCGAAAGAAATTCGCAGTGAGTTGAGGATCAGAACCTATTTACGCTCTGTCTGGATTTACAGCCGTCCTGCTTGCCCCACCCCCACCCCACGTCTGTGTGGCTGGTTAAATCACTGCGGTGTCGCTCGGTGCGGAGTGAGGTGGGTGGGCGCAGTGCTGCAACTCATCCCGGGTAAAAGCACGTAACCCAGCAGGCCCTTATCTTGAGGCCGTCAGACATCCGGGCCGTCCAGGCCCTCTCTCCCTCTGCCTCTCCTTCGGCCTGTCATCTGGAGCTCAGGAGTTAAGCTCTCGCAGCTCCTCCTCTGAGAAGGAGTTCATCTCTTTTACACAGGCTGAAGATGTAAATCCCTCCTCTTCCCTAGCTCTCCCTGCCTCATGCGGTTAAAAAGGGGCACTCCGGACATTTAGCATTGCACTCCCATTAAATCGGAAGATTTGTGAGAAGTGGATTAAGCTAGGATTACGGCCTTGTATGCCACCACCAACAAGTCATGTTGCAGTTTACATCCATATCTGTCCAAAATGTCATTATTTCATTCTATTTGCCATTTGTTTGGAATTGTCATAATTAGCATATTGATTCCTTAGTGATCCAGGTGGATGTTTGTGACAAATTTGAAGAAATTTCATCCACAAGAATGGGACGGACGTGAAGTCACATGTGCCCTTTGAACTCTAAGAACATCCTCCAGGTGTATCTGAGATATCGCATTCACGGGAATGGACTGGACGGATGGACGGACACACGAACCACCCGAAAACATAATGCATAAAAATCATATGGTGGAAATGGATGCAACAGAGGCTGAAGTTTGGAAGCCACTGTGTTCTAACAAGTGAGCACACATCTGGTCACAATGCACCTGCTCTAAGAGCTTCACATTGTTCTCTGGTTAGCCTTAGAAATGATAATACTTGTATATTTTATTTTACAATGGCATTTTTTGTAAACAACAGTTTGAGTACATAATGCCACGTTGCTTCAAAAAGCCTGTCAATCAAGATAAACGCAGCAAAGGCAAGTTTTGTGATTGGAGTGCCACTTCAAAAGGACTTTAAAAGCTGCAGAATGCACAAAACAAATCAAAAACCCAAACAGCACCACAAACCTTGAACTCCAGTTCCATGGCGGTGACAGTCTCTCCGGGAGGGATCTGGGTGAGCTTTTGGATGTGGGCGTACAGGTTTCGGGCGGGGACTTCTGTGTTGCCACACGTTGCCGCTTCCAGCAGGGCCTCGTGGATAAATATGTACTGGTCCTCAGTCTGCACCATGTAGTTCCTCTGAGCCCGCATGCACGTCACATGACCGTAAATGTCCACCGACTTCTCGTGTTTCATCCTCTCCAGCATGGCTTCGATCACGATGAAGCAGCCTGTGCGGCCCACACCGGCACTGACGGAGTACGGAGAGAGAGCACGGGGGTTTACTGTTTCGCATGTAATTGTTGTTGCCTTGGTAACAACTACCGTATTTTCCGCACTATAAGGCGCACTTAAAAGCCTTTAATTTTCTCAAAAAACGACAGTGCGCCTTGTAATCCGGAGCGCCTTATATATGGATCAATTGGTTAATTGGTTGATCCATACTGGTTGTACACGGCGCTCTGTCAAAATGTTTCAGTACGACTGGTAAACTACAAAGCCGCACCGCGGTAAACACCGGTACTGTGCTTACTCCTAGTCCAACACCACTTGTGTGTATAAAGACCCCAAAATGGCACCTTTCAAGAGACACGCTTACGACGCTATTCTATTCTATGCGCCTTATAATCCGGTGCGCCCTATATATAAAAACAGTTCTAAAATAGGCCATTCATTGAAGGTGCGCCTTATAATCCGGTGCGCTTTATAGTGCGGAAAATACGGTACTCTGTCTGGAGCCCAAATCAATTACATATAGTCAAACAATATTTGCACTTACACTTCCTACAGTAAAAAATAAAGTGACTACGTTAACATTGCATCCAACACTAAAAAGAGATGAAAACCATGAACAAAGCATTTAAGCAGTCACAACATTTTCAAAGGGAAAACAAAACAATAACATTCTCAGTTTACAGTTATTGGCTCCATGTCTTGCTGTTTTAATGTGACCCCTCCTCCACCTGCCTTCTTTGATAACTGTGTGTATATCCAGAAAATAATACTTCTGAATACAAACAATGTGATTGTTTCAAACCACAGTTAATAAACTTAATCTGAGCCATTGTATCTAGTGATGGTATTCAGGCATTCTGTCTTCAAATATCTCATTTGATGTAATGTCTGCTGATTCTACGCATGTCTTACTCTTCCCTCCTCTTTACATGTGCATGTGGCCTCCATTCACCTCCATGATACATTTGAAATTATCTATAAACCCTTGGATTTGTGTTCCGGCAGGATTATGCACATGTTCATAACTTTCTGAACATTCAAAACATATCCCATATACAGTATAGTAAAACGTTGTATTATTACAAACATGAAGTTGCAATTTAATGAGAATAAAGTCATAATATGAGAAGAGAAAATCCACTTTATGTATAGTCTGCTGTGTCTGAAAGACATATTCTTACAAATAATGTGAGGTGAAAATCTGCTTTGTGTACGGTACAATCTAAAGCAGGGGTGGGCAAACTTTTTGGCTCGGGGGCCACATTGAGTTTCAAAATTTGACAGAAGGGCCGGGCCAGTAACAGATGACTAGAGAGTGTTTGTGTGAACTAATATAAATTACAAGTAAAAGCCATGACCTAAAAAATAAAGGAAATTTACAATTAATCTCAGTGGGAACAGTGTTGTTAGTCACCCTTTTTTGCCAGTGCATCAACATTTGATGTCAGTTTGGTTGTGTCAATTCTCAGAACAGATCTAATGTTTTCATCAGTTAAAGACTGTGGTCTTTAGAGCAATTTGCTTCTTTAAAGTGATCATACAGATATTTGACTTTCACAATGAACATTATCCGAGCTCTGCTCTGTAATGTCTTTCCTTGTCTCTCCCCCCTGTGTCACGGTGTGGGTACATCTCACTGGCGTCAGTAAACGTATCAGAATACTCTTATTTTATTGGCTGAACTGCATCATGTGACGTGATTTACAACGCATTGGTCGGTGTTTTTCCTGCACCGCTGAACAAGTGCCGTAAAAGCTGGAAAGGAGCGTGAATAACTCCGTTGCATAAAGCAAAGGCCCGCGACCCACTGAAAACGGGTCCGCAACGAACCACCAGAAGAACACGGTGTAATCAGCGTTGCATATGTGTCAAACTCTGTCGGTGCATTTCCGGTCTGTCTTTGTTCATCCTGCATCGCTCTGTTCTGTTCTTTAATGTAACGTTACTGGAGCGACGGAGCCTCTCCCAGCTGTTAGCGGACTGTTGTGCTAGCAGGCTAGTGAGCTATACCCAGCATGCAGTTCTGCAGTGACATTTTATAAATGTACAATTATTAGTGTTACAAATTGTTTATGTGTCACAGACTGTTGTGTTTTTCTCTGTTAAAGAGCGTTAGCTGTGGGTTGTTCATTGTTGGGTTATAAAGTTATGACCATGACTAGGGTTCCCTCTCAATACATATAAGATAACTAGCGCTGACCGCAGCGCTTTAAGCGGCGAACAATATATTTAGCTGCCTGTTGAAAGCAGACAGCAGTTGTTTCGGCTATGCACCAGTGGATGGTGGATGGTACCACCTCGGTCGAGGTTCCAAGAGAGCTGAGTCGATAGAAGATGAATTTGAAACACCACAGACCACTGATTGGTTTGAGAGAATCGTCAGAAGCGGACCCTGGAACATTCTGCACAAACCCTCCATTTTAAATAGCCAAGCTACAGTCAATACATACCGCAATTTTTGTATTTACTCAACCCGTATTTTTTGTAAAATGGTAACTCACAAAACTACCGTACACTGCATCGTACACTAAGTACACTCCACCATACACCACTAACCTATTGTGTGTCCCTACTAAAGCCAAATGACCCTTCCCTGAGTTCCCGTCCCTCGAGCGCAGACTGGCCAATCATAGTATAGCATTGGTCAGCACCAACCAGAGTCCCACAACTATCCGGCTTTGCTCCATAGTCCCTCATGCAATCTTTTCAGATTTTCTTCATTTTTATATCGAGCTAGTCATGATTTTTCCACAGGTGAACTACCAAGTACCCACGATAACGGTGCCGGAAATTCATGGTGTTGCACTCAGTTCCACACAGGATAATTACAAATCCAGACTACCTTCACACCTCAACACACCTGACCAATCATTGCGTAACGTAGGCATGCTTGTTGGTTTGTCTGTTTCAGAAAGTTACACTAATCGTTGGAAGCCATTGGAAAGGGGATTTCAGACTATGTCAGATGATCCAACACACTTTGTTCGAAGCATACTGAGGCCTTTGTGTTGATATAAGAGGTAGCTTACCTGCAGTGGACCACCATGGGTCCAGCGTCTGGAGGATTACAGGCCTTGACTCTGCGTAGAAAGGCCAGTGTTGGGGTGGGATACTCAGGCACTCCATGGTCAGGCCAGGCCATAAACTGGAACTGTCGAACCTCTCTCTTCTCACTTGAGCCATTCTGTTGGAGCACAGATACAGTCATCAACCCGAAAAAACTCTATTTCATAATCGTCTTTTTATAGAAGATATGAATGTTATACGGTTTCCAAAACATGAGGTTTTGGCTTTCAGAATCTGTAACCCAATTGTATGTTGTCCAAATTTATTACGAAGTATTTTGATAATAATTCATACAGATATAAACTTTGTAAATGTAACAACAAGTTGTGATCAAAAGATTTGGGATAACTTTCTCATCAGTCTACAATAGAGTGCCGCAGGACTGAGTCCGAAAACCCAGGTCATGAGTCAGCAATTTTGCACTTCCGGTTACCTCGTCTGGATGTCATTTGGTGTTTTTAATAGGTTTTGGTTAGAGATTAAGAGTTTAAGATGTTTTAAGTATTTCACCAAGGACTATTTGGGTTACTTCTGCAGCAATGATAAAGCACCAGAGAGTCACTGAGATCGTCTGGGAGAGAAGGTAGGCCTCATCTAGGCTCAGACTATAATTCTAAGTGTGGGGAATTTAGGTTTAGAAGTGTTTCTTAGTAGGATTTATAGCACCCCTAGAGGTGGATAGTAAAATGTTAGAAAGTACTTGGTGTGCCACTTATGCTTGTAAAACGTGTCAAAGTGTTTGGAACGTCACAAATACTATATAATAGTATGTTTACCGTAGAAGTGTTGAGCCATAAAAGACAACCATTGAATGTATTAAACTGTGAAGAATAGCCAAGGGACAGACAGGGATTTTGAGACAGGCATTTCAGGGACCATCATGAGCGGAGAAGGAAGTCCAACCGGGGCCTAACAGCGGGAGGGACGCGCAGAAGGAGCGACTGACCAGCGCCACTAGGTCACGCGAGGGCGGTCAGCTGACTGAAGCCAGGAGGGGTCAACTGGATTTAAGCCAATTGTAATCGAGACAGACATTTTATGACTTTTACGGACTATGAAAGGAAGTTAACATTACCTATACCTACTATAGATTCTTTAAATAGTGTAATTCACTTTGCAATTGTTTTAGCTTCTGTAAGATTAAATACTTTTGATCATAATTTGAACCGGCTGAGTTTTTGGCACGGCTGGAAGACGTGCGGCTCTCCCACAGTTTCGAGAGGTTCCTGAATCTAACATAAGGGTTAGGGTTACAGCCACCAGATGGTAAAAGAAAGCCTGATAACAATCAATCTTGCATATTCATATATGAATCTTTGGCACCTGTTTCAGCTGTGGGCTTTTGCATTCTCCATTTATTTGTCTTATAGCATTGAGCTCTTCGGTCATATATGAATATTGATCAATATTCATTGTGTTATTATTTCAATGTTTTTGGGAGATTTATGTTATTTGCAACATAGCTTTCCCGAAATAAATAGAGCTTTGAAGTAAAAGTCCTGGTAAGGAGCCAACATATCAACAGTAAACATGGCCAGAATACTGAGACCGGCTGAGTATGTCGTCATAAATTGTATGATAAATGTTGAACTTTAGTGTTTTTTTAAACAACATGTACAGTCCCACTGGTAGTAAAGAGTAGGAAAAGACATTCATCTATATTAAAATCTAAATTATATTCATTATATCTTTTTTTCTCCATTTTCTTTGGAATGATAATATACTGTAGTTTAGTTAGGATTCAAATTCCTTAGCTTCTTATCTTTTCAAAGGAGATCAGATACATCTATCACACTTCTGTCCATCCTGGGAGAGGATCCTCCTCTGCTGCTCTCTCTGAGGTCTCTTCCTCTTTTCTCCCCGTTAAAGGGTTTTTTGGGGAGTTTTTCCTGTTCCCTTGTGATGGTCCTGGACAGAGGATGTCACATGTGTACAGATTGTAAAGCCCTCTGAGGCAGATTTGTGATTTGTGATTTTGGGCATACAAAATAAATTGAATTGAATTTAAATGAAATGAATTGAATATAATAAATTGAATTAAATGTTTCATGTTGGAGGAGCAATTCCTGATTCATTTTGGGCATTATTTGGTGTTATTTTAGGCATTTTTTCCAAGGGGACTGGTCTTTAGAGGTAACACACCCTATGTCGTTTATAAAAAATGTGATTCAACAAACTAAAAATACCATGATTTGATAATGTAGCCATCAACTGTCATTAACATAAATGCATCACAGTAACTAATTGATAAACCACAAAACAGACTTGGTACATCACAAATGCATCTGAGCAGCACTCAAAAGCATGAATACAACTTTGGAAAGGGTCCTTGATGAATGAGTATGCTGGTACAGCACTGTCAATGGGAAACCACTAATCATCAAATGTAGAGAAAAGGCATTGTAACTTCTATTCACAGCTCTCAGGGAGCCAGAGTTTCTACATTTTCTTTATTCGAGCACCAAGACAAAACCTTCTTCTTCAAGTTTTCTTCTTAGACTCTTGATGGCTTTGTGTCATTGACATGACAGAATATCTATGAAAACATCTGCATGTAGCGTGAAAGAGAGAGATAGAGACTTAAAGATGTTATGACAGCGAGGAAGAAGGGTCTTTTTGTTCTCTCACAGGCTGAATCACTGATGAATGTATTTGGCCATTTCAGCTCGGGAATCCACTGATACATTATCATTACTAGATATTGGATAGCAAATTTCACCGCCTGTTCCATAATATCCAACAGCCTCTTCTGCTCCAGTCGCACAGCGAGGGGGACATGTTATAGAATGATGGGATCTGAGACTCAACTTAAAATTGGCTGTTGTATGATATTTCCTTGTTGATGAAACAGATTTTGTGTGCATGCTTCAAATGTGCTGCTGCAGCTTTTACCTGAATCTGACTGCATTCAATTCAGACTTGTGTTGCGTTGAAAGTTTTCCGAGGGTTAGGGTTAGTATACAGTATGGGATCTCACCTTATAGAGGGCGAATGTGCGTACGCTGTACGTAGCCAGCTCCACAGTGTCCAGCATGGTCACCTGGATCATCCCATATGTCTCTGTGCCTCGACTGGGCCAATACTGGTCACATTTCACCTGCACACAGACACAAACCAAAGTGTTTTTATTCTCAAACAATAGTGGTATGTGTACGTTATAGGGACAGAAAGAGGAGAATAGAACTGAGTGGTGAGAAGGATTGGTATATTTGGTTACAGTTCTGGCTTGGTGATGTTGGTCAGATCTCCTCACCATCAATCTGTCCATAAATCCATTCCACACATTGGTACAGGGCGGAATATGTTGACAACTACTTGTCAGATTGACATGAATAACTGTGGACATTCATGATCCCCAAAAAGGAATAACTTTTTAGCATTTCGATATTACTTCAGGTGAATTCATACACTATGAAATTGAACACTAAAATTAGTATATTTTGTATTCTTTTTCCAAATGGCTGCTGTCCTAGCTATGCAATACAATAATTTCAACACAAACTGCCAACATCTGATACAAGTAAATGGGTGTAGAAAGCAGGTAGACAATGGGACAATGACCGACTGGCTGTGTAGCCAGTGAAGAGCCGTTCCTGTCAGTGCCCTTCGGCGTCTGGTACCCTTTAGCGTCACACCGTACTTTCAACTAAGTCCAATGAAAACCTACATGCGTCATTATCAGATGCTCAGAGCACCTGAGGTAGTACAAAATGCATGATAGTTCGCTGAGGCTGGGTGGGGGTGTTGGTGCATGGGTCAAACAAACACAAGATTTCCACCCACGCTGTTTTTGTCCCTTGAAAAACGAAAAGTCAAATTGACATTTTGGCCGTGTTCAGACTTCCACCTCAAATAAAGAAACGTTATTGGCATATCTAGATTGTATCGAGATTAATTTGAGCAAGTCTGGACAAAAAACCCACATGAAATGCTATTTTTGCAAATCGATCCAAACCGCATGTGGAGGTGGTTTGAAATGCGATTCTAATTCTGATTTCTACAGATGCCCTGGAAGCTCAAATCGCATTTCAAAGTGTGGAAGTGTTGAGCAGAATCCATGCTGCTACTAGCATAGCGCTATGGAGGACAACAGAGGACAACAACGGTCCGTGGAAAGATGGCGTGTTTTCACTTTCTGCGGCTTCCCCTTTGCAATGTAAAGCAGCTACCTAAACCTAACTAAGTGTTTTTTGCCTGTGAAGGCGGTTCCACTGGTCCAGTCTAGCAGATGGCAGCAACGTGAGAAAAAGGTTAATAGCACTTGGTATGTAAGCTTAACTGTAGGTTGTTTTTTGTGCACTGTTGCCTACTGGCAGTTGTAACTACTGTCACATAAGCAGTAGGTCTTTAAACATAAAACCGACGATGACTCAAGTGACATCACTTAAGGACATTTACCAGACATCACACAGCTCCCTGGAGATAATGAATGCTTCATATAGCTTATATTTGCAGGTATAGCAGGTGTGTGAACGTTGAAATGTAGTGTACAGCACTATGAGTGGTAGTAATACTAAAAAGGCACTATATAAATGCAAGTCCATTCACCAACCTTTTACCATTTCTCCACAACAAATAGAAACAGATTTCAAAGTGTAAATTCTGTGGAGTTCCACTTTAAGTAAGTAGTCAGGCTGAGCTGATGGATAGAGAGTGTTTGCTGCGGGTAGTGTACAGTGGGGTTTAAGAGCCTGTTCTTTGAAAACAGCTGCCCGCTGCTGCTGCACAGACAAAATGAGTTTAAATTAGCACTAATATAGCACCCACTGGTTTCCTAATGAGCTCTTTTGGACTCCCTTCCCTTGAACAGGGCGAGTAAAAGCAATACACTACAAGCAAAAGTTACACATGCACTTTCGGTGCGGGAAGTGATGTAGAGTTCAAACGTTCAGATTAAAGAGTCATAGAACAAATTGGTACAACCAGTGTGTGCCCTGTTGGTGTTGCTGTTGTTATTCCACTGTTGGCTGTGCGATGGATGGATGACAGGGGGTGCAGCAACATACAGTCAGGGCCATAAGTGTGAAAATGTGGGGGGTGGTGTAAAAAAATGGCCATAATTCCATAACGGTTCATATAATATGTTAGTTTTATCCATTGAATTAAAGCTGAAAGTCTACACTTCAACCACATATTGACTGATTAGTTTCAAATCCATTGGAGTCGTGTAAAGAGGCAAAATTAGAAAAATTGTGTCACAGTCCAAATACTTATGGCCCTGACTGTAGCGTCCAGATCTTTAGCAGAATGTAAACCTTAAGTTGACGCGTGTTTCTGGTCCTTAGCACATAGCTCACACCGACACCGCTTGTAGATGAAAGCAATACGTGTCTTTATTGATCCAATTTCCTTCGTACAAGTTAGTGAAATGACTTCCTTTATTCCTAAAAGTACCCTGATTACCTCGACACACTTTAAGGATCCCCAGGTTAATCCACATAGCACGTTTCATATAACAAGTTTCATAACAAGGTCGGAAAACTGTGCGGCTCCATACTGCTTCAGATATTACTCACAACTGTCAGTAACTGTCGCAAAGTGACCTTAAAGTGACAGTTGTCTGTCACTTACATGTATTCCTTACTATAACAAATTATAATGACATCCTTGTAACATTCAAAGTAGAAACAGATGTCATTAAAGTTAAACATGTAAATACAAGTGAATATTTAACAGCACATTGAATTTGGCTCTTACACTGACTGTGGACAAAAGTGATGACTTGAGGGCAGGCTGCAGGAAACTGGCCTGACAGACAGGGGAGGTTGCGCATCACAGACCTGGGTGCGGGTGTCGGTGTGGGGGGTGGAGGTTGTTTGGCAAGGCCTGTGGCTAAGCACAACGTCCTTTGGGCAAAGTGGTGTGAAATGCCAGTTCACCACCTGGACAGATCACACATGGCTCATTAAGTGTTACAGGCAAAAAGATGACTAGAGATTTGAGAGACGGCCCTCATTAGAGCAACAAAAGCGTCAGTCATTTGTTCGAACGACGGCGGCCTACGGTTGCATGTTCTTGACCTCTTGTAGTCCCGTGAATAACGGCTGTCCTTTGTGTGATCATTTCTAATGTGATGCTGTAGCGCTGCAAAACCTGGCATACAAAGTGTGTGACTTTCACCCCAGTGACGTAAGGTTCACATCCTCTCTACTACTAACAATCCAAGTTGTCCACATGAAAATCCTCTCTGACTTCAGTGTTTAAGGCAGCACCTACTGCTGGGAAACATGGTTTATCTGTAAAACAGCACCTAGCCTGAAGAGAAGCGCTGTTTGAGGAACTAATGTCTTTGTGGAAGGGAAGCTGCAAGAATGTGATGATGAGGTGGACATAATGACGTAACTTTACTTTATTATACGTTATACATTACACGTTAGTTTAGGACTTTACACTGGCACTCCTGTAAACCATGTGGGTATGTGTTGATCTGTGGGGGTAGAGATGGCTCTAGGCATAGTCAGTATAGGCCAGCCTGTTCTATTCCCAGGGTGTCAAATACCGACGCTTTGTCACGCCCCTCGGCATCTGATACCAACGCACAAGACACCCTTAAGCATCTGTAAGTGACATACCTGGCTTTCAAGTAACTACAATGTAAACCCATCCACCTCATTGTGAGACACTTAGAGGAAATGCTCCAGGAGTCTTATGATGTAGTATAAAACCCCCCAAAAAGACACATAGGATAGGAGAGGTGGATGGGTCAAACAAACACGGGTCTATCACCCAGGAGACCCATGTTTGTGTCCTATGTGAAACCAACAATGTGTGGTCACAACGTTATGTTTCAGTTCACTTTAGAAATGTATTTTGAAACTAAAATGCAATATTTTCTGAAAAAGTACTAAATGGTTTTGTTGCCTAACCCTAAGCAGGAGTTTAATCATGTGTTTACTGCGACCGTGTGTTAGAAAGTGATGCAAATGGTGCTGATCAGTATGAGACGAGTTCGAAGGAGAACGTGTTGTAGCTCCAAATGCGCAGGGCACCATCATAGACTGTAGATGTAGTCTCTGTGACGTCACCCATAGGTTTCTGAAGAGCCCATGTGAAGCTCAAAGTGGGCAGTGATGAAGCAACCTGTCTCCCTAAAGATGGGCAGAGAAGGAGATTGTAGGTGGAGCTGAGGCGGCCACGCACTTAATTATGCTCAACTTTAAGCCTCAATTTAATTTAAACTGTTGAGTGATATAATATAATAGTTTTTTGTACCAGGCTGTAAATATGTTTATATCTGCTGTAAAGTTGGGCATTTTTAACATGGAGGTCTATGAGGATTGACTTGATTTTGGAGCCATTTCATGAACTGCAGGTTTTGGCACTTGCGCTTGGCTTCATTACTCAGTATCGCAGGTTTCCGCATGGCCGCCATCCATTCACAGGGGTGCCCCAATTAAGGAGATTTTTTTTTTCCAAATTTCTAACTTATGCTATTTCTGAACTCATATAATTTTAGTGAGTAAGTGTGTGACATTGATACGATTGACATTAGTAGCCTCAAATATACTGTATCATGTCACACAGACAAAAGTCCTCTTGGGCCACAGGGAAGAAAAAAAAGAGACAGGTAATGTGATTAACGAATAGTTTATGTATTGCATTGAGGGCTGCACGGTGGTGTAGTGGCTAGCACTGTCACCTCACAGCAAGAGGTGCCCGTTCGATCCCCGATCCGGGCGGTCCTTCTGTGTGGAGTTTGCACGTTCTCCCCGTGGCAGTGTGGGTTCCCTCCGGGATCTCCGGCTTCCTCCCACAGTCCAAAGACATGCAGCTTAGGTTATTTGGAGACTTGAAATTGCCCGTGAATGTGAATGTTTGTCTGTCTCTACATGTGCCCTGCGATAAACTGGCGACCTGTCCAGGGTGTACCCTGCCTTCGCCCAATGTCAGCTGGGATCGGCTCCAGCGCCCCACGACCCTGAATAGGATAAGCGGTTTGGATAATGGAATGTATTGCATTGTAGATACCATTCAAGCAGAGTGCCACGAGCATAATTTGGACAATAGTAAGGTTTGCTAATTTAATAAATAGCTAGAGTTAACTTAAATTTATTGGGGAATGACTATTCAGTTGTTTTGGGAATAACCTCTTCTTTTAAGTGTGAACTTGAAGCTATGCCGTTTCTGTGTGAGTGTATGGAGACAATGATTGGTGGCGGAATTGGCTGCGATGCCCCCGGGGCCAGCTAAAGTCTTGTCTTAGGGTACCGGATTGATCAGGGCGGACTCAATGCCACACAGACCACTATTACCTCAACAGATGCTGAGACTTCAAGCTGTCTTAACATGAAAGCCAGTCCGCCTGACCAAGACACAACCACACCACTGGCCATGTGTACGTTAAAAGAGTTGATTGATTGCTGTAAACATTCCTCATCTCCATACTGTGAGGGAACACCTTCATAGTGTGACAACACAGTAAGAAATAGGGACCATAATTCCACAGTCATTATGTCATTCAAAAGTCCAGCCAAAGCTAATACGAGGCTTCAGCAAGCTGAGTTACTTTGCTGTCGGAAATGCCTGTCCGCCTGTAGAAACCTTGACAGACCGGACGATTTACTGCTCCTACTGACACCAGTTATCACTGCAGTTTTCGGACAAGATTGATTTTTCAATTTCCTATTTTTCACATTTCAGCCTGCTTCTGGCAAGCTCACTTTAATTTTAAGTGCAGGTTTTCCAGGTGGGTAGGACAACATAAGATTAGCTGCTTTTAGGTGGTAGTTGTAATGTTAAGTTTTAGTGGTGATTTAATTTATTTTTTTCACTGCTGGTTTTAATAACTGTAAAATGTGGTTTGTTGCCATGAGGGTCTGGGGCCCACAAGCAGTTGCCCCCCTTTGCACACCTAGGAATCCAAGCCTGCTGTTGTCTCAAGCTCAACCTGGACAAAACCGAGCTACTGTTCCTCCCGGGGAAGGGTTGCCCGCACCGAGACCTGTCCATCACCATTGACGATACTGTGGTGACGCCAACTCGGACTGCGAGGAACCTGGGTGTGACCCTGGATGACCAATTGTCGTTCTCAGCAAACATTGCATCGGTTACACGCTCCTGCAGATTCCTGCTCTACAACATCAGGAGGATTCGCCCCTTCCTCACTGACGACAAGGCGCAGGTGCTCATCCAGGCTCTTGTCATCTCCCGCCTGGACTACTGCAACTCACTACTTGCCGGAGCCCCGGCGTCGGCCATCAGACCTCTGGAGCTTGACCAGAAAGCTGCAGCTCGCCTGGTGTTCAATCGCCCCAAGTTCTCCCACACAACTTCCCTTCTCCGTTCTCTCCACTGGCTCCCTGTAAGATCTCACATCCAGTGTTAGACTCTGGTGCTAGCCTACAGGGCAGTGAAAGGAACAGCTCCTTCCTATCTCCAGGCCATGGTCAAGCCCTACACCCCCACCCGACCACTTCGCTCTGCTGCCTCGGGGCGATTGGTTGCCCCGTCGCTCAGAGGTCCTGCGGCCGATCGACCCGGTCACGGCTGTTTTCTGTCCTGGCCCCACAGTGGTGGAATGAACTCCCCACTGACGTCAGGACAGCAGAGTCGCTGCCCATCTTTCATCAGGCTGAAAACTCACCTCTTCAAGAAGTACTACCCTGAGCCTTCCACTCACCACTTATTGTATTCATACTAGTTTGTTGCACTTGTATTCGTTTGCAATTGTATTCGTTTGTTTCTGCATTGTACTTTTGCTCTGGTTTATGCTCTTAGATGCTTTTCTAAAAAAGGAGATGCACTTATGACTTCTGGTGACTAGTAGTTCTCTTGAAAACCGATGTTGAATACACTTATTGTAAGTCGCTTTGGATAAAAGCGTCGGCTAAATGACTGTAATGTAATGTTGTCAAGTCTAGCCAGTCAACACTGCTAACTGTCTTGCCGTTGTAGAAATCTGACATTTTTTTGCCCCCTGATGGCCATTACAAAGAATGCTAGTTTAAGGCACTTCCACATTGGCTTCAATATTCCGACCCGGAGGTTCGTTTCGTCAGCTATTTCGCAAGGACACGAAAATGAATATCATTGAGCCACTTTCTGGAATGATTAATAACAAAACATTGTCGCAATGTTGTTGTTTGTTTTTCCGTCCATCATATTTGTGTCGTGGGGTGTACTTGCACACTATTCTGAATTGTTGAAAATGTAGACTTGCTTCAAAATTGTACGTTCGTAATCTCATGGTTTTCAACATACAGTTGCTGCATTGCTTCTGGGACATGCAAACTGTAATGCATGAGTCCCTCACACCGGCGGGAACAGGTTAGAACACCTAATATTTCCTGCACCTCCGGTTGAACCGCAGATGGGTGTTATTGGCTCCGGCAGAGGGCTGACGGTCTCTGTCACAAATAATAACGGCACACGGCCGGGGCACTCAGTTCTGCCCCTTGATTGTGGAGTTACTAACAATGTGAAAGAGGGCTGAAATCATTACTCATGAAAACTGTCCCTGAGCTCTCATCTGCCATGTGGCTGTCTGTGAATGCCTCTTCCCTCATGTCCACCAGCAGCATGACGCTGTTGCAGAGCCAAACTCTTCTGTACCACGGGAAAAACATTTTTATGAGTTATAGCAAGAGTAGCTGAAGGTAATGATGTACTTTCTTGGTTGTGTACATAGTGTTTCAAAGCATAGAGTAAAGGTTACCCGTGACTTCTCCTCTAGGCGGGTCATCATAATGATGGTGCAGGTCCTCTGCTCCCACACCATCCTCCAGAAGTCGCTCAGCGTCTCCGGCAGAGGCCCCTGTGTGGCGATGTAGGCATTCTGCTTCCTATAGCCATCGATGTAGTTGGCGTTGACGTAGTCGCTGCCTGGAGCTCCTGCCGTGAGGAACAAGTCGGAGCGAGCAAATTCAGAGGGGAGCCAATAATGAAACAACTGCGTTTCTCACAAAAATGTGATGAAGTACACTTACAAGGGGAAATCAAAAACAAAGGGTTAACTCTTAAATAAGCCTGTTTGAAATAAAGGCTTGCAAAGTCGCCTCTCTTGAGATGTCTGAATAAGTGTCTCTCACCGTCCACAGGTGTGAGGATGACCCTGGAGTGGTCGTAGGCAATAACATTTGCATAGCGGTTCTTTGGCTTGTTGACCTCCAGGTTGGAGTGCTCCCAGGTGAACTGCTGTCCTGGATCAACAGACTTCACACACAGAGGAGGGAGGGATGGAGAGAGAGGTGGAAGGGAGGGAGAGAGAGCAGGTAACCATTCATTACAATACTGCCAATATTCTTTGCTGCTTTTTAAAGCCAGTCAGAGCTTGGAGAGAATAGTCCGGACCAATAAATGTGACACAGAAGCTAATTCGTCATCCCTCCACCGGCCTGCGGCTCTATAATGTGAAAAGCCCTGGATGATCTTTAAGCCCCCTGGATACACACTGGACTGTTTGGACACTCCTAAATCCCTTCCAGCCTTCGTCCCTAGCAGCTCAGTGCCTGATTATAACAAAGCACAGATCCAGTGATGAAGGCAAAGCAATGCAGAAAGGTTTTGGAGGACCATGGCATACATTAGGTTGAGTGATGCAGGACCACTAGCATTATATCAAGAGGGAACAGATAAGGACTTGTGGCAGATTTGTATTTCTCAACACAGCCAAAAGTGACAGCAGATAAAAACAGTGATAACTCAGTTGAGATTGGGTCGCTGCATGAAAACACGGACTAGCAACCTCGTGGAAAGCACAGCTGTGGAGAGGCAGAGAGTGTTGAGCATGTTTCGATCCACATGTGGGCATGTCTGTGGGCGTCTGACTGTTCTTCTGGCACCACCAGTCAGGTCAAAATTCCACTTTGACCAATACTTGTGATTTTATGATGCTTGAATACTTGAAAATGGTATTCTCATCCACATTTTTTGCAACAACATGGCCGTAGACTCTTAGTTGAAATATATGGTAAGCTGTATATTTTATGGAGAGGACAGTGTAGTCATTGCGTTTCTCTGGCGAGTTACATACATCGGTCATTTGATAAATATTCTACAGATATTGTTTCGTTGCTTCAATTCTTCATACTACTTTCATTTGAATCTCTTCAACAACGGACAGAGATGTGATTGTGGGTTTCCACACAGAGAAACACGAGGTTAGAACAGATGCTGATTTGTATGGAGTAATACGAAATGACTTAAAGGCACAGTGTGTAGGATCTTGTGAGGCTACAGATTGCAACCAACTGAGTACCTCTCTGTCCCTCCTCGTTTTCCAAGACTGCGGTAACGTGAGCCGCAGAGTGCAAAACCGTTGGCCTCGCTCAGAGGCCCTCATTACCATAATAACACTACTGATGGAGAAGTCAGATGGTGGCTGGTGGTATCATGGTTTTACACTCAGTGGATCACTTTCCCGCAGTGTATGTGGCCTTCAGGTAACGTATAAACGGGAAAGGTTCTCGCAAGTGTCTGGTTTGTCCATTCTGGGCTACTGTAGAAACGTCGCGGTGCAACATGGTGGACTCCGTAAAGAGGATCCTCTCGCTATGTAGGTATGAAGGGCTCATTGTAAGCTCAGAAAAACACAAAGATTCTTAGTTTCAGGTGATTACACACTGATGAAAACATAGTTATGAGGATTATATTCTATTTCTGCTAATAGATCCCGCAAAATGCTACACACTGACCCTTTAATATTTGCCCATAGACTGAAAAAGGTATAACACGTCTAGAACACATATTCCATACTAATATCGTTATAATATCACCAGTCACCATGTTGTTGTTTTTGCAACCGATGAACGGAAGTGACTGTATTTGAAATGTGGAGGAGTGACCAGGAGACGTCGTATACGGCTCTGGTAGGTGGTAGTGACCTGTCAATCACAGTAAGCCACGCCCTAAAGCATCCCCTGCTTTATGGTCTGTTTGACTCTAAATGGACCATAATGTACTAAATGAACATCATGCTGTATTGAAGAAGACTTGAAACTAGAGATTGAGACCATAAACTCATGTTTACAATGTTTACTGAGGTAATAAATCAAGAGAGAAGTAGAGTCATTTTCTCAGACTTCTATACAACCAGAACTAACATCACCTTGTTCTCTTATTTGGTTAACTGGCCTGTATTCACTGTTCTTGTCTTAGTCGTGCACCTGTTAGTGTTTTGTTTTTTGTGTTGCAATAAAAAAAACAGATGGTGAAAGATGCTTGTCTAAATAGTATTTTCTACTTATTTATTTGTACTCTTAAATCCCTGCTGTATTCGAGATAGAAAACCCACGCCTGTGTTGCAGTGATGGTAGAGTGCAGACAGGTTTTCGCTATGTTGCCCGATGATTGGTCTCTATCGATTGCAGGCTGTGAATGCCGCCGCAGGTTTAGCTGAATAATGACATGCTGAAGATTGTTATTCATGATTGACCTTTCACGCTTCTACTTATCTTGCATCATCTGGAAAACAAACACACACCCACATGCACGGGCGAAATGAAGCCGTGACGAGGACTCTAATATCCTGTTGCTTTTTCTCTTGACTGGCTGGACGCCCCCCCCCCCCCCCAGTCTGCAACTGATAATAATGACAATGGAGAAAGAGGTTGAATGCACATCTTATTTAACAGCCTGTTAGGTAAGGCTTCCAGCGCGCTGCACTGACAAACCACTCACATTACTGCTAATGTGCTCCGCCGACATGTAGATCGCTTACCGAGTGTGTCAGCGCAATCACACTCACAGAGCTGCAGCTCCACCGACAACAAACAAAGCTGGTGAACGCGGAGGAAGAGCCAGGCGTGAAGCATGTGGATTTGTGTCTGGCAGAGACGGGTTCACTCTCACCACCTGCTGTCTTGTTCACTGAGTTAAGGATATTAATCAATCACTTTAATACACTTTACAGGAGTCACTATTGGCTTAAATCAGATTGTTTTTTCTGATCCTTTCTGTAACTTCAAATGTTTGCATCTAAATGTACACTGATATACATTTCTACATGTTGTCTCCTGTACCATAAACAAAGAAATACGAATGTACTGACAATATATGTGTTCATGATTATTGCTTGCTGTACAGTAAAAACCCAACAAGTCCTCCACATTAAACAACAAAATGCACAATTTTCCACCCCTCTAAAATAAGAAAGAGAACCTATGATATCTGAGGGCAGAGTACCAAAGCAGAGACAAGTGACCAAACCTGGTGTCTTTTTTTATTACATTCATTATTTACAATTTTTTGTAATTCATTATTAGTTTAATTTATGATCATTTTTGAGGCAAGAAATCAACTGTGTAGATTTCAAATATTGGCAGTTTTACTATATTTTTCCTAATTGATGGCAATTTGAAAATGTTTTCTATGTTGAGACGCTCCACAAACCGGCACGACAGTAAGCTAGCACCTGCTGGGGTTGCTAGCTAACTAGCCAGCCAGTCTCACAAAAGACCGCTCTCGTAGTTTGTAAATAGCTAGCTAGCTAATCACTGCCTCTCTGCACAGCTCTCTTGAGACGGTTACTGCTGATAACGCCATTCCTAACACACGGCGTCGTCGCAGAAACTTATCACCCACCCACCGGTTCCCCCTCAGGTAAACACTGTTAGCTCTGTCAACACTGTCGCTGTTGTTTGCACTGTTTTTGCTGTTAGCACTGTGCGCTTTCAGCCACCGGCTCAGCTGTCGCCATGTTGAGAGCCTTTTGGAAGCAATACTTCAATCAAAATATGCTCTGAATTTCGAATTTAGCACTGTTAAACAACACAACACATACCAAAGCTCCAGCCAACTCACAGAAGAGTCTTGCAAATGCAGATACAAAACAGATACTTCAAAAGAGCTGTGAGAAGAAGCCCTGAGGCTCAGTAAATGGCCAAAACTAAGTTTTACTAGCGCAAACCAGCTTTTACTCATTTGATACGGCTAAGACATACTAGATGTAATCATTATTATGTGATGAAGAGAAGAAATGTTTCAGAGTCCATGTGCAGTATATGAAGTGGTCTCCAGTAGTCCCCAAACAGACTGGCTCATTCATCAGATGTAACAAGCTGTGAGATCCTCTGGCAGATCTCATTTTAAACACAGCCATTATCAGCTTTTCATTTCAAGCCCTGCTGCTCTTTCTATAGACTAATGGCTGGTAGTTCCAATGCAACAGGACGCAGGAGGACATACAATATATGTGTGTGTGTGTGTGTGTGTGTGTATTACTCATGTTGTGGGGACATAAATCTGTTTACACAGCCACAGTGTGGGGACTCTGCTTCCTTTTGGGGCCAAAATGCAAGTCCCTATGACATAACTTATTACATTTTAGGGTGAAGACTTGATTTAAGGGTTGGGTAAGGATTAGGCAAGTCGTGGTTAAAGTTGGGGTGAATCCTGAGGAAATGAATGTAAGTCAATGGGATCTGTGAGTGTGTGTGCTTGAGAGACAGGGTTGAGCCTTCTCACCGATACCGTTTTTGATGGGACTGCCATGGGCCATGTGTTATATTTTTGGATTTCAAAATAACAGTTTTTATTAATGATCAAGTAATAATTTCTATTATTAGAATAGTAAATACAAGTACGCATGCTTATCATTGAGGATTTGGCTCAATATCATCCAATCCAAACATTTCATCTGTTGCATCTGAATTTGACACATTTTGCTCGGCTCACCAAAATATTCTAAGCTGTCTCCGCAAAGTTCCATCCATGTCACCACATCGGATAAGAAAAAAGTTGGAAAGGTACAAAAGTTGATTCAGCTGCTGTTTCATAATTTATATACCCCCTTCCTTCTGGGGTGCATAAACAGTGCACCCATCTGTCCTGGTTTATCCGTTTGAAAATTCACCACTTTAAATGCAAATTACCTTCCTTTGTAGGACATCAACAAGCCATAATCCCTCACTGGCTTTTACAGTAGGTAAAGGCAGTGGGATATTATTCTTGGAAAGGAGGCACAGATTTATGCACACTTAGCAGCATCCTTTTTTTTCCTTTTCTTTTTTTTAACAATGCTGAACTTTAACTCTGCAACGGTAAGCCAGCTCGATACATGAGTAGAAACACATCATGGGAAAAATTGGCCTGGAAAATGTACTGTGTTCGGTATTTTAGTGAGAAAATAGAGATTTTCTTGATGGCCATGAGAAAATATATATTCATCTCTGGCCTGACTGAAAAAAAAAGCAATTTCCAACATCACTAAGTTACACGAAAAAGAAACCTGTAGGTCAACAGAATGAAAATGGACTGCATACTATATTGTTTTTACCACAGTTTCAAAACACTCAGATGAACCTGTGTCACCTTGCCAGAAGGAGTTGCTCGCCTATATGTAACTTGCTCATATTTATGGCTCAGTGGACCCTTTGCCAGCCACTGAGTTGCCATTTCAGAGGCATTCTACCCTGACTAGAATAAATACATGTTTTATTTCGTTTTTTTTATTGTCTTTCTTTTTCTTTACAAAAAAGTTTACACTATGATCAGCTTTAATAAATCAAGAGCATGTAAATATTGGCTTTTAAGAAAAGAGAAAACTGGGTGTTTGACATTTGCTTATTGCACCATAAAATAATTGGTATTTTCATAAAGTTGTGGTCTTGCAAGAGACGTAAAAAAGGCCAAAATCGAAGCAGCAGAGGCTGATATTTTGTCCCCAACATTGATCACATTCCAAAAATGCTGGGCCTTACATTTCCCATGATGCGTCTCGAGTGAGTATTTTTATTAGATACTCAGATACTCCCTGCCTGGCAAAAGCCTGGTGTAATGCATGCTCTCTGTAGCTGTTTACTTTGTAGCCTCCAAGCTCAAGCAGACATAACAGCCAAATTAAGACAAAATCTTCTGTCTTTTCAAACTACTTCAAAGTATTAGACAGCTGGTTTGAAAATTACATTTTACATTTCTGCTGTAACTGACAAAGTTGAAAGCAGTCTTTTTCAAAGCAACACATTTTGACAAAATATAATTTATAATTGAGTTTGTCAAATTTTGAGTTTTCACTCCTGTAAATTTTACTCTTAGCAAAAATAAATACAATCTACATTGAATCTACCTGAAATTTAAAGTTTGTCTAAGTTTATTTGCTAAAGAGTCTAATTCGATCCCTAATGATTATCATATATTTTCTGCTTATATAGTTTCTATATACAGAGAGAGTATGGTGGAGTGACTGCATAATGGACAATATCTGTTGATTGCATGTTTTAGCTTTGATCAGATAAAAGACTTCTGAGGTACATGTAAAAAGATGCACTATAGTTTCCATTACGTAACTTTACCTAAATTAGAAACATTTAGGATTTGTTCACTCAATGCAAAGCATGCTGGGGAGTATATGCTTTCAGTGTTTCTAAAGTAAATTAAACTTTTAACTTTAAACTTATCATTTGTAATTAAAAGACCTCACTTTATGAACTTAAATTAATTTAATTACACACGACACTACTACAAACCGGTTAACAGAACCTTCTGACTTTGTAATGAATCACAGCTAAAGCTTGGAAAATGGGAAAGTAAAAAAATTAAGTCTAAATACAATATGACTGAATCTGTTGTTGACTCAACTCAACTTGTTAAGTTTGTCTTCTTTAAAACAATCAAGTTGTCACTAGTTGACACTGACAGAACTAGTAATTGTAAGTTTAACAAACCAAAGTTGGTAGTTTGTTAATAAGCTAGAATTACCGCCTTGTGGTTGTATACCTCTGCCAATCAGTCGAATTGCACTTCATATCCATGTCTTTCCAAAAAGTAATTTTATACTATTAGACTTTTGTTTGAAATAGTCATAATTAGCATATGAATTCTTGAGTTATGGCCAAAAACATGTTTAGTGAGGTCACAGCGACCTTCGACCACCATACTTATCAGTTCATCCTTGAATATACAAGTGGACATTTGTGCCAACTTTGAAGAAATTCCATCAAGGCGTTCCTGAGATATCTGAGAGTGGACCGGACAGACGAACAGGCCAAAAACACAAGGCCTCCTGCCACGACTATCGCTGACGCGGAGGATTAAAACAGAAAACATTAGAAAGTCTCCAACGTTATTGACACAATTAGCTGGAACTGAAGTTGAGTCTACTGGAAACAAAAAAACTTTGAAGCTGGTTTTCTTATTAATTTGAGTTTTCTCAACTTCTATATTTTTACATAAAAACAACAGGTGCTTCTGTAGGCTGTGCCTCTCGTGCATGAATGTTAGTTAGTCCTGATCAGGCGGTAACCTCCGGTTCTGCCGAGTGAATCAGATGCGCAAGTGTCTTAAAACGTATAAAGTAAAATATAAAATTGTTTTTACTGACCAGCAGGGGGCGACTCCTCCGGTTGCAAAAATAAGTCTGATTGTATAGACGAAAATGACTCTACTTCTCTCTTGATTTATTACCTCAGTAAACATTGTAAACATGAGTTTATGGTCTCAAACTCTAGTTTCAAGTCTCCTTCAATATAGCACGATGTTCATTTAGTACATTATGGTCCATTTAGAGTCAAACAGACCATAAAGCAGGGGATGCTTTACGGTGGGGCTACACAGTGATTGACAGGTCTCTACCAGAGCCGTATACGGCATCTCTACGTTTGCAAAAAGCCAAGATGGCAACGCTTGTAATCTAAAATGGCAATGGGCAAAATCGCTGAACTCTAGCCTTCAAAACATCAGTCCACAAACCAATGGGTGACATCATCAACTTCATCAACTACATCAACTTCTTATATACAGTCTATGGGTAGACTGTCTTATATACAGTCTTATATACAGTCTACCCATACTCCTGATGGGTAGGTGGCACCGTGCATGTTAGCCCATGAGTCTGAATGGGTAAATGACATGTAGTGTAAAAGCGCTTTGAGTGGCCAGAAGACTGCAAAGGCGCTATAGAAGTACGAGTCCATTTACCAATTACCATGTATTTTAATTCTCAAACATATAAACACCACAGGAATTAGTCATTTCCTATCTTTTCATTAAACGTTCTTCATAAAACTAGCTCAAAAATTGTTACCAAGAAACAAAAGACTTTGACTATGGTTGAAAAGAGTGTGTTGCTTCACCTGAAAGCCATGTACTGTATAAGAGCAGGACGTTACCTCGTACTCCTGAGAGAAGCGCAGACCATCATTGGCCTTGAGCCTCTCTATGTAGTCTGCCAGGTCACAAATAGCGATGGGAGGATGTTCCCTCATCCCTGCAGTGAGAAGTGAAGTGATAAGTATAGTCCATCTTACACACACACACACACACACACACACACACACACACACACACACACACACACACACACACACACACACACACACACACACACACACACACACACACACACACACACACACACACACACACACACACGAACTGGACAATGTAACTAGAGTGCGGATGTATGTTGAAGGCTCGGAGCTAACTGGTCACGGTAATGTGTGGTGACAGTGAGGGTACTGCGTGGTGAGCAGAAGGATGATGTATGACTGTGCAGCTCTTCAACAGCATACCATAACCACACTGGTGATGTGAGCGTCAACGAGCATGCTGATTGGTTAAAGAAATCCCATAATGCAATAAGTGAGTAGGAAGTAGGAAGGGTGGCTGGAGTGTAAGAGTACCCACAGCATCTTACGCTGATATTTGTTTCAATGTCTTTCTACTGTATTTCATTTCAAATCTCAGTTTTAATTACAACCATTTGGTGTGAATGGCTGACATGGGCAGACCATAAGAGAAGGTGATAGAGTTAAACAAAAGGGCTCTGGTTCAAATGGCAGGAATGGGAGGAAGCATTAGTAAAAAACAAGAGGGATGAAAACTAACTTGGAGTGTTCGGGCAACTGAGGGCACTGGAACCTGCAGGGGGAAAGACCAGGCAAAACAAACAGAACAGGGGTCAGTTAGGAGAAGGCAGAGAAATGAAAAGAACACAGGGAGCACTGAGAAGGGAGCTGTGTGTCTGTACTACCCTCTGCACTGTTCAGCAGCTTTATGTATCTGTAAAATATTTCTTAACATGCGTTGCATCCTAGAACAGATAAAGTGACTTCAGTTTTTAGCCATGTCAGCACGGGACTCTAGGGGTGGCCATGTTGGTAATTTGTGAATGGTCAATTGGTCAGTCCACCACCTATAGGCTTCGTCACATTACTTTTCTGTTCAGCGAAATGTACCCACACTCTGTCCCAAAAAAGGACATCATGCTAGGTATTTGCATATACCCCCATAAATTGCTCAATAAGTATTTCAAACTGTTACTGAAGTTGCAGAAAAGACGTAGGAATACCTTCCTGAAATACAACTCTAGTAAGTTTTGATATTTTTCAACCCTATTTTCTCATGTTTTTGTATCTGAGTGACTAATGGGGACAACTATTTTTGAGATTGGTCCAGTATTGAAGGTGAACACCATCGTCACCATCAATACATGTCCACTAAAAGGGCTTGTTTTTGCTACAAACAGGCAAAGACTGTTATTTAAAGTGTTTGACAACATTATGGAAAGAACCGTACAGAGAAATAAACATTTTTCTATTTTTCTATTTTCTTATTATAAGAAATAAACATTTTTCTATTTTCTTAGTTGTTTGTTCAGGGAAGTCTCTTTCTGAAATCTAACATTGTCGAAATCAGCTAAATAGTTTAGTAAGGGAAGCACGTTCAGATGTCATCTGATAGTGTATGTCAAGAGCCAATTCCGGATTGTCAATCTGGTCTGGTCCAAATTGATAATGCTCAGGAAAATACTTTCTAAGGTACTTCCAGATTGGAGGATCTTTTACCATCAACTCCAATCAGTCTAATAGGGCAGTATGGGCCATTCTCTGGTTCTTTGGTGGTTTGCATTTCTTCAGGATAAGGGATATGTTGGCCAAGTTGAGAGATTGGGCCAACTGACCAGTATTAAGAATGCCAGAACATATCTGTCAGTGGCCCAATGATTTTTGCTGGGGGATCAAATGAAATTCTGGGCCGAACCCATCAGGATTTTCCCTGTTATTGGCCTCCAAAACTTCTATCTCTGTTATCTGCCTGCCTATCTCTTACTTCTTTTCCTCAATTCTTAGGATGACTTTCTCTGTGGGAGTGCACGATAGCCCCTCTTAGATAGCACTTAGCTTTTCCTCATAAAACTGAAGTGATCTCTGCCGTTTTAGTCACCATCAAAAACAATACCAGCTCTTCAGTAATAACTTGATAAACTGGGGATTATTCATTAAATGAGAGTTGAAGCGCCAATGTCTACAAGAACGATCATAATAGTAGTGCTAATAAGACAATAATGTCATGGAAGAAAATCATCCCCCTAGAGAAGGACCGACGAGGTTGTGACAAATCCCTTAGGATTGGCTCGTCAACGTTGGGTTCAAACACAGTTAAAAAAGAAGAAAGTAATGGAATATTAGCCAGTAGCCTTGGAAGGAATAATTGTGCAAACACTGTAGTTGTGTTAACACATCCTATTACAATATTATCCCCAATGAGGCAGCCTGATATTAATACAAAATGCCCTTCCTTGTCTTTCCCTGTACTTAAAAGCAAGTATGTGGTATATAAGGATTGCCGGTACCTGGCAAAGATCACTTCAAACCAATTTCTGACACGTTACCATGTAGTTTGTACCTTTGACGTTGAGGCTATCATATTTGATGCATCTCATAATAAACAGAAAGAAAAACATACGAGCAGCCTTATGCCTCGTGCCATGATTAGATGGAATTATCCGAGCCGTCATGGTTGCCTTTAGTCCTGATAATTCCTAAAGAACAGTAGTGTAAAGGACTCATAGCCATACCACATTATAAAAATAGTCCATTACAAGAAATAAAAATACTAACCCTAAATACTTTCCAAATGACAAAGTAAGATTCTAGACTAGACCAAGGGGTTCTTTACTAAACAGCAGGGCTGAATTAACATGTCAGCCTTTAATACACAAAGCAAGAGGTTAACTTGCTTGCATACCTCACTAACAGCATACACTTTGTGTCAACCTTTATGGTTTCAAGAGTTTTGGGTAAACAACACCTTGCATTTAGACTTAAACATGCATTATGTTTCTAGTAATTTACACGGAATTATATATATTGTTTGAAAAGTATTTATTCAAATTGTCATGGGAGTTCACGATTAGGACCCAATAGCAAGACCACAGGAGACAGAAGTTGGTATAAACAGGTTTTATTTAGCCTGAATAAGGACAGGAAGGTGTGGAGCCCGTGGTCCGACACCAGAGAGTAGGCAGATCGACGGTGTGAGTCCCGTGGCTCGACACCAGAGAGTAGGCAGATCGACGGTGTGAGTCCCATGGCTCGACACCGGAGGGCTGGTAGCTTGACGGCGTGATGTCCCGTGGCTCGACACCGGAGAGCTGGCAGCTTGACGGCGTGTGTAGTCCGTTAACACCACGGAGGGCAGAGTAGCGGTGTGTAGTCCGTTAACACAAAGGAGGGCATGGGGGATTCCCGGACCGACGGACACCGGAGGCAGGTGCTCGAGGCAGAAGATGCAACGGGGTTGATGCGGGTGAAAGACGGTACGACCTGACAACCCCAGACTGCAGGACCAGAGTTTATATACGTAGTGCCAGGGGAAGCGTTAGTGGGACCTGAGTCTGGTGTGTCAGCCTGCAAGAGGTAATCGGCTGGAGTGGCTGCAGCTGTGTGGCCATGGGAGGTGTCTGGTCTGACAGGGATCCTGACACAAATATTAAATCCATTGTATAAAATGTATTTTATCTTACTTTTAGCTAAACATTTTCACATATATATATATATATATATTATATTTGATTTATTATCAAAATGATTTTCAATTGAGCATGTACGCTATTAAATTCACAACAGAAATTCATTATTAATTAAAATAGTGAAGTAACTTCTTAGTAGTTACTTCGTTCCAACCATAACTTTCAAGCACAGTGAAACATCTTTAACAGGTCACAGTTGTGCGTTCGTAGCACAAGTAAAGCTGAAATCATCCGTCAGTTTTTGTGTGTTTGAGTAAACTGGAAGTTTTAGAGGCTTCTAGGCCACCCAGTGAGCGTTCACTGAAGGGAGAACAAAGGTTGGCAGCAAAATGACTTGATGAATGTCTGTTGGTGTAAACATCTGCCAAATTCCCACCCACTGCCTCCACAGATAAATGCCAAACATCTGATTTGAGAAAAAAAACAACAACATAGATGGAGCACAATGACAAAGTGAGTTTAAAACCTCCCACTGAAAGACAGGTGGGAGAAAGAGATAAGACAAGTAGTTAGAAGGGTGGAGATGAAAAAGTAACGATGAGTAAAAGAAGTCTGACAGAAGAGTGTTTGAGAATGCAAAGTGGAGGTAAAATTAGAGAAAACCGGTTAAAGACAAAGAAACAGGTTGCAGTGTTTGTGATACTAAACGTAATTAAAGCTGCGAGCAGCGATGAACGGGCCCTCGCAATCTGCAGCGCGTTGGGGGTGCCGGCGGGACTCCGGCCTGCGCGTCCGAGAACGTCCGCGACCGTCGGACGGCGCGTCCGCGAGCGAGACGTTTTTAATCCCGCGTGGACCGCCTGATGCCGGAAATGATGCTGTGCAAATAGTCCGATGCTTCCTGTATCCGCTGCCTGGCGCTACAGAACACGTGCAAACATGCATCATGTAGCTCTGTGTCAAATGTAAACCACATGGTGTAAAAGTCATGTAAATCGGAGGTGTTTATCACAAAATCCAGATTTCCTTTGGCCAGCAGGTGGCACTGTGAGTATTAGGGAAAATTAGCTTGTAGACATCCTCAGGCCATGAGTGTTATCAAGCATGTGAAGTTTGGGACCGTTTGGAACAAGTCCAGCTGAGTTACATCAGACATTTCCTTTAGCCAGTAGGCATTGCGGGTTTACTGTAGCGCCCCCTAGTGGTCGAATGCAAAACAATTCTCAGGGTATGTTACTGGATGCGATGTGCACATATGCTGAATATTTTGGGAATTTAGAACAAATGGTTGAGAAGTTATGTGTATTGATATTTTGCCACGCAGCTAAGAAGTGTATTGGTCCATATCTTGTAAACACAAAGAGATATCAAAAAGATTTTGATAACTTTTGATGATCTAGATCCACTTATGATCCACAGCAAATTTCGTAGAAATCGGAGCCAGCGTGTAGGAGTTTGCAAAAATGTGTTTTTTTCACTAAATTCAAAATGGCTGACTTCCGGTTGGGTTTAGAGCTTAGAGCTCAAGGGTTTTTTTGTCAGTCTACATGTGATACATCTGTTTTCCAAATGTTATACATCTAAATTTTATATATAGATAGTGAAACGTACTGCGAGGGCTGCATCGTCTAAATATTGTATAAATTCATACAAAATTGAAAATGACAGACTTCCGGTAGGGTTTGGAGCATGGTCCCAAGAGACTTATTTTTAAGTCTCCATAGGATACATGTGCCTACCAAGTTTCATACATGTAGCCAAAACGTAGCGCTGGGGCTGCTCTTTTGAAATCTTGTAGGGGGCGCTATAGAGGCAATTTAAAACGGCCAATAAAGAAAATCATATAAACTATTTCTTCCAATGACCTGTGACACATGTACAAAGTTCCATGAGTTTTTGAGCATCCCAACCCACTAAACCATCAGCTTCCTTTTTCATGGCAAACTATGCGTCGCCACGGCAACAGCGTGGAACGAAAACTCACAATATTCATGGCGATTTATCATCAATGTCTTAAAGCTATCCTTACCAAATTTGAGATTCATCAGGTCACCTGGCTAGGAGGAATAAATAAAAGTATAAAATATGACATTTCCTTTAGCCAGTAGGCGGCGCTATGAGTTATTGAAATATTTTCAATTGAAGTATGTTTAGGCTTGAAGTAGCATCATGCATAAGAAGTTTTGTGCGAATTGGATAATGTACCTTGGAGTTATAACAACTTCTTTTTTCATAAACAATGAGGCAAAATGGCTGCCACGCCACATCAAGGTTCTTTGATGAAAACTCTCGATTTTGATAAATTTTAATCACAAAGGTCTTAAGAGCATCCTGACCAAAGTAGAAGTTGATCGCTTAAAATCTCTAGGAGGAGTTCGTTAAAGTGCGAAGGCTGAAATCTGCAAAAAGTTGAGAAGTTATATGTATTGATATTAAGCCACGCCCCTAAGAAGTTTATTGGTACATATCTTGTAAACGAAAAGAGATATCAAAAAGCTTTTGATAAATTTTGATGACGTAGATCCAGTAATGATCCACAGCACATTTGGTAGTAATGGGACTAAGCATGTAGGAGAAGTTCGCAGAAATGTGTTTTACACTAAATTCAATATGGCAGAAAATCTAAGTAGGCGGAGCTTAGGGGTCTGATTGGCTTTTTTGTAGCTCTAGCTCAAGTGGACATGTGTGTCAAATTTCAAGTCAATCGGACATACTGGCCGAGGGGCGTCGCTGGTCCGACTTGTAGGGGGCGCTAGAGAGCCATTTCTTAACACAGAAAGATGCATTCTTTTTCAGATGGCTATATTCACCAGGCCTGACAAGTCCCCAAAATTTGGTGAGTTTTCATGCATTGCAAGTCCTCCAACCATGCGTACGTTTACCCAAACGGGCACAATATCAATAGGGCCTTCGCGGCCCGACGTCGGTAGCTCGGGCCCTAATTATAACAGGAGGGAAGGGGGGAGTCAGGTGAAGTTATATAAATGGATGGATCAACAAAACACGAGAGGCGGCTATTCTTTTCCAATTGACAGTCAACGTTCTGTTTTAGCATGAACATGATGGTGTTCATTACAGTAACCATGACGACAAAGGTTCCCTAACTTCAACAAACCAGTTTTTAATCTGAACCACAATCTTCCCCTAAACCTAACCAAGTAGTTTTTGTGCCTTAACCTTTACCATAGTGTTGTCATGTCATAGCAAAATTATAATTTTTTGACAATAATTTGTAACAGTTTTGAAAAGCACAGTGATATGAAGCTCTAGCGTAAGTTCAGTCATGTATTTGGTATGGATGCAGTTATGCTCAAAGAACTTAGCACAACACTAACAGATCCCATCAGCAAAATCATCAACCTCTCAATCTCTCAGAGCACGTTTCCCAGTGTTTGGAAGTCGGCTGCTGTTGTTCCAGTATTCAAAGATGGAGATCCCCTTTCGACCTGTAACTACAGACCCATCAGTATCCTGCCAACAATATCAAAAGTTGCAGAGAAGTTGGTAGCTGAGCAAATGATCTGCAATTTGAATACCAGTTATTTTGCCCTTCACCCAATGCAATTCGGCTTCAGAGCCAATTATTCTACTGAGACAGCCACCTGTTTCTTCACAGAAAAAAAATCTAATTTCTATTGGACAAAGGGGGAGTTGTTGGAGTTGTGTTTCTTGATCTCAAGAAGGCATTTGACACTGTTAATCATCGTATTCTTTTGTCCAAGTTGCACAGCTACAATTTCTCCTCAGGTACACTTAAATGGATTGAATCGTATTTGCTAAATAGATCACAGTATGTCCAAATACAGAACTATCAATCTACCGCCCTCCACTTGTCCACAGGCGTCCAACAAGGATCTGTCCTGGGCCCACCGCTGTTCTCTTTATATATCAATGATCTGCCATCAGCATGCCCTGACACCAACATCCAAATGTATGCAGATGTGATTTACTTGCATGGTAGCACAATGGGACAAGTTGCAAATGAACTCACTAACTCCATGGCTCATGTAACAGCATGGTTAAAGCAATGCTGTTTACAACTAAACGTATCCAAAACAGTGTGTATGTTTCTTACCAAAACAAACTGTGGTAGTGTAGAGCTGGATGTTTCTGTATCTGGGGAGAGGCTACGGGTTGTACCTGACTACAAGTATCTCCGAGTACTTTTTGATTCCAAATTATCATTCAAATCTCAGGTGAAAATGTCTGTAACCGGGTCAAATTTAATCTATCAAATTTCAGATTCACATGAAACTATATGACAACAGAGGCAGCTAAGACATACATGTTTGCTATGTTGTTTCCCATATCACTTACTGTTTAACAACCTGGTCACAGGCTAGCACCACTACTCTGAAACCACTACAGTCATTGTATAAACCAACACTCAAAATCCTTGATAAACAATCTGTTCTTTCTCATCATACTAAAAAAATATAACTTGTTTAGTTGGGAGAACATGATTAAATATGTGAATGTCTGTCTCATGTACAAGATTATACATGGCTTGACCTCTCCTCCGCTTAAACAATTTGTTATCACAAGAACAACTGGATATCGGCTCACAAGAGGAGCAGCAAGAAGGGATTGCATTATCCCACTCAGGAAAAGTGCTTTCAGTCAATCTGCCTTTTCTGTACAAGCTGCACTACAATGGAACTCCATCCCAGTGACCATTAGAGAACTACAAACATACAGTTCATTTAAAGCTCCATTACAGAAATGGTTAGTTAGTACCCAGCTCTGTCAGCACCAGATTGTAACTGTTTCTCTGTCTGTGTTGAACTTCCCTCGATCTGTCTGTTTCACCCGTCTGTCTGTTGTCACCCGTCTGTCTGTTGTCACCCGTCTGTCTGCTGTCACCCGTCTGTCTGCTGTCACCCGTCTGTCGGTTGTCACCCGTCTGCCTGTTGTCACCCATCTGTCTGTTGTCACCTTTCTGTCTGTTGTCATCCGTCTGCCTGTTGTCACCCGTCTGTCTGTTGTCACCTTTCTGTCTGTTGTCACCCGTCTGTCTGTTGTCACCCATCTGTCTGTTGTCACCCATCTGTCTGTTGTCACCTTTCTGTCTGTTGTCACCCATCTGTCTGTTGTCACCCATCTGTCTGTTGTCACCTGTTTGTCTGTTGTCACCTGACTGATTTATGTATTTCACATACTCTGTATGCTTTTATGTTTTGCTTTTATGCTGACGTGGATGTTTTTTAGTGTCTAAACTACAGCATAATACTGTCTTTAATCCATGTTTCTATTTTAACATAGTCATCCCTCATTTTATTTGCGTTGCGTGTGTTGACTTTGAGAGTCTCTGTGTTGCATATCTTGTTTGTACTTGACAATGTATAAGAGTTTTATTCTCACTGTTTTCATTGTTTGTGCACGCATTGTAAAGTGTCAATATTGTATAACCTTTTAATTTTAATCTTATCTTCTGTTTTTAGGTTTGTTTTGTAACATCTGCCTCTTGGGACTACAGATGAAAAATAGCCTTTTGGCTTTAACTCTGGCGCATTTGCAGAAATGTTTTTATTAATGTGCTCTGTCCCGTATCAAATAAACCAATAAATAAGACTATCCTCTTGTATGCTTAGGCCTGTAGTTTATTTCTCACACATCAGCCATTCGCATATTCACTCACTATTTCCTTGCTGTCATTGTTCGGGGCTGTCCATCATGATATCAGCAGTTTAGATCAGCTGGTCTCTTCTATCCAATAGCACAATGAAACAATTACATCATTAGCCTATCATCTTGCTGCCGTCTCTCTTAAATATGATTGTGTCTCTACCTTCAGTACGTTCATGCTGCTGTTACCCACCTCCCCATCTCAACCCAGTCTTCATCAACTCATCATTGTATCAGCCTCATCAGCACCACCACCAGTGTCTGAATTTATCTTGCTGCTGCTCAGGGCAGACGCCCCTCCATTACAAATCTCCCTGTAGAGTCAAAGCACCAAAGACTCTGTCAAGACTTATCATCACATATCATCTGTTAATAATAAGCAATTATCTTTTCTTCATCTGACTTGTCTCTCCTGATTGAAATGATGTCGTCCTGATGATCGTGGCGTCAGATCAGAAAACAATTGCATGGGTTTGTTCTTAACACAAACTACACATTTGGTTTTTTAGTTTGGATGACACAGTATTCTTCTTTTCTCACCTATGAATCAACAACACTCCTTTTCAACTAATATTCATATATATATGACAGCCAAGTTCACAGGGAGATTAACCTGCAGGATAGTTGGAGTTATTTTGTACTTGTTTTTTGTATCTCATATTTGGCAATTTTGGTCGTTTTAATCAATACGGCTCAAGAATAATTACAAATCTCATTTGTAATTAATTTTACAGTTGCCAAGCACCAAGATGGATTTAGTGAAATTGATCTTTTGTGATGATCCTTTCTTTCATACGGCGTGTAGTGCTCATTTTTTCTCACTTGAGAGATTCAACTTTAGAGAAAAAATGTTTCAACATGTTTTTTCCTGGAGTTGTTATAAATACACATAAAAAGTACACATTAAATCTACAGTTGGTGGTCATTGTAAATTGTCTAATAAAAGCTGGAATTCAAATTATGACCAAGTTTCAGATAAAAAGCACTAGGGGGTTGGAATTACTCAAATACTTCCTGTGGTAAAACTAGTATAATGTTTGGACAGCACCCATTCAAACAGGCCTGTCATACTCTCACAGCAGAAAAACTCTTTTCATTCATTATCCATTTCAACTGCTTTGACGTTGTCGTTCCTTATTTGTTACAATCATTGTTAAGAAACCATCAATGACACTTTACATTAAGAGCCTACCAGGACAGGCAAGGATGTTGCCCTCTGAGCCACTGGAAGGCTTCTAATGTGAAACATGTTGAGTTTGATTGTTGATTGATCATTGATAGTTGCATATAAGAGGTATGAAAAAGGGCACAGTGGAAGCAATTGTTGGTATTTGGTGAACAAAAACAGTATTTCTGTTCAAAAGAGCATGCTGTGAAAACGTGCATTGGGTTGAATTTGTTAAACCTGAAGGACGTTTTGAGATTGTAGTAACATCATTACAATATATGTCAAACAGGGCAAATTACACAAAATGCCACCTTTTTAGTAGAGTTGCAAAGTGAGAGGGGCTGCTGATTGTTATTACCTATTTTACTTTTTCTACTTTATCCTCTCAACACATCTTACTGACTAAAGTATGAACGTAGGACTCTACCGGTTATTGTAACGAAAATATAGGTTGTTCTACGACCACCACTTTTAGTTATTTCAGCTTTGGGTTTGAGAAATCAGGTTTTGAATCGATTATTTTGGCATGATGGATGACTTTGAATACTACAATACCCATGAGCCTCGGCTACAATTGCGATGGAGAAGAAGCCAGTCAGAGGTGTGTTTTCTCAAAGAGCAATCTTCAGCTTCTGCCCGCCGTCAGCCGCACACGTAACAGAATTGTAAACTCGGCCATTGGACGTTCCTTGTTGAAATGCACCTTGGGAGTTGTGGTTAACTTCCACCCAGCACTTTTTATGCACACAGGCTTGTACTTTAGACTTTTTAACTGCCAGATTTTTTTCTGAATGCAGTTGTTTATCTTTTGTCATCACGATTCCACCTGGAGAGTTTCGTGGCATGTGAAGTTGTATAACAAGAGCTCACCCCACTTCACAGCTCTATAGAAGGATGTTTCAAATGATGGCCTGCCTCTCTCTGTTACTGTGAAATCATAGTACACTACAGTATGTGCTGATAGGGATGGATACCAAAACCTAAGTAGATATCTGGGAGTATTATTACAGCAACAAACTGTGCACACTGACGGGGAACAACAGAGATCATTTGGACCTCAATAAGAGTCTACTACCAGGCATAACTCTATGTGTGGCTCAGTATGAATACATATGAGCTTATAAGTGCTTTGGACATTTGTTGTGTGTGTGTGTCCATGCCTTGTGTTTGATAGTTGAGTCTCCTCATCTCCACAGGGTCTGAGGAGTGGGCCAGCAGTGAGTCCTTGACCCCCGCCATGTGCTCATCCTTGGCTGGGGATGTTCGTTTCCTGGGGGAATGAAGAAGTGGGGAGAGAAGGGGACCAAGTTAGGACAGGCCACAACAACTAAAAGTCCATGCTTTATCTCAAACTAGGAGCAATTTTAGACAAAAAGCGGAAAATAATGAGGAAAAAAACACAAAAAACAAGTTTTTATGAATCAAGATTAAGATGGCAGGCAGCTGATGATCCATAACATATAGCATTATTATTTTTCCATTACTAGGCAGTCTTTACACTTTTTATATGGATTCTAAAGGGATTATGGATTTCCATCCTCGATGGACATTGGAGATCCAGACACCAGTGTAAAGAGTGAATTCCACAAGGTGTGTGTAATGTCTGTGCGTTTAGATGTCACCGAGTTGTGACGCGGTGAGTTGTGGTAAACAATGTTTATTGTATCTGTTCAGGGCACATTATCTGTGCATATCTGAATAATGTGTTTGTATTCGGTTATAGCTGTACCTTAAGGTGGGGAAACAAATCTATCAGGCCATTTCTACCTTTCTAACAAAAGGTGATGATTTACCAGGACGCGTAGCTTCCACTCTATTCTGCTAAATACAAACCACGTAGAATAAAGAATAGGGTAAGAATGACTTGCTTACTCATGGTCTTATTGTAATTAGGGATAAGTCGGTTTTTGCACTTTAAACAAATAAACAATTAAAACATTTGATTTTGAAAATAAGTGTGGAGCAATTTCAAAGAGAAAGAAGCAAGCTCGTCTCTAAATAAGCAAATAGTAACGGAAATAAAGAGGGAGATGCAGGAGCCAAGTCACGAATATAAGAGAAATAAATAAAAAAATTATAATACAATTTATTTATAAAGCGCTTTTCACAGACAAAAAAATCACAAAGTGCTTTAACAGAGCAGAAATTTAAAAGCATAAAAAACACAATGACCATAGGGTCAATAAATTACATACACAGAGAAAAAATAAAAATAAAAATAAATAAAAACTAAATTAAAAATTAAAACATATTTTAAGAGCAGGTCTAGGACATGGGTTTTTACTCAAACGCCAGGCTAAAAAGGTGGGTTTTGAGCTGTTTTTTAAAAGTATTCACAGAATCTGCGAGGCGTAGAGTCGCAGGCAGAGCATTCCACAGCCTCGGCGCCACTGCCTCAAAGGCTCGGTCACCACGGGTCTTAAATCGTGTGCGTGGAACTGACAGAAGACCTAGAGCGTTTGACCTGAGAGTGCGGGCGGGTGAATATGGGTGAAGTAGATCAGCTACATAAGTAGGAGCCTGACCGTGAAGTGCTCTGTAAGTGAGGGTGAGAATTTTGAAGTGTATCCTAAATGCTACAGTGGAGAGATCGGAGTACGGGGGTGATGTGAGACTGTCGATTTGTCCTGGTGAGTAATCTGGCGGCAGCGTTTTGGACGACCTGCAGACGGTTAAGAGCAGATACACTGAGTGACGAGAAAAGTGTGTTACAGTAGTCAATGCGAGAGGAGATAAATGTGTGTATGATCATCTCTAGTTCAGGTGTTGATACTACAGATCTCAGTTTACTGATATTTCTTAGATGGAAGAAACATGATCTGGACAGCTGCTTAACATGGGGGTCAAACGACATGGATCGATCAAAAATAACCCTAGATTGCGCAGGTTGCAATGGGCAGCAGAGGAGAGTGGACCAATACTCTGCCTGATCATGGGGACAAACTCATCTGGAGCAATAACTAGGACCTCCGTCTTAGTGTCGTTGAGTTGTAAGCAGTTTTATGCCGTCCAGTCTCTGATGGCATCGACACAGTCCAGGAGCCTAGTTAATGTGAAGGCCTCGCTGGGTTTGAATGACAGATGGAGTTGGATATCATCTGCATATAAATGATAGGACACATTATAACTTTTTATAATCGGTCCCAAAGGTAACAGATAAAGGGAAAATAACAGAGGCCCCAGAACCGAGCCCTGCGTTACGCCACAAGACAGTTGAGAGGTAACAGACACAAAATCACCCACAGAGACATTAAAACTTCTGTCATTGAGGTAAGATGTGAACCAGTCTAGCGCTATGCCAGATATGTCCACCCAATCACGTAGCCTCTTAATCAGGATGTTATGGTCTACAGCACAGGTGTCAAACTCAAGGCCCGCCACGTCATTTTATGTGGCCCGCGAATCCGCCAGCAAAAAAAAAAAAGTTACAAAAAAGAAATCTTTTTTTTTATTTTGGAAAAGAAATTTAAAGTTAGACTTGGAAATAAAAGTATCCCCATGGTCGAAATTATGAGATAGAAAGTTGAAATTCTGAGATAGCATGTTGTCTGTGTAGCGACATTAAAACCATCTCAACAGGTGGACAGGAGAGGGAACAGCCCGTAAAGCGGTTTTCCAACAAGTGATTGAGTTGAAAAAGATCGACAAATAATCCCAAAATGTCCACGAAGAGAAAAATTGATGCAGAGGGAAGAAAATGTAATTTAAGATGGGAAAGCGAATACATGTTTGTGCTTCAAGGAGAAAAACGGGTCTGTCTTCTGTGTTATGATGCGTGTTGGTGATGAAGGATACTATTCACGTCGGCATTTTGACACCAAACACGGAGCTAAATTTAGCCTCCAAGAAAAACATAAAAATGTCCAAGAATTAAAAGGCAGAGTGCAATCACAGCAGAATATATTTACAAAAGCTACAGCCCAGTGCATGCTAAAGGTATGTGAGTAGGTGAGCTCCGACCAGATACAGACTTTTACAAATGTCAGTTTGTGAAGAAACACCATCGCAGACCGAGTTCAGGAACTAGCAGCAATCTAACAACACAGCTAGCTAAGAGACGAGCAGGTACTCGTCTTCTTCATTAGCTGTTGATGAAAGCACAGACAACACGGACACAGAGCATCTATCCATGTTTATAAGACCTGATCTCAGTGAGGAGCTCTTGGATGTAGCTGCCATGCACGGGATGACGACGGGGACATTAGTGATGCAGAGAGGTGACAAAAATAGCTTTGAACAAAGTTAATGTAATAACTTGTGTTTGATGATATTTGTCTTTGTTATTTTCTTTAAAAGTTTGATCTTTGATAGAGTAATGTGGGTTTCCTAACCCTAAATTAAAATGATTTATGTTATAATAACAGAAATGTGCTTAAATATCATTTTACATTTATAGAACTGCATATACAATATTTCTACACTTGAATAAACAATAATCAAATGCAGAGAGAGTTATTTAACAATATGTTAGGAGTAGTTACAGTTATACAGTCTTACAGTTACAACTGGCCCTTTGAGGGAAAATATGATGCTGATGTGGCCCAGAGTGAAAATGAGTTTGACACCTCTGGTCTACAGTGTCAAATGCAGAACTGAGGTCCAGAAGAACTAACACAGAGCAGTCACCTGCATCAGAACACATGAGAATGTCATTTGAAACCCTCAGGAGAGCGGTTTCAGTAGAGTGTTGTCTGCGAAACCCAGACTGGAATTCGTCGTACATGTTGTGCCTCTCCAGTGCAGCAGTAAGTTGGTTGGCCACCACTTTCTCTACAATTTTGGACAGGAAAGGCAGTTTTGATATGGGCCTGTAGTTCATAGGCAATGCCGGATCTAAGTTGGGTTTCTTTAAAATAGGCTGGATAGTGGCATGTTTAAAATAGGAAGGGACAATTCCTGTAGACAATGAGGAATTGACAATAGATGTTACTGCAGGGCCAATAATTAGCAGAACTTTCTTAAATAGAGAGGATGGTATTATATCCAGGGGGCAAGATGATGGCTTTGTTTTGTTAATTAGGTCCATCAGGTCTTGAAGGCTGATAGGCTGGAAAGAGTCCAGAACAGTATGAGATTGCGAGGAGCTACATGTAGATGAACAAATCAGGCTGAATGCCAGACCTAATAGCTGTTACCTTATCATTGAAATAGGTAAGAAATTTGTTGCAATCGTCAACAGAACAGCATGGTAATGTAGAGACAGACGGTGAAAGAATTCTCTTAATTGTGTCAAACAAAATCTTGGGATTTCTCTTTGAGGAAGAGATTAAGTTGGCAAAATAAGCAGTTCTAGCTTCCTTTACTCCAGCATTAAAGGAAACTCTGAGGTCTTTGAGATATGAGCGATGCACTTTTAGCCCAGTGGCTTTCCAGAGCCGCTCTGTCCTGCGACACTTCCGTCTCAAGCTGCAGACAGTGTCTGTCATCCACGGAGAAGTGTTGTAGGCAGCCCTAGTCCTTTCCTTAAGAGGTGCCACTTTATCCAGCAAAGTGGTGCAATGTTCATTAAAATACTGTATCAAGAGTTCAACATCATTAAGATTTGTATTAATATCACAGCAGAAGTGCATTGAGAACTGATCAGCTGTACTCTGAGTAATAATGCGGGAGTGGAATGTTTCTTTCAGACACAAGGGGTCAGCATTGACAGAAAGATCAAAGAAAATACATTTATGGTCACTGATCAGTAGGTCCTCACAACGGGTATTATCAATAGCAAGACCCAGAGAGAACACAAGGTCCAAGGTGTGACCACCCCTGTGAGTGGCGCCAGAAACATGTTGCGTGAAATTAAAAGATTCAGTAATATTGAGAAACTCAGTGGCACTGCAGTCTGTGGTATCATTGATATGCAGATTAAAATCACCAACCAGAAGCACTTTGTCTCGCTTGATAATAGAGGTCAGAAAGTCTGTGAACTCTGATAAAAACTGACCTGCAGGACCTGGAGGTCGGTAAATTAAAAAACAGTAAAACGGCTTTAGCCGGCCCACTTTAGTCAGCTGTAGTTCAAAAGTAGCATAGGATTCTGTGCTCCCCAATTGGCAGGAAAACTGATTCTTCCAGACCACGGCGAGACCTCCACCGCGGCCTGTCAAACGCGGTGTCCCAACATAAGAACAGTTCACAGGGCAGAGTTCATTGAAATGGATGCATTCCATATTCCGTTGCCAGGTCTCAGTCAGAAATAAAAAAGCCAAATTATGACTTGTGAACAAGTCATTTAAAATGTGAGCCTTGTTTGTTACAGAGCGTGCATTAATCAGACACATTTTAATGGGGGAAGACACTGTGTCGTCATCAGCACAGGAAGCTTTGGGGGTATGTGCAATAGGACGGATCACTCGTGCAACACCTCGAACCCGACCATAACTAGGGCGTGAGCGCGAGTCTGATTCTCACGGGAATGTTCATGGGTCGTGGAGTGGAAGTTACGGTAGAGGCTAGGGAGAGAGTAGTAGGAGACCCTCCATGCCGCCAGGGGGAGGTAGTGTTGCTTGTAGGGGATGAATGCGGCTGATGAATGAACGTAGAGGAGGAGTGACAGAGGACAGGGGATCCAGGATCATGTGTGCCAGGTGTAAACAGTCAATCATGTGGATAGGAGTGAACAGTGTACTGAATATTGGCTGTTAGTACTTCAGCGCCAGCTTTGTTCAAGTGTAAACCGTCTCTTGCATAGAGGCTGGGACGATTCCAAAACAAGTTAAAGTTATCGATTAAACCCACATTGTGAGCCCTGCATGCGGCCTGGAGCCAGGTGTTGAGTGTGCGGATCCGGCTAAAACGAACGGACCCGCGGCCAAGAGTCGGAATGGGGCCAGATAGAAACACTTCCTTTGCTGATTTTCCAAGAAACTCCAGAAGATGGTTAAAGTCCTTTTTTGTCAGTTCAGAGTGTTGTCTGGCTGTGTCATTAGTTCCAACGTGCACGATGAGTCTGTTTACTGAAGAGGGGAGCATTGGCAGAAGTGATTGGAGATTCGCCAGAATGTCTGGAACAGTCGAACCGGGAAAGCAGCAAGTGTCCGCGTTAAAAAAGCGAACGCCTCTAACCACGGAGTCACCAACAATGAGGGTTGCAGGAGGGAAGAGCGGGCAAATGGATGGTAACTGAGGGCCGAGGTGAAGGGGCAATGGATGTTGTATTTGTGGCCCGGTCTGCGGTGCTTCAGTCCGGGCAGTTGTTGGCTTGGACCGGGAAGTGGGGCTTGACCCACTGGGTGCCTTCTCTGCCGACAAACAATGGACACCACCGGACCGTCGCAAAACTGTCTCTTTTAGAAGTTTTCTCCTGGAGGAAGAGGATGAGGACTGGAACCGCATGTCAAGCAAAGCAGGTGGGCCACAGGCAGCGTCAGCGTCTCCAGCAGCCACAGGTGAGGATGGTACTGCAGAAGCAGACACCGAAGCAAAGTCACCTGCATGCCGGACCGTGTCCACTGGGTGCACCGGAGCTACGTCACCAAGAGGTCCGAAGCGGTTTGAGAGGACCAGACTAGGGTGAAGATCATTCCAGTCTGTGTTTCTCACCGCCACGGACCACTTCAGCCCAGCTTCTCCTAGATGGCGTAGAACTGTGCACCGGCTCCTGAAAGCCGGCTCCCCCGTCAACCCACTTGGTATCAAGTTGGAGAGGTAAGGGCTCCAGCGTGTTGGCACCAGTCACCGATATCACAGCTGCATTCGTCGCACCGGGGCCGGAAGGAATCACATCAAGTCCGGGTTCCTCCGACTGGGTGTATTCAGCGGCAGCGGTGCACAGAGAGCCAACCCCAGACCAAGGGAGCGTGGTTGCAGTGTCGGAGATTGCGGCCTGTGACCCGATCTCTGAGACACCGAGAGCAGATGACTGGATGTGGGAAATGTGTTTTGCCTGAGTTGAAGCCACCGACATAAGATCCACAACGAGCTTGTTCTTGTTTTGGAGCTCAGATTTCAGGCTACGAATGGAATCCTCCAGATGTGAGTAAGTCATTTTGCAGTCCTTACATACAACCATGTTCTGCTGCTCTGCTCACTGCTGCTCTGCTCTGCTCACTGCTGAATGCACAGGTGTAATATAATATAATAATATAATAAAAGAGGTTGGAGAATGGATCCCTGTGGGACACCTCTAGAAACATCATTCATTCATCCTTTTACACTTATGAATAGTTTGTGATTAGAGACATTTGTAAGTCAAGCCATTAAATCTATGCTAATATGTGAACTATTATGATAAGATGTATTACTTTTGAAGAATCGCAACAATATGGCCAAAGCACATTCACTATTATTAACAGTAGGAATTTTATAAAAAGCTAAATAGCAGCAACATGAGGAGAGTGATTTCTCTGTTCTGAATTGAAACTGGTGTTAAAGCAAATTGATGTGCTCCTGAAGGTGCTTAAATATTCTATTATAAAGCAACTTTTCAAGTATTTTTGGAAAGAATGGAAGGACAGACATAATCAGCAAGAAGATTGGCCTTTTAATCGATACTGATAATGCTCGTCATCAGTGATACTACATTACAATAGATGGTGGTTAGGAATCAGATATATTTGAAGTCGGGCTTGGTCACTGATGGTGAAAACTGTTGTTGGAGTTCATGTAAAAAAGAGCAGCTTTCATCCCAGTTGGGAGACCTCCCATAATGACAGAAATCAGTTCAGGAAAGCAGTGAATTTCACAGTATGTTGGAGCAGGCTGCCGCTACGTCTTTAATGTCTAGTGCCTACTTGAGTGTTTCCACAGCTGGATTTAAAGTGTGTGTGTGTGTGTGTGTGTGGGAGGGGGGGGGGGGCTTATTAAAATCCATAATTTCCCCCCTCTGCTACAAACATGACGCGCATACAGCTGTGTTCACTGGAGTCCTTTCTGTCAGCTGAAAGCTTTGTATTACAGCACATGACAGTGGATTCAAAGAGGGGGCTGTAGGTGTGATGGTAGTCATGTACTTCAATCTCTCATATTGTCAGTGCTTGGCTGGAACAACACTTGCATATTGAATGCTGTCTGGATTCTATACCATGTGTTTTCAGAAAATAATGCTGAAATAAATAAGTGTTGTTGCAGTCTTTTTATGTTCGCAAGCATAACTCATCAATCTAACGGTGAGAAATGCACACTTGGCATCTGGAAATGGGGTTTGGAGATTTACTTAAAAGAAAATAGTCTCTATTCTCAAAATGATGTCACTCTATACAGTCCACAGAGATTCAAAGGTTTCAAAGGATTCTATTACAAGCCTCATGTTATACGATCTATATAGTGACTGTGGTCACTTATTATATATTATACATCTCTCGGGCCGGCTAACAGCTATTAATGGATCAGGTCAGCTCTGGAATTTATTTGGAGATAATTGTGAGTAACACATCTGTTGTGGTTTGCACAACTGGACCTGTGCCGGACACCTGTCACCTCAATGAACTCAGAAATAGTTTGGGACATTTTGGGAAATGTGCTCATTATTTTTCCTGTGAGAAGTGAGATGTCCAGATGGATATCCATGACAGAGATGTTGGTCTGTCCAAAGTCTGCACCAGCAGCTCTAAAGCTCACCAATTAAAAAACAACTTCAAACCCGAGATTTAGCACTCAAACACTGCAAACTACTAGCTCACAAGTAGCGCAGGTGGCCTAGTATTTCTACTATTGTAATATACGTCTGCTACTCTCACAATACTCAAAATCCTTCCACACTCCACACTGTCCACACATTGCTGGCTAAGGCACATTTTGAAGTGAAGGCACAAATAAGCGCAGAGAGAGCACACTGGTACTTAATGCAAGATGGCGCCGTGCCAGCGGCAGCCTGTTGCAGCAGCTCCCCTCTGTGTGTTTTAATTTTAGTCTTTTTTCACTCTTTCCCCTCTACTTTTTATTTTTTATTTTTCCTTAACGTTTGGTTCTTACGGTCAGACAACGGACTGTAACATTTTTGTCAACTTTTCTCGTGGCTTTCTGTTACTTTTCTTCCTGTTTGTAACGGAGAGCCACACACAATGAGTGGGACCATTGTTTACTCCCGCGATCAGCTGATTGTGCTGAGGAAACCGCGGCCGCTGCCCGGCGCTAGGCCTGAGAAGGGCTCGGGGCTGCAGGTCGGGCGCTAAGCGGAGGGCGAAGAGGAGGAAATATAAACCTTCGGTACCGGCGATCATAACAGGGAACGTGAGGTCTTTGGCGAATAAGACGGACAAACTCGGCGCGCTGGTTAAGAACGAGAGGGGCTTCCGTGAGTGCAGCATCATGTGTTTCACGGAGACATGGCTGCACGCGGATTTTCCAGATCACAGTGCGTCGCTTCCCGGCTTCAGGACTGTTCGGGCGGACAGAAACGTTGTACTGAGCGGTAAGAAGGGAGGTGGCGGGATTGCAGTGTATGTGAACGAGAGGTGGTGCAATCCCGACCATGTGTGTGTTAAGGAACTCTTCTGTAGCCCGGATATTGAACTGTTGGCTGTGGGGATACGTCCTTATTATTTGCCGAGGGAGTTCGCCATTGTTGTGGCTGTGTACGTCCCCCCATCAGCTGACGCTGAGGTAGCAGTGGACGCCATCCACTCCACTGTGTCTGGACTGCTGAGTCAACATGCTGGTGCGTTTTTGGCTATTACTGGTGCCTTTAACCACACCACTCTGGATAAAGCCCTGCCGACCTTACACCAGTATGTTGACTGCCCCACAAGGAACAATAAAACTCTGGACTTACTGTATGCAAATGCTAATGAGGCATACAGTGCCACTGCCCTTCCCCCCCTTGGCAGGTCTGATCACAACCTGATCCTGTTAACACCAAAGTATGTTCCTCTGGTGCAGAGGCTGCCTGTGACCACCAGGACTGTGAGGAGGTGGTCTCAGGAGGCTAATGACGCTCTGCAGGACTGCTTTGAGTCTACAGATTGGGATGTGCTGTGTGGACCACATGGGGAGGACATCAACAGCATGACTGACTGTATCACAGAATACATTAAATTCTGTGAACAAACTACTATTCCATCCCGGACTGTACACTGCTACCCCAACAATAAACCTTGGATTACCATTGACCTGAAAGCTCTTCTTAACAAGAAGAAAGCAGCTTTCAGGTCTGGGGACAGGGACGAGCTCAGGAGAGTCCATCGCGACCTGAAGTTGATGATCAGGGAGTCCAAGGACACCTATAGGAGGAAGCTGGAGGACAAACTCCAGCAGAACAACGTGAAGGAGGTGTGGACGGGGATGAAGCAGATTACCGGCTTCAAGGTTGGAGGCAGACAACCAGGGGGCTCCCTGGAGAGGGCCAACGAGCTAAACTCTTTCTTCAATAGGTTTAGCTCAGAGCCCTCATCTGTCTCCTCCACACACCACACCTCCCAAACACCACCACCTCCCCCTCTGTCCCCCTGGTGAGCTGCATGGACTCAGAGCCCTCCACTTCAAAGGGCTCTGCCACCACCGACACTACGACCCCCCTCCCCCCCCTCTCTGTGACGACTGGCCAGGTTAGGAGACAGCTGGAGAGACTCCACCAAGGCAAGGCTGCTGGACCTGATGGCATCAGCCCCAGGGTCCTGAAGACCTGCGCCAGCCAGCTGTCTGTTGTCCTGCAACACCTATACAACCTGAGCCTGAAGCAGGAGGAAGTCCCGGTGCTGTGGAAGACGTCGTGCCTGGTTCCTGTACCAAAAAAGACGACACCATCTAGCCTCAATGACTACCGACCAGTTGCCCTCACATCTCATGTGATGAAGGTGCTGGAGAGGCTGGTCTTGGCCCACCTTCGACCGCAGGTGAAATCCTCACTGGACCCTCTGCAATTTGCATACCAGCCTCATGTGGGGGTGGACGATGCCATCATCTACCTGCTGCAATGAGCTCAGTCGCACCTGGATGGATCCGGTGGCTCTGTGAGAATCACTTTCTTTGATTTCTCCAGTGCATTCAACACCATCCAACCAGTGCTGCTGAGTGAGAAGCTGCGGGTGGTGAGGGTTAATGCGTCCACCGTCTCCTGGATCACTGACTACCTCACGGGCAGACCACAGTTTGTCTGACTGGGCAGTGTGCTGTCTGATGGGGTGGTCAGTGATACTGGAGCCCCACGGGGAACTGTTCTGTCTCCCTTCCTGTTCACCTTGTACACCACTGACTTCCAGTACAACTCTGTGTCATGCCATCTGCAGAAGTTGTCTGATGACTCTGCAGTGGTCGGGTGTATAAGGGACGGACGGGAGGAGTACAGGGCAGTAGTGGGTGACTTTGTGGAGTGGGCCGGTAGAAATCACCTGCGTCTGAACGTGGCCAAGACCAGAGAGATGGTGGTCGACTTCAGGAGGAAGACGACGGCTCCACAACTGGTGAAAGTTCTGGGAGAGGATGTGGACATGGTAGAGGAGTACAAGTACCTGGGTGTCGCCATCGACAACAGACTGAACTGGCAGACCAACATCAACGCTGTGTACAAGAAGGGGATGAGTCGACTCTTTTTCTTGAGGAAACTTCGATCCTTCAACGTGTGCAGCAAGATGTTGGAGATGTTCTATCGGTCTGTTGTGGCCAGTGCACTGTACTTCGCAGTAGTCTGCTGGGGGAGCAGCTTTGGAGCCGGAGACACCAACAGACTTAACAAACTGGTTAAGAAGGCCGGCTCCATCATTGGCTGCAAACAAGACAATCTGGAAGAGGTGGTGGAGAGGAGGACACTGAAGAAATGACTATCCATATTGGATAACCCGGACCATCCTCTCCACCACCTACTGCAGGGACAGCGGAGCACTTTCTCCAACAGACTGATTCAGCTCCGCTGTCACAAGGAAAGATCCAGGAGAACATTCCTTCCCTCTGCAATAACACTTTACAATAAATCACCTATGGCCAAATCATCCTCCACATAATTACACACTGCTTCACTGTTGTTTGCTGGGGTTGACTTTTGCACTACTGTTTTTCACCTAGTTAGTTAATTTAACACTATTATATTTCATTATATATACTGTGCATTTTTGTTTTATCTTATATATTCTGATATTTAATTTGTCCTAATCTGTTATTCTATTGTGCATTTTTTAATACTTAATATTTTTGGTTACTTTGCTTCTTGGTGTGTCTTGCTGCTGTAACATACAAATTTCCCCCTGGGGATGAATAAAGTACCTATCTATCTATCTATCTATCTATCTATATATGGATATCTGTGGCGTGAGTAAAGGGGAGAATGTACTGAAAGAGACATACAAGTGGAACTGGGATGCAAAATACATATTTGGGGAAAGAATACCAAAACAATTAGTAACTTGACATATATTATGGAACAAAAAAGAAAAGAGTTTAGAGCTTTAGAGCAGGTCTGTGTGACTTTCAGACAGGATAAGTTGCGTTAGAATGACGGTATTGTTTCTGTTTCAATCACTACCATTAGCTGTGCTACATGTAAGACATGGGGAACAATGTTTCCCTGGAATGGGTCAAAGACCAGAGGAAAACAGAAAGTTCTGTAATCGAGTAAATCTAAAGGTGGATTGGCTCTCCCTAGCGGCACAGCTGCTAGTTAATAAGACCTGGTTAGTAAAACAAACACACAATCCAGACAGTGTTTGACTTCAAATCATACTTCAAAAGTGAGATTATTTGGGTGAAAAATTCATTAACCATTTGGAATACAGTCAGGTTAATCTAGATGAAGAAAGGCCCTTGTTGAGAGAAATTACCTCATCTTTATGCCATCAAATATAATATAAAATAATTCAGTTTTTTATAATAAGGATTATACATTGTGGCAAAGCCAAGCAGATCCAGCACAGGGTGCGGATCCCCAAGCTCAGGTTGGTGATAGAGGGAGGGTTCCAGTTCAGGTGCTGCAGCCACTAGGCACGTGGCATTGGTCACACCTGCAGCCCATCAGCTAATCACAGCAGGCATATGTTCAGCCAGCTCTAAGCAGCACCGGCAGACAGGCTGGGGAGAAGACCAGGAGGACCTCCTGAACCACTGGAGACCAGCAGCGTTGAAAAGGAGGTAATCAAGAAGCCTCATTTCTCTCTCTCTGCTCTACCCACACAGGACAGAGGAACTGCCGTGCCTTGGGAGAAGGCTGAAGGCCAAAGACCCCGGATGGGAGGAGTCTTTAGTTAACTTTGACCCCATCCTCTTTATTAAAGGACACTTTTTGTGTCATACCAGCTGCCTCTGAGTCTCTTGTTTTGTTGTGAATCTTGCCTCCACGTCCCCTGGCTTGCCACAACATATCTGGGAAAGACATTTGTGATGAAGTCATAAAACAATTTGAAGAACTTCAATTAAATCAGGATTGGCCTCGTCCATACAAAAGATCTCCGATCGAGAAGCTACGCATGTCGCAGTCTCGCTAAAATAGAAGCAACAGACATGAACATCCCTTCATTCCCTTAAATAAATACCATCAGATCATGGGATCTCAATGTGGATCATCAAATCCACAAAATACAAAACGTAAAAAAAGAACAAATTGTAGCAAATCCAAAATGGGAGACAGAATTAGGAATTGTGATTTTCACTGAGCAATAGAATATGCTCAATATGCTCGGCCTACATCAAGTGTTGGAGAATGTGTAGAATTCACCACCATATCTTTGTCATGTGAAATGTGGGTGTGTGTTACTGTGATTATGTTTAGATATGCATGCTCACACAGACTTGTATGTATGAATATATAACGTCCATACATTTCAATGCTTATTAGGTTTCACTGCATTGATAACATATCTTATATATTTGAGTTTTTTGCCGCTGCATCACAATGAAACAGTTTCTGATAAGTGACACGGCCCTTCTCTGGGGTTCTGTAAAGCAGGTTTTGAAAATGTCCCGATTAAACTAAGCAGGCTCCAGATTTAAGAGTTTCTGTCGAGAGAAAGTTGTATTTTAGTTAAACCGTGGCTGCAGCTGGTCGTTATGGAAACAGTCACTTTTTTATCAGCCGTCCGGGCAACACAAGTGACTAATTATGTGTGTACAGGTGATGAAGACGGTGAGGTCCGGCAGGCAACACAAGCAGAGGAGTGAATAGGTTGTTGTGATGGAGGAAGTGGATTATTTAAGGTCTGCCGTTTGTTTTGCAGGTGTGTGAGGTGAACCAAGCACGAAGGGAGGGTTAGAGCTGAGCAGCAGAAGACACACTCAAAGAAAAACGTGAAGCCCACTCACACTCTGACACACACGGCTGCGAGAGCTGTCAGTTGAAGGTGATATGTCTCAGGTAAAAAAAAGAGAGCGCTCAGAGAAGCTGGCATGGCGGTGTGATGCTGAAAGGTGTAGCAGAAACAACCAGCATCTGTCACATCACAACATCACTGTCAGAAAGCACCTCGAGGGTGTGTGTGTGTGTGTGTGTGTGGTGGGGGGGGGGGGGGTGTAAGAACAAACAGAGGCACTAACCTTTCTTGGTTGCTGCATCCACAGAAAGCAGGCAGAGAGTGAACAAGGAAGCAGAGAGAGAAAGGATTCATTTACAAGTTGTCAGCAGCGGGAATGCCACACAGTGTCCCAGTGGACAGGAAGTCCACCTGACAGAGCACATTACAGCCCCTTACTCATCACGCCTACTCCTCCCTGTGCTCTTCATCTGATCCACAGCCAGCCGAGCAGCCTCTCCTTCCAGCTTACACACGTCTTCTTTTATTGCTATTTACAATTATAGAGTTAGTGAGAAATATTAGGTGTCGGCGCTCACTTCTTACCCTGCCATGAACTACAATCTTACCAGGATAATGATGGCATGGATTTAGAGTAAAGGGCCGGATTAACATAAACTGCGGGCCCCTTTTGACACCACTTTGTGCTCTGTTGCCAACTTAAAACCTGCTTGTTGGGTTGGCAACAGAGAAAACAAAAAATACAAATAAATCACAGAGATACTCATTAGCACTGGAGTATTATCACATGACCACTGTGTTTGGTGAAATATGGTTGGTCATTTGTGGCGGAAACAAAATGATCTCTCAGCCAGGAGGCCGCTGTTCGTTCCATGTGTGAAACAAGAGGTCAACGTTGACGTATTTGTCACGTAATTCTGGTACTTCAGTAATGCAACTTCTGTAGTTATTTTAACACAATTGACAATATTTTTCTGAACCCAGTTAGTTTTGTTGCCTAAACTTAACTTGACGTGTTGTTGGCGTTCGTAGGAAAACGCACGAAAAATGAGTAACTCTTCGTGAAATCTCATATGAACCATCGTATGAGGATAAGGTAGAAGATGAGCAAATGCATGCAATGTTTCTGTAAGTTATTAATAATAAAATTTTGAATGTCAACGTTATGAATGGAGCCCTAATGGAGACTCATTCAAACGGGCACCAGAGCCAAAGGTCTTTGTGAGTATTATGTAAACATAAATAGGCCTGTACAACATAATTACATTTTTACTATTAAATATACTTATTATATTATAAAATGTTTTTCATATCTGGTGAATATTGTCAGTAAACGTAGAAATCTCTAGTGGTGTATTTATGTCCATATAGACAGCCACATGGTCTGTGTCTGTCATCATTACGCATAAAGATGGGACAAAACATGAGCGTCTGGAAAATAAGAGCATCCAGTTTGGTCCTCGGTCTGAAGCGTGTCTCTCACAGCGTGTAGGCAGCTGGCTGCAGCTTGTGTCTGTACTGCGAGCTGCATTGGCCAGTTGCATCAAATAAACACACACTGATTTGTCTCAGTCAGTCTGCTGAGGAGTCATTCGCTTCAGCTGAACTTTAGAGTGCAATTCTACACAGAAACTACAACTGTGGACTGTGGCGCTCATCACTTACACTTTGGATGCATTAGGAAGGGATCGCCTGGGGACTAGGAGAGACGATTACAGCAATCGATGCCTCTAAAACACCAGACCTATGGTGTAAGTGTTCAAATGCGTGAAGTAGGGGTTATGATAATCTATGATAATCTAGACATACCACTTTAAAAACACACTGTTGCTGTTCTACAAAATACACATCTCCAAATTTGGAAATAAAAGATTCCAGGTTCATAGGTTGAGAAAATTCTCCTTTTTATTAGCAAATGAGGCCAATAAAAAAACAATTGGGTGACCACCAAAATGCATGATCACAACTCTTTATATTTAATGAAATATTACTACATTCAAAACTACAAACCAATTTTACTTCGTGCCTTTTAAGTTTGTCAGTAAAGCACTATTTCTAGCACTATATTAGAGTCTAATTCAAATTGAAAAGTCAACTTTATCTCTAGATTCTTTATAATGAATTACCGTATTTTCCGCACTATAAAGCGCACCGGATTATAAGGCGCACCTTCAATGAATGGCCTATTTTAGAACTGTTTTTATATATAGGGCGCACCGGATTATAAGGCGCATAGAATAGAAACTACTACAGTCAAACGTTGAAATTGTTCAACTTACGTATAAAACGAGTTTTAACTCAGCGTCGTAAGCGTGTCTCTTGAAAGGTGCCATTTTGGGGTCTTTATACACACAAGTGGTGTTGGACTAGGAGTAAGCACAGTACCGGTGTTTACCGCGGTGCGGCTTTGTAGTTTACCAGTCGTACTGAAACATTTTGACAGAGCGCCGTGTACAACCAGTATGGATCAACCAATTAACCAATTGATCCATATATAAGGCGCTCCGGATTACAAGGCGCACTGTCGTTTTTTGAGAAAATTAAAGGCTTTTAAGTGCGCCTTATAGTGCGGAAAATACGGTACCCAACTGAAGCTCAACTCATTTTCATAGTGTGCAAAAATAAATGAAAACTTCTGGCTGCCTGGAAATCAATCTGCGATACTATTATATACCGATGAACATGTTGGGCAGGAACGTCGTAAAGGATTTATGAGAATATAAAACGTCACTTTGGTCAGTTGGAGATGCTTTCCTCATGGACGCCCCAGAACAAATATTACTCAACTTCAAGTGAACGAGCAAAAAGAGAGGAGGATGAGAGGAAAGACAAAACGCGTGTTTCCATTTGAGCAGAGCAGCGGCCATATGGAAGCCCCCGTCAGCCCGTCAGCAGCTCCAGATGTTTGATCCAAGCACAGCAAGTACGAGCCAACTGTTAGCCTGGAAGAGCGGCGCCGCGGGGCATCTCGCAGCGCCTTTCTCCGATATGCTGCGGAGGGCCTGTGCCTTCGGGCTCGCTCAGCGAAGACAAATGTCTGTGTCTGCGCTACAAAATACCCACTCTGACCATTCCTCGGTGCCTGACTCTTGTAAAGTGTTCTCGTCATCTGCTGTGCTGAAGAAAATGCTCCAGGTGTCTCTCTGGACTGTGCTGAAGAATGAACACAATGAACATGCACTGCCTTCAAGGTCTTTGTATGACAGATGTCATTATGTATATTAACGCGACTGTTAATGGTATTTTAAATACTTAGATAGCAGTTTCTTGACTCATCACGACTGTAGATTTGGTAAAGAGTTGGGCTATTTCTTGCATTTATTTACATTTGCAGCAATCTCAAATCTTCACAATAATAGTCCTAAAAAAACATTAGACATAAAATAACTTATATTATTCACTACGCTTCCTAAAATCAGTTTCTTTTCACTGATGGAGAGCTTATACTTTATGGTATATATTATATTGTATTTTTTCTAAAATCAGCACTGTCCTTTATATTACTGCCTTCTCTTTGATGGATGTGCAATTGTAGTGTCTTTTAATTGGAATGTTAACTGGAAATAAAATGACAACATATTTACTCAGAAACATGTAGGTGGAGGGGGGTTTCAGTTGTTTTCCTGCAACCTGAACAGTTTGTAATGCAGTCTCCTGATTGCATTACAATCATACATATAGTTTCATTCCATTTAGGGACACTACAAAAATATGAAATATCTTTCTTTTCTCACCCCAGATTTACAACCACCCAGGAGCGGTGTGGTTTAACCTTTGCTGTCCATCACTGGGTTCTTCGTTCATGTTGGCATAAGCCTGGGAGGATATTATGTGTTTGGTCGTGCGTGCGTGTGTATCTGTCCGTCTGTCCGCCTACAGCTAATCTCACATACTACTGCACCCTTCAGCCTAATGTTTTCTGTATGATGATTGTATGATCAAGGACCTTTCATGGTTGTGGTCATTCACACTTCATGAAAACATATCTTAATGACTGCTTTAAACCGTCACTGACCGCTGAATCCTCACTCCTGTTAACCGGCCGGTCGGGGCCACAAGTGATCAACTGCTTCAGTCAGATTGAAGGCCTAGGTAAGCCACAAACGTTAGCCCAGTAGTATCCTTGATCGATTTTTACCATCAGCACTGATGCCTCTGACCGTGGCTCAATGGGGCGATGCTTAGTGTGTGTGTGTTCGTAGCGAGTGTTTGGTTGAGAGAGGCGGTGGCTGCGCTCGGGGCAGACGGGTGTTTGGCCATCAGAGCAGAGGGAACGGTTAGCAGTGAAGCTGTCTAGTGGCAGTAAATGTACAGTGTGGGTGACAGTTTGTCAGCGAATCCGAAACGTAGAAACACCCTTACTACCCAAGAAGTTCTCGTGTCTTGCTTTCCAGCTGCCCAGTGAAGGGAGGTTGCAGAATATAGTGAAATATATTTATTCTGTGCCTTATTGTTAGGCAACAATCTCACGTTCAAGCACGTATTGTGGAAAGAATAGACTTAATTGACTATCCGTTTGTAACAAGTCAGATTAGGGTAGACAGGCGGGTTTTGTTTCTCCTTTTTTGGGGGGAAATTGATAATTAGATAGCTGTGATATGATGTTTATTTGACTACTGACAAAAATGTCAATCAACACCTGACTACATAGGCCCTATGTTTCATCCCTTACCCCTACTCCTCTCTGGGACGTGACAGGAGAGATTTGTTTTTACCGTCAGACTCACCTCTTGAAGAGCAGAATGGCAATGACTATGATGATGATGAGAATGACCGCCAGCACCGGACCCATCACCCACAGCATCTCTGGGTCCTCAGTTTGTCGGGTCATCCCACTGTGGAGCTTCACCATGATTGGCTCAGAGAACGGGCTGGCCGCAAACGTCTGCAAAAGACCAGAGGGATGATCCAGAGTCAGTTCACAGTCACTGAGTTGTACACAACAGAGCAGAGTATCAGGGTATAATACTGTGAGTATGACGGTATTGTACTTTATAAGGTTGGGCTTTTTAACCTGCCAACTCTCCTGGGGTTTGAGTTTCTACCATCGACCAATGTGTGTACCAATGTTCCTCCAAGGAAGCTTCCATAATTCAACCAACCCACACAGCAACAACGACACTGAGAACTTAACGGATCGGTCTATCTCTCTGTGTCCTTGACGGCTGAAGATGAAGTGTCCAGCTTATTTACAAACCACACTACATTTTCAATGGGAAGCCAGAAGTCGCTCACTTAAAGGGAAAAGCAAAGGGTTCCTAAACTTCAGTTTCATGAGTGAAACAAGAGCGCATAAGAAAGGAGGTGGAGTTGCTATTTTATTTAATGATTCTCTTCAATGCAAGCAGATGTCCTTTGGTCGTTTTAGTTCTTTTGAATATGTGGCTCTGAATTCCACTCAAGCTTTATTCCTAAACATTTACAGACCGCCTAAATACTGTGCAACCTTCTTTGATGAGTTTACTGAACTGCTGTCTATAATCTGTATTGATTTTGACTGTGTTGTTATTGTTGGTGATTTTAATATCCATGTTGATAATCCCCAGGACAGAGGGTCTATAGAACTATGTGGTGTCCTTGATAACTATGATCTGACTCAGCATGTGACAGGATCCACACACAACAGGGGGCACACTCTGGACCTAATCATCACCAAAGGTGTAAACATTTCTAATGTTGCTGTGACTGATGTTGCACTCTCTGATCATTTCTGTGTTTTCTTTGAGAGTGCAATCTCCTTGCACACAAATGTCCAAACCAAGCGTTACATCTCTGAAAACACCAGTGAACTATTTATTCAGAAGTTCTCCTCCACACCAGCCCTCTCTTGCATCTCAGTCAATGAGCTTGTAGATGGCTTCAATTCTAAGGTTAAAAATATTATTGATGCCATTGCACCCACTAAAGTGAAGGTTGTCTCAGGTAAGCAAAGATCTCCTTGGAGAAATGCTACGCTGGTCAAAATAGAGAAACGAGAGTGTCGGAAAGCTGAGCGCAGGTGGCGAAAAAGTAATCTCCAGGTTCACTGTGACATCTATAAAGAGAGACTTCGCAATTATAATTTGGAACTTAGAAATGCAAGGCAGTCCTTCTTCTCTGACATAACCAAAAACAATAACAATGCACGCGCCTTATTTGCTACCGTCGACAGGCTAACAAACCCTTCAGTGTCGGTAGCTGCTGAGCTCCAATCCACCTGGGCATGCAATCAGTTTGCCTCCTTTATTATGACAAAATTCAGAAAATTAGACAAGCAGTCAGTGCCTCGACACCAACCACAGGATATGTGTTGTCCCCTTCTCTAAATAACATCCATTCAAATATCATGACACAATTTCATTCAATCGACCGTAGAAGCCTAGAAGACATTATACAACATCTGAAGTCATCCTCCTGCTGCTTGGATATTCTACCAACACACTTTTTCAAAGATATTTCTAACTGCATGACCACTGATCTTTTACAAATTGTAAACACATCCCTTCTCTCAGGTGTCTTCCCACAAGCCCTAAAAACAGCAGTTATTAAACCGCTCCTAAAGAAGGCTAGTTTAGACTCCGCAACAATGAAAAATTATAGGCCAATATCAAACCTCCCATTTTTAAGTAAAATAATTGAAAAAATGGTTTTCCAACAGCTGAACAAATTCTTGGCCGTAAATAACTGCTTTGATGTCTTCCAGTCAGGCTTTTGACAGCACCACAGTACTGAAACTGCTCTTGTTAAGGTTTTCAACGACATCCACTTCAACACAGACAATGGCAGAAGTTCAGTCTTAGTATTACTGGATCTCAGTGCTGCATTCGACACGGTCGACCATGCCATACTCCTAGAAAGACTAAAAATCTGGGTGGGATTTTCTGGCACAGCACTTAACTGGTTTGAATCCTACTTGAAGGACCGAGAATACTTTGTGTCTGTAGCTAATTACACATCAGAGCTGACTAAAATGACATGTGGTGTTCCCCAAGGTTCAATACTGGGGCCTCTTCTGTTCAACATCTACATGCTTCCACTAGCTCAGATTATGGAAAACAACAAAGTGTGTTATCATAATTTTGCAGACGACACACAAATCTACATAACTATGTCACCAGGGGACTATAATCCCATACAAAGGCTGGGTAACTGCATTGAACAAATCAACAACTGGATGGGCCAGAATGTTCTTCAATTAAACAAAGATAAAACAGAAGTAATTGTTTTTGGTACCAAGGACGAACGATTGAAAATCACCGCTCAGCTTCAATCACTGATGTTAAAACCCACAAACCAAGCCAGACATCTGGGTGTAGTTATGGATTCAGACCTCAACCTGAACAGCCATATCAAGACAATTACAAAATCAGCCTACTATCACCTGAAGAATATATCAAGGATTAGAGGACTTATGTCTCAACAGGATTTGGAAAAACTTGTCCATGCATTTATCTTCAGCAGACTGGACTACTGTAACGGTGTGTTTACAGGTCTCTGTCAGGTGTCAGGTGTCTGTCAGAAAGCTGCAGCTGATTCAGAACGCTGCAGCTCGAGTCCTCACTAAGACCAGGACGGTGGATCACATCACTCCAGTTCTGAGGACTTTGCACTGGCTTCCTATCAAACAAAGAATTTACTTTAAAATCCTGCTGTTGGTTTATAAAGCACTGAATGGTTTAGGGCCAAAATACATCTCTGATCTGCTGCTACCTCATGAACCATCCCGACCCCTTAGGTCGTCTGGGACCGGTCTACTTTCTGTTCCCAGAGTCAGAACTAAACATGGAGAAGCAGCGTTCAGTTTCTCTGCTCCACATATCTGGAACAAAGTCCAGAAAGCTGCAGGTCTGCTGAGACCCTCAGCTCCTTTAAATCAAGATTGAAGACTTTTCTGTTTGCTGCTGCCTTTAATTGAAGCACATTCAATTAATATATTAATCAATTTCCTGCATTTCTGCATTTAAAGTCACGCGTCCAATTGTCCGGGTTAGAGTCCCGAGGCGGGGTTGGAGTCCCGCGTCTAGACGGGGTTAGAGTCCCGCGTCCAATTGTCCGGGTTAGAGTCCCGAGGCGGGGTTGGAGTCCCACGCTAAATAAGACCTCAGGGAGGTTTATTGTTTCAATGTATGTTCTTAATTGTTTTTTTAAATCTCTCTTGCCTTATGTTTTGATGCTTTTAATGGTTTTATGTGAAGCACTTTGAATTACCTTGTTGTTGAAATGTGCTATACAAATAAACTTGCCTTGCCTTGCCTAATGCTGGTTGTGTGATCGCTGTCTCTTGTCAATAGTCAGTTAAGTTGATATCATGGCTTGTGTACAAACAAGGTTTCTGTATATATTCAATGTATCTCAAAAAAGAAAAACTCCTCCGTAGCACTAATAGAGGTAAGAAAAACTCCACAGGGTACCTTTTATCTTTTGAGGATAAATCAAGATGATGTTGCCTTCCACACTCATCCGAGTACGGTGTATAAGGTCTACAAACTGGTTCTTGACTTTGGCCCAGCTTTCGTCATAAAAGGTATGACTAAAAATATTCATTCAACGTTTTTCAAGTCATATTGAGAGCAAAATGTAAAAGATAATGGACAGATTTATGAACTTAATGCATCCACAAAGCCACAAAAAAGGTCAAGAAGCAGCAACAAAGCAGCTGAACGTTAAGGTGCCATTATAAAAGGGCTATGGATGTGGATGTCACATGCTACTTTTAGTTGGCTGTTTATAGGCTATTAGTGGGAATAAGTGCAGGATTAATGTGTGAATCTGTTAACTAAAGGGATAGTTTTGCATTAATATTATCTGATATTTTAGCCCAGATCGAATAACAGGTGAGTGACTCCATCTTCTAAATGATTCAAGTTGAGGAACGACTACTGGAAGGCCAGTTACGTTACACTGTGGGACAATCACAATCCTTTTTACTAACGTTGAGAATCAAGCGAACAACACCTGTACCTTGTACACATCAAAGAACACTTTGAGGACAAAACATTCAAGAATGAGTGAAACATTCAAATGTCTAATATGAGTCAAATAAATATACATTTTTGTCAACATAATAAAACTAATTCAAAAGATTTGTGCCAAGATGAACTGCCGTCCTCATCAGTGTACACTGTAAAAAATAAACGTGCTAACTACACACGTGTTCTTCTGCTTGTACCCCTTATTGTCTCATAAACAATGGAAAAAGTCGGCATATTTTGATGAACCATTTGGCAGCTATACTTTTGTCAGTTTACCAGTCTTGTTGGTTGAACAGTTGACCCAAATAGTTAAATGGAGACTAGTGTGTGTGTGTTTAGTGAGACAGGGTTCTATATGAGAGTATGGAGGAGAGTTAAGTCCTGCATAGTCCCACACACACAATGTGCTGATTCAGGTGAAGGCAGCTGGTTAATTGTGACAGTGATTAGAAAGCAGCAGGGGGGGGGGGGGGAGGAGGACAGTGAATACAAGCTGAGACAGACAGAGGAAGGCTGTGCTGGATGTGGGAGTGTATGGCTCATTGTGAAGAGGAGGACAGGAAGAAAGGAGGAAGCACAGTCGAGGATCCGTATCAGTGAGGACAAATCTAATAATGCAAACAACTTCAGAAGGCCTTGTGGACCTGAGACGGGCCTGGCTATGTCCCTGACATCATTAGACAGTGTGGGAGCCTCTCCTATCACAACCACACTGCTGCTAGGAGACACGTATTATCCATCCCTCTCTAAAATTGGTTCAAGTCTATCTTTAGCTCAAATAGTATAGCTTTATCAATTATTGACCATTTTAGCGTTATTAAAGCAAACGATTCTAGTTTAATACAACTTGGCTATCACCTCTAACAGTGGACTCATCAAGTTCATTGCTGAAATATGACAACAACAATGTATACTTGCTCCGGAGCTTTGAATCATATCACACATGTAGTTTGTTTAGCTCAGTTAATAAAGCAACATTAATGAAGATCCCTAAAAGTGCTCAGAATAATGAAAGGATCGTACTCATCAAGACCGTGAGGTTGTGGTCAAAGCAACATGTCCAACTCGTCACATAGCGAGTATCGGTCAGGAGCCTCGGTTTTACTTTCTAACACACTGCAGCGCGTCAAACTATGACGGATCACTGCGGTCGCAGTAAACACGTGGTTAACATTGTGAATTCAAACAAGAACAACAAAGAGGTTTAGACAACAAAAGCACTTAGTTAGGTTTAGGAAAACATCATGGTTGGGATTCAAATAAGTATGTAAACTTAGTAAAGAACGTGACATAAGTACAGAAACACCACTACACGAACGCTGGTCTCCTGGTTGAAAGTCCTGTGTTTGTTTGACCCATTCACCTCCCTCCCTGTGTGTTTAGTGTTTTATTCCAAAGCTGTGCTCAACAACAATGTTAAAGTTACAGAATGTACTGCTCTTGTAGCCAGAGCCTACTTCACCTGACAGCATAGTGCCATAAAAGTTACATTAGGGAAGCATTAAAACAAAGCCATGCTGTTGCATGAGTGACATATCCCCTCACTGGAGGAACACAGCCAGTGTAGTTTAATGGGAAACATCTCTACGACTGCATTTACCATCTCTGCAGGCTAGATCTGTGTTGGCCAGATGTTGTTTGTCTGCTGGTCTGTTGGAACTTTTTGTCATTTTGCTTGATTGTGTGTAAATGAGTGACCTCATGTTACTTGATGCTGCAGCATCAGCCAATTACTGTTCAGCCATCAAACTGACTTCATTTATACTTCAATCCTTTTCAATAGCAATGAAGTATGCAAAGATGGGTAGTTATGACACACAATAAGCATACATATGAACACAAGTTTGTTCCTGTCAATTATCTTAAAAATAGTTTTATTTAACTGAAGAGTATCATGTCACTTTTCCCATAAAATATACATTTTGCTAGCAACTGTTGCAGCTCTAAAGATGCATTTTATGCTTGCAATAAGTTGGGTGATGCAACAAAAGAATGGTCGACATTGAAACATCGTGATCCATCCATTTCCCTCAACGCAACCAATAGAATCAATTTGTTAGACATCTTCATGATGCCGCGGCGCCGCATCATGGCTGCATCATTGACCTTCAATGACAACAATTCCTCGTCTCTACATTCTGATTGGTGAGCTGCCGTCCAGATTTGTAAACAGTTGGATGTTGACACCGAGATAAAGATTAAATAGGAGTCACGTGGATCAACTTGCGAGGCGTAATTCACTTTAAGTAACTGTGCTGCTTGTCACTTTATGTTCTGTGAGACAAGTGCAGTAAGTTGGACTGTGTCAGCCAATGAGGCCATAAATATTCCTGTGCGCCTGACGGGGCTCTGGCTCAACGGGGCAGCAGCAGCAGCTCTGGCTGAACGCTGTAAACACGATTGAAGAATGCTGCTTGTTAAAAACAATGTCACCCCCACGACCGGCTTTGCTTCCTTATTGATTCATTAATTTCAACACACTTTCCATGCACTCTTTCACTCCCAACGTTCTCGCTGAGAGCTTGTGATATCGGGGCCGACAACTGCAAAATTAATTATACATGACCTGTGACGCTGTAAGAGATTAGTTGAACATTTGTCATGTTGTAGAATGCTGAAATGAAACAAATGCATTATGACTTGCAATGGTCTTTGACCCTTCCAAACACATTCAAATATACGCATACATACCGTAACGCGAGTGTTTACTGTACTCTCCAGATGGATTGAAGCGTCCTAATCCTTCTGAATAATCAAAGCAAGCTCTTTCAATTGACTGCATCTTTCATACTTTGCTTTGAAAAGCCATTTACATGATGTATTAAATGTATTCTAGCTAAAACTTCCATTTAAAAAGCTACAGGAAAGGTGATTTAGAATCATGTTTTTTTCATATTTAAATATAGGACGATGCAAAAAATGAAATAACTTTTCACGTGGACGTCCAGATACTTTACTAACAAGGAATTCTGGGGAAATGTCTTTATGTGTGGAAAGGAAAACACTGACTTCCGGTGCCAGGTGACACTTCAAAATGTTCATACATTATCTAATAATGCAGTAAGTCTCTCAGACATTCTGTGTCGCTTTCAAATACGAATTGTTCTGTCGACCAACTTTTCGCATTTAATGTTATCTCTGCTGAGTCAACACACGTTTCTGCATTATTTACTATTCCCTCCTCTTTAGTGTCTTTTGATCAGGGAAGAAAACTCATTAAATGTGCACACGGCACCTTTTCACCTCAATGATACATTTTACTTAACTTTATAAAGCCCTGGACTTTAATAGCTTTCCAGAGTAAGTTAATAATGTTTTAAGGAAAAAGGTCCTAATATTACGGGAATAAAGTCCTAACATCTTGCACTCGATAGGTTTGTCTTTGGTTATGTAGTTAGGTGGGCGGGTGGAGATGAGAAACGAGAGGAGTGTGGAGATTAGAGCAGAGCAGATAACGTGATTCAGTGACAATGTGGTGATGTAAAAAAATCCATAGAGATTATTCAGTTCATCACCCCGGTTGCTCTACAATCACCACCAACCTATGAAGGCAAATCACTGTCAAAATCCGAGAGCACAAATGAGATCCATGTGCGCGCGAAAATCAAACAGCCGCGCACGTATTTTACTTTTTACATCACTCATTACCTGCTCGCTTGCGAGAAATTTTTCTTTTTGACTGTAAGTGGGCGGACCCAGTCTCCATTGTATCTCTACATCTAATTGGTTACAATCCTCGTCTTTGGATAAACCGGATATCACTCTGACGCAGACGCTCGGGGGAGATTTTCAGATTACACTACAGGTCAGGGGCAAATAATTTACATTTTACTGCACGGGTACTTTTACTTTCTGTACCTAAAGTACATTTTGCTGATAATTACATACTTAACTGAGGTTTTGAATGCAGGTATTTTACTCGTAATGGATTATTGTTTCATCAGTATGGTATTAGTACGTTTACTGCAGTGAAGGATCTGAATACTGTTTCATCCACTAACTACTTGTCAGTGATTTAAGTTGGGCAAACGGTTAATATACAAACAGTGGTCCCTAATCTCGGCTCCAGATCTTTGAGGTCCAAATTGTTGCTCATATTATATGCAACTACATTATATCTCTTCTGTAAACACAACAGAATGATTAAATATGATCACATCATGTTTTAATCAATTAAGATCAAAGAGTTTCTTTGAGCTGTTTGTCACAAGAGGTTTGAGTATCAAACACACATCGTCTGTAATAGAATGATGAGTGAATTTAAACCAATCTGAGCAACTTGACTTTAACACATTTTTTATTATTGTATTTAACAACTCTAACATAATGTGTATTTCATCAGCCTCTACTGTCTGAAAAGTTTACAAAATCTGTCAGACAAATGTAGAACATGCTGAGATGTAGTGTTTAGTGGCGGATTGAAAACCACCTCTACCAGACCTAGTGTCTGCGTCAGAGTGATATCCGGTCTATCCCAAGAAGAGGATTGTAACCAATTAGATGTAGAGATACAATGAAGACTGGGTCCGCCCACTTACTGTCAAAAAGAAAAACTACTTCGCGAGCGACTTTTGCTCGCGCGAGAGTGAATTCTGCTCGTGGAGTGATGTAAAAGCGCTCGCCAAAGTAAAATACGCTCACATGGATCTCATTTGCGCTCTCGGATTTTGACAGTGATTTGCCTTCATACCAACCGGCCATCATTAATATCATCCCTCCCAAGGCATCCTCCATGAAGCAGACCTCCCTTTTCTCACTATCACTGGCTAATTCCCTCAACAGGAATCATTTTAAAATCACCGAACTCAAGGCTTCAAAACATCAGTCCACAAACCAATGGGTGACGTCACAATGACCACGTCCACTTCTTATGTACCGTCTGTGCTTGTAATTCATTAAACGGGTAGCTCAAATCACGCATTGTCATTGGTTCATAAATTTGATATAGCTATATACAACTGCTATGATGTCTAATTAATAGCCTTCTGCTGAAATGAATGATGAGGAAATTGTAATTGCATGTAATCACACGCCTGTGTGGTCATGGTCTGGCTTTTTTATGTTAAATGCTGCACACATGAACACATCCTATAAGAACACTTAGTGGGGATATTTCCACTGCGACTTTAGAATTCAGTATTTCCCTTATTCACATATATCCCCTGTCTCCCTTTTTTATAATGAATATATATATATATATATAGTGTAAACATAACTTCACACTGTACACGTGTAGCTAATGTATTAACAATGGCCATCCACATCAGAGCAGTCAGTGTGCCCCATTTGGCAGCGGGTTACTGCAGGCTCGTCCTCCGACAGCCAAACTGTCTCCGCTCCTTCCTCTGATACCACTGCACCATGGCAGTATTTCCTTGGTGCTGTTGAGTTTTATGATAGATCTGCTCGGTCAGCCCACTCTCACCAATTGGCGTATGAATGACAAGACAATTTTTCAGTCATTTTGCGAGTCATTTGTTGGCTATGAAGGCTGTACTGACTGAAATGTAAACTTGTGAATACGTTAAGTGATGTAGTATGAAATGTGAGAGACAAACAAACACGGGACATCCAACCAGGAGACCGGTGTTTGAGACCGATGTCCCAAAGTGTTTTAAGTGGCGTTAGTGACTGTGATGTGTTTTCCTGATGCATTGTTTCCATACGTATTTAATTTAACTACTTATTTTAAGACCAACCATGGAGTTTTACTAAACCTAACTAAGTGGTTTTGTTACCGTTGTTTTGTTGCCTTAACATAACCGTGACCGTTTCACGGTAACGATGTGGCATTAAATGACACGTAAAAATCCTAAAATGAGATCTTCCCATGAGATTATAAATATATAACTCGTTCCTTTTAAAGGGGAGCAATTGGACAGTAGGACAGTTGGGAGGTAATTCTGGGGATTTGATTGGTTATTGTTGATTTTGGTCCCAACCCATAGCTTACTTTCTCTGATCCCATCCTTATGAGTCTTAAATAAAATAAATATTCAACAACTGAACTACCACCTTTTATTGGGATTTAATCCAAAGTGGCAGACACAAGAAAATGACAATTGTTTTGTTTTGGCCTCCCTTGCTTTGCCTAAAAGAGAATGTGCGGCGGCTCTGGGAGACGGACCTTCAGTCAGCAGTTATCTCAAAAGTCAGCTCAAACCCGAGCGCCGGGAGTCACAGCGGGCTGGCTCTGTGCAACAGTAGCATCAGAAAGTTTGCTGGTCAGGCGCTGAGTTGGGGGAGCCTCCTGGGATCAGACCCCATGTTAACTGAAGGTCCGTCCCCCAGGAGCTGCTGAACGCTGTCCTCTCAGCGAAGTGTTCTGCTGGTGTCTTCGTTTCTTTCTTTCAGGGCGGCCTGACCCACTCAAAGCTGCACGGACAACACGGAAATCATCTCACTCCACAGGCATGAATAAGCCTCGCTGCTAAATTCGAGATCAAATGACTTGTCAAGACAGATGTTTACGTCATGCATCCACAGATGTGCATTCCTCTGATTAAAAACTTTAAGCTTTAATTATCTTCTCATTTCTTTTTTGCATGCTACCCGGAGAGCGTCACTTCGATTTTCCCCCCTCCTCTCTTGATCACTAGTGCGGTGGTGAGAGAAATGAAGCTTGCAGTCAAGTGGAATAAAGTTGTTGATCAAGTAGTGGAGGGAGTGGATTTGACTTGATGAAAGGGTTTTTAATCAACTAGAGGAAGGTGGTTGTCAGAAGATATGTTGGAGGTGCCCTGTGGAGTTTTATCTTTAGTAGCGCTATGGAGCAATATTCTAATGAGCAGGTTCCTGTTTTGTTCGTCTTGTGCTCTACTGGCTACGGGGATGCTTTTGTACCGTATGTGCACAAGGATGCCGGTGGTTTCACTCTATTCCATTGATTAAAAATTCCTCTGAATATTATTGATATTCTGTGCTTTTGTTGTTCGGGCTGGAAGCCTTTTTGTTGGACCACTAAACACCCAATACATTGCATTCATTTAGCTTTTGTCCAAAGCGAGATGAGCGACTGCAGGGTCCTCAAAGCGACACTGTGGCCAGTTGTCCAAAGAAGCAGTGCACTGTAGTGTTTCCAACCCAGTATCCCGAGAGATTATGTCATGTCCTCCAAATTAAAAGGTCAAAATAAGTGGCTTGTCCAAGCTTAACAAGAACACATACAAGTTTAGCGATCCGTCAGTGAGACTACATAGATTGCTTGTGCGTTCCTAAACTGTTCTAAATCACTGCAATCTTCCAAATCTGTATTAAGAATCAGAATTCGCATACATGGAATTTGTCTCCGGTTTCCACTCAAATAATTCAAATAATAGAGAGGAAACAGCTAAAATGTGGTGCTTGATAACATGTTCGGCTCTGACGTACCTTCTGGCACTTTTAGCAAAGCATTACTTGAGCTCCAAAAACTTATTTTTTTCCCTCCAATTGATAGTTTTTACTGCTTTTAGGCGGCACGGAAGCGTACTCTAAAGGATATTTAGGAATTCTCAAGGGAGGGGTGATCAATGTCAGCGGCGTTCCCTGATAGAGAGTAAACCTTCAGGGGTGAAAAATGTACTGCTGCTACATCTGCAAGCTGGATATGAGGAGGTGGGCTGTGCAAAGACGAAAAGTGGATTAATAGCAGTGGGAGGATGAACATTTCACTGTTGTTTCCATTGTCCATAATCTCCCACCAGAAAAAAGAGCCCTTGACTCATAAAATAAGCAGAAACAAAGTCTGATTCTAATGCGTTTTGACAGCTCTGTTATTTCCCAGAACTCTTGAAGATTTCCACCTCATCCGTAGCCTTCCGCTCGCCGCTCCTCTGTTATGCGACAAACTGGATGCTATCCAGTGGGCTTAGTGTATTTCCCACATTCCCCAGTCCTCCACACTACCATCTCTCTGTCTTTCCTCCTCAAAGTTCAGCGTCCCTCCTACACCACAAGCTCATTCCGGCATCAGAGCCCATTCTCTCTCCGTTGATTGCCGTCCATGCATTTCCCTCAGGTGCCCACCTCCCCCGTTCTTACCCGACTTATCCCCCCGTTAAGCTCCCTCTCTTCTCTCTCTCTCCACCTCTCGCTCTTCTCCTCACCTCTCTGTCACTCCCACAGGGCCCTGCATTCAGAGGAAGCTGCTGTGCTCACTACCCCCCCCCCCCCCCCCCTTCCTCTGCTGTAAGTTATCGCACTGTTTATATGGCCTATTTTCTTTTATCCAATTTCACACGTCCCAACTTGTTTACCAGCAGTGTGGGGGCCACAGAGAGCCGCAGTGCCCTTTTGCTTCATTCTCCAGCACCCCCCCCCCTTCTTTCTTCCTTCTACTCTGCCAGCAGCTTTGCAGTAGCAATAAAAGCTAAGCTTACTTCCCATTTTTCAATGAATGTGATTAGGTTTCTATTTCTGTACAGGCTTGAATCACATTCAGCTGAGTGTCATTTACTGAATCCGGGCTCTGCTACTCTATTCTTATGTACTTAACACAATGAAACAACCATTGTCCAAGACTACAAACTCTTGATAAAAGCTGTACAAGGGGGCGGGGGTTACCGGACTGAATGAAGCACAGGTCAAACGCAAACCTTGTGGCTGATACAATCAGCAGATTTCTGTAGAGTGGAGTTGAAACACAGGACAAGTTCCTGTGTTTCACAAATGGTTCCTAGAAAAAACAGCACACCCAGTATGTTGATTTCCTTTCGGTGTCCTCACTTCTCTCAAAGTTTTACCTCAACATTTCCGATGTCCCAAACTGACTCACCTTAAGGGAAATAAATTAATTTGCTGTCTTACCTATAGTCAGTGGGCGAGTATGCCGATGTCTCTAACTAACGGGTTTTAAGGTTGATTTGTGCATTCGACATATTTCCATGTGGCATTTCACCTAGCTGATGGCATGTAGCGCCCAAAATTTAACTTTGGTCCAGCAGCGAAGTTGCTGCACTTGTTACCGCTGCAATGGCGAATAGTGAAGGAGCACAGGTTGCTAACCGACAGAGCACCGCTACACTGTCTGCGGTAAACACCAGCAGAGACTATTGATGATGTATCGGGTCTCAAAGGGTTGTCCCACTCCATGGAGGAAGATTTCAACCACTAACTAGTAACTCTCTAACCAGGGGCAAGTCAAAAAGCGAGGGGCACTCGAAAACGAGGGGTAGGGGTAAAAATAAGAAATGGGATTGGCCCCAAGTCCGAGCCCTGAATCAGGTAGCTGGTGGGGGTTGTGGGGTGATGAAAACCCTTGACATACTGATACTTGCCCACCTTGGGCCCCTGGTCAGACCAGCACTTGACCCCCTGCAGTTTGCATTCCCAGATAACATAGGAGTGGATAATGTCATAGTTGACCTTCTTTATACAACCTGGATATGGCTGGGGGCACAGTGAGGATCATGCTCTTGGATTTCTCCTGTGTTTTTAACACAATACATCCCCTGCTGTTGAGGTAAAGCTCGGGGCCATGCAGGTGAACATAGACCAGTGCGCCAACTGTCAGCTGCAGTTGCTGACTTTCGGAAAAGGAAATCACAAAATCACAAATCTTTGTCAAAAGTCTTCCTTATAGGCTTCAGGTTTTTGCTATGCTGGAGTAAGATGCAGGAGAGGAGAGCGCCAACCTAACTAGTTTGTAACTAGTTATGACGACTCAGAATATTAAAAAAGAATGAGTATGTCTTTTATCTCATGGACCTACAATGAGTAACCTCAAATACAAACAACTGAAGGCTTTGTGGACAATGAAACAATCAGGCTTTCTCCGACATTAAAAGGCTCATCACACAAATGGTGTGGTTACAGGAGAGCCGTCTTCAATGACCAAGGCCATATGGCATTTCATGGATCAAGTTGGCTTTGTCGACCTTTGGAGGTCTTTCAACCTCGGCTTTACAAAAAGGAATTCTCTTATTTCTCTAATGTCCATCCATCATACAGCTAAGTAGATTTGTATCCATTTTTTCATAGATAAAACACTCCTCCCTGCAATAAAGAAAACAGAATAATTGCCATTTTCCTTACCTACTTTCCTTTTCTCAAAATCTAGTGCATTGTGCTGCCTGGAAATTTAACACAGCTGTGTTGGCAACCAATTCTGCACACATACAGCGAATGCAATGGATGATTTTGTGCGAACTAACTAACTTTCCCCATCCACTCTATGGGAGTAACTGAAAGTAGTAATCAGCTAGACTTCATTGATTCAATACGGAAACCATATCAAGAATACTCCATAACCTTCAGAATGGAATATATAAATGTTTACAGTATGTAGCCAGAATAGGGGGGCTTCCACTGAACCAAACCAAACTGTGATTCCTAAACGGGGGTAGAACACAAAGAGTTGGTCTCAGCAACTGTATATATTTACATTGATGGTCTATTTACTAGTTGTATGTCCCTTTTCCCTTCAGTATCATTTCAAATAAATAAAATGAAACAATCTGATTTGATATTTTTAGATATGCTTTTTACAAATCCCGGTGCATTAAAAAGGCACAATACAAACATATCAAATACAATAATCTTTCAAAAATGGTCACTAAATAATACTGGAATGGGAACGCTGGAATGGGAACTCTGACTATAAATATCTGATGTGGTCTGTTCAAAGTTTTCCACCAAATTTAAATGACCAAATCCAGAGACGGTGAGGCAGACGGCTCAGGCAAAGTGTATGATTTTTATTCAATGTTTCTAGTAATAAGGAGGCATGGATTGAGGAGAGAGGGGTTTACAATGAAATAAAACAAATATACTGTATTTTGAGTGCAATTTCCACCATTATTATATTCCCTATTTTTTCCAATAAAAACCCTATTTGAAAAAGAAAAGGAGTACATGACATGAAACAATTGGTGCTGGGTCGGTCAGACCACCTCTGGGAATCCATTTGTATTATTACCACGATTGGTTCTGCCAAGGTACCATTGATCAAGGGCGCCAAAACATTATAGCGTGGAGAAAATAACAAGAACACCTTCATATATAATGCAATCCAATACACTACAGACTGTGGCCTGACCAGAGAGCTGAACCACAAAATTGCAAAATTGTTTCACAATCATTAAGGACAACTTTCACAAGATTGCAGTCACTGCAGTGCTTCATGATATCAAACAGGGGTCCTTGTGATTGTTATCTTATCAACATGTGAATAAACAGGTAGTTGTAAAGATGGGACGATGCTGTTGGAATCAAACAAGATTTGAACACTAAATTGGTTGTCCCTGACTAACTTAAGAATCTGGATTCCTACAGATCAGATAAATTGTGATGCTTCCAAGTCGGTCAGTTTATCCAAAGCTTGAGTCCAAACATTTACCTTCACCCTCTGGCCTGGACATTGTTTTACAAATCCGAGTATCCCGACATCATGTAAAAATACAGACCCAGTCATCAAGTCTGTTTTTATCTCAAGCCTATACAACAACACTACAGACTGTAGCCTAGTGCTGTGATGAATTGCGAAAAAAGGTATGTTGCATAAGCTGAAAAGTTGTACAGCGACTTTGAGTGTGCGTGCCGGGTTTGAGAGAGAGGCGCGTGTGCTTTGTGGATTCCTTTGCAGGGCGTAGCTGATGCCAGGTTGTGTGGTTGTGCGAGTGGCCTTATTGTTGAAGGTATTACCCTTGGTGATGAGTGAGCAAAGCTGCTGTAAACGCTACGACTGTTTAAAAGGTATTAAGCCAGAATTCACATGTGCTTTTCTTCAGGCTGAGTATCATTTTAAAAAATCAGGATGCCAGTACTAATACCAGTACTCTTAAATTGATACCGATACCAATAGAGTACTTCAATCGGCACCTATCATGTGAAATGAATTGCCATAGTGGTTAGCTAATCACTGCCGCTCATACGACGGTTACTGCTGATAACCCTGTTCCCAGACCCACAGTGGCGTAACGCATTGTTGGAAGCGTAACGTAACCCCCCCAGCTAAACACTGTGTTCACCACTGTTGCCGTTGGTTAAACTGTTGCCAATGTTAGCTGCTAACTGCTGACTCAGACATCTCCATGTTCAGGCAATCCCAGTTGTATGGGTTGTAGCTGCTGCTGTCGTCGGCCAATCACAATTTGTATTAAATTGAAGAACGCTTTTGGTGATTGGCTGCGAGCAAAAGGTACCAATACCCAACCCAAGCTTTTCTGGACCAAAACCGCGCCCCTCAGATCTTAACCTATTTGAATAAAGATGCCACAAGGGAAAATGACTCATATGAGGAACAACAGTGATTGCAATTAGTTTGAAGATGCTGTGCTCTGAAAGCAAGGTGCTTGTGGATGACAGCAGGGCTCACGGCTTTACTGCCTGAGAGATATACCTGCAGATGCATGCATGACTCAAGGACATGATTTGCATCACTGCGTCGTGCCCGGCATGCATGCACTGCTGCCTGAGGGGCTGCTCTTCTGTTCCACAGATAGCAAAAACCAGGGAGGAAAAACAATGCCACTCACGTCAAACTCTGCTTTGTTTATTCAGCGATACAAGGCCTTGGGGAAAATGTATGGGACACACACACTGCAGTTGCAAGTGCCAGAATGTGACCCACAGGGTGGGAATGGAGTTTTATGAGAACGATCCATCTGACGATTTTAAAAGGCGAGGAATGATCCGCAATAGATCCACATATTAAAAACCCATCCACGTTGCCTCAGCCATCCCCTCGTCCTCTGGTGTAGTTTTATGATTTATTAAAGGGCGAGAGGTGTCAAGCAAAAGCCTTGGTGTTGGTTGAACTTTTCCTGACACGGCGCTGCTGCAGGCGAGGCAGACTGCAACGTACATCTTAATCCAGTCACACACTCAACTCTGCCTCTCTCTCACATGGTAATAGCTAGTTGTGGCCAGTGTATTTCACTGCTGTAAGAATGCAAAAGGAGTACATGACATGAAACAATTGGTGCTGGGTCGGTCAAACCCCCTCTGGAATTCCATTTGTATTATTACGCTTGGTTCTGCCAAGGTCCCATTGATCTAGGGCGCCAAAACATAGCCTGGAAAAAAACAAAACAAGAACACCTTCATATATAATGCAATCCAATACAACAACCTACAGACTTCAGCCTGACCAGAGAGCTGAACCACATAATTGCAAGTTTCCCAATAGTTAAATACAACTTTGACAAAAGTGGCACTTCTTGCAAAGCTGCATGATATCCAATGTGTCTACTCCCTGTATCCTATCAACATGAGGATTAACAGGTTGATGTAAAGATGGGCACATGCTGTACAAATTAAGCAAGATTGGCACTGACTAACTTTAGAATCAGAATTTCTGCTGGATCGGCTGCCATTTGATGTTCAATTTGAGGCCGTCATGATTGACAGAAGATCGATTCCTCAAACGATCAATGATCTGACTGTGGGATAATCGCACAGACTTCTGTTGGTTAGCCGTCTGCAGTTTGAGCAGCTCTGATTCCCCACATGGCCGCTGTCAAAGATCCGTTGTAAAGTGTAGTGAGATTATTTGAATATTATGGGAGTCGTATCTCACATGTTGTGGCTGACTGTATGCGCGACTGTGTGTGATACGATCATTATAAAACAGACCAGACTGTCCATATCCTTCTAATGCTGCGTTCACACCAAACGCATCGCGAATTATTCGCGCGAGTAGATTACATACAAAGTCTATGCACAGACGCGATGAGACTGGCGCGGCGCGGATTTGCGATGGCGCGGCGCGATGGACGCGAATCCGCGTCAAACGCCAAATCGCCCCAAACGCGCGAGTTGAAATTTTTCAACTTCTGCGAAATATTCGCGTTACGCCGCGGCGCGATAGCCTATCAGCGTTGAGTTGCTCCTCCTGTCATCAGCGACGTCCTTCCGTTGTTGAATCAAGAAATAAATACTGTAGCCCTCTGTGTTCACCCAGAGCTCTACGATCAAATCGGCATCATTAGGTAGTTATTTCGGAGTCCCTTTTTGTCGGTTTATTGCCGTTAAATCACAGCCAGATCAGTTTATGTTGTGTTCATACAGCTGTAGTAAACAGCGACCTGTGGCTTGCTAGACACAGTGAATACAGCTCGATAAAATCCACGGAGCTCCTCTGAACAATGTTATGAACCAGACATGAGGGCGTTTAGTTTCCCGGGATATCTGTGACTTCCACAACACGTACTAAGCAGAAATAGAGGGTATTTTTTTCATGGTTAATGGCGGACAGTTGAACGGCTTTCAGGGCATCACTTTAAATGTGATGCGTGTTTTTGGCTGGTCAATGGAGCTGTTGAATGTGAGCATTGACGTCCTACGTCTTACGTTGCATTCACATAGAATCAGACAGTCAACACCTTCTGGGCCGTACGACTGGACAAAACACGCATGATGATATGTCGCTATGGTGATGGAACAAAAATATGATTATGTCGTGTCAAATATTGTAATTATTCTAGTAACACATGTAGCTCTATAAAATGACTGAGGCAGCTACATAACATACGGTCATATTCCGTTACAAAGGACAGCATCATTAGTCAGGTGAGGTCTTCCCTCACCGCTGCTGTAGTTCTCTGCTGGCTGCACTTCATTTCACTGCCCTGCTCTTGTCCACTAAAATGATATCTGGTCTGCTGTGTAGCGTCTGCATCATTAGTCAGGTAAAGCATTCTGGTGTAGTGAACGAGAAGTACTGCACACGTCGGCTCACATGAGCTTATTGAAATGACAAACATTAGAAGGGTTTACCTGCCCAGTAAAAGAGCATAAATGAGAAGTAAATATTTGAAGCAGATTAATATCAAATTAGACCATAAGAAGAAAAAAAAAGTAATCACAATGTTAATGGTCCTTAGACACTATGCACTTGTTGTTTAGTATCAATGTTATGTTAATCATTTGGGTATTTAATGTTATTTCTATACGATTAAACGTTATTTCTATATGATTTAATGTTATTTCTATATGATTTAATGTTATTTCTATATGATTTAATGGTATTTCTATATGATTTAATGGTATTTCTATATATTTAATGGTATTTCTATATGATTTAATGGTATTTCTATATATTTAATGGTATTTCTATATGATTTAATGGTATTTCTATATGATTTAATGGTATTTCTATATATTTAAGTATTTCTATATATTTAATGGTATTTCAAAATGACTTATCTGGTTGCTGTGGAAGAAATGAAGATGATGATACCATGCTTTTCCTTTGAGCTGTGAAGAAGTCACATTGTTGCTACAGTACTTGCTGTTTATTCTAGCATCTAAAGGGTTTGCAGGTTTGACACTGTAAGCAGAATGAAACAATACACAGTGTATATTCATAGAGCTATGAAGCATTTCGGCCTTTGTCAACACATCATTTACCAGAGTTGGCTGAAATGTTCAAAAATCACAAATTGAACATTGAAGTTATTTTACCAACGTCTTCTCCCTTCTGATATATCCACCTACTCTGGTTAACACCGACTGTGATGAGAGTCTTGTGAATGAAAAATGTACCCTTGTGCACACATTCAGTGAAGGTCCAGCCCGGCACTCACTCGACCACTGAAGCTTTCAAATATAGTAAAAGTGCCGTACTGTACATGCTCAAATAGATACCGCTTACTCACAGATTCGTGCTCCGTCAAGTCGGCCAGAACAAAGCAGCGATACTGCTGCTGGCCGGGGAGGGGTTTGTTGTAGTAGCCGTTGTATTTCTTCTCGTCACCCAGTGTGAAGATCTCGGGCAGAGCGTCCAGCTTGGCAGCGATGTAGGGCTGCAGGAAGTCCTGGCTCTGTCTCTTCTGTCTCTGCAGGCTGCTGTCAGCACTGGCCTCCAAGAGCTGCCGGAGGGACGACACAACAGGCGTCTTTGGGACGAGTATAACATGACACAACATAACATGACAGAAAGTGATCACGAGCAGGAGATCCACGTGCCTACCTCCACATGGAGGACAGAGGACGTGTGCTTCCCATATTATTTCTAATACGGGACTTTTGTTGTTGCCAGTCCCATCCAAGTCCTGCAACTTCTAATTCTGATCCAATTCAATCCTTCCCCCCTAATGAATTCCTCCTAACCCTGTCAAAATTGATTTGCACCATTAATTAAGTATTTGGATTCCCATTACTTGCAATCTTGTGCTATGAACAGTGCCCATCCGATGCCTGTCATTCCTAACGCAAAACGCATTTGTGTCCAAGATTGCTTTGTGGACGTAAGAAAGTGATGATATCCTGGTCATGTGGAGAGGTTGTAGAGAAGAGCAGACAGATTTTCTGATATATTTAAATTGTACGACCAACAATATTTCTTTCACTATAGAACAGCATGCACTGTTTGCCAATTTCTACACTCAACACTCTACGAGGGGCACAACAGTACTATTGAGACTAAGACTTACTGCAAAACCAAAGCTGAGGCTAAACGCCCAACAGCAGCTCATCTGCAATATTCCAACTGGACAATTATAGAGACTGTACAGAAACTGCAGTAATGTTACAGAGTTTCAGCCCAAAAGCTGTTAAGATGACAGAGTGTTTCCAGCATAGGGGATACCCCTCAGCAAGGACTCCCTGTTAGTGAAGAAATCAAGAGTTACCACGACTTCCTCCTCGTCACCTTCTCCACTAAATATCCTCCCTTAGCCTGCAGGGGCAAAAAAAAAGGAATTTAAGTTTTGAAGCTCCTGATTGTGGATATTATGTGATGCAATGTATTTACTTAAGGAAGTTTAGACCAAGAAGTGTGTTTGAGTGTCTGTGTGATCAGGTTGAGGAATGTGCTGGAGCGGAAGCTTGTTGGGCTTCAGCCAATCGATGAGCTGAGAGATGTAACTTTGAGGGGACAAAGGGTTTGAAGCTCTGGGGGATTTCAGATCTTCTGCTGGCCACTAAGGAGGCAGACCAGCCTCCTGGGTGGCTCGGATTGGATCTCACATTTCATGGAATTTATGTTTGTTTTGTTATTAATAGTGTGATTCGGTTTGTAACTGTTTGTATCTGTTTTTACGTTTCTTGGATAATAAATCCATTTGATATTGACTTAAACCTGCTGTTGTGTTTTTGAGGCGATTGAGAGCACATGGCTGCAGGAAGGGGGGCGATTTCTCCCTGTGTTCTAAAGATGCGGACCTAACACTCCCTTGATCACAATCTGAGAGACTGGTTCATTCTGACACTTGAAAACCACCAAACACTTTCTCATCACTGTCTTATCAACCTACTGGCGTTTCCCCCCCATTGTGCACAATGTTCTTATTCGTCAGACACAAAGTAATCCATGCACTGGTAAACAAAACAACACATCTCTGTGGTCTGGTTTATGTTGGAAAAACTAAAAGAGCTTTTAAAGACTCAACACAAAACATGGATTATGCTAGTCCTCGGCACTATGCTCTGCAGTGCCATTAAAGCTCTGGGGAATGGAAAACATTTCACCCTCTCCTAGAGGTGGTGGCATTATCAACTCACTGCTCCACAGAGAGGCATACTGGATTCACGCTCTTAGCACAGTTGAGCCCTTTGGCCTAAATGAAGAACTGAACATGTCATGTTTCATCTAATCCATTACACTTGATGGATGCAGCACTTTCTGTACTTCCATCTTTGTAACAATCTCCACTGATGGAAGCAGCACAAGCAGGGAGGACCTAGATGCGGAGTGAGAGACTGGCAGATTCAATGAAGATAGATTTAATCAAACAAAGAGTCTTACAGGTTCCCAAAAGGAACTCGGGTACAACTGGCCAATCACAAGCAAACAAAACTGCATGTGGCAAAGAAGACAAGCTGACAAAAGAAAAGTAGAGCACGGAGACTGATGCTGCATTCAAGGCAACTCAGAACTCCAACTCTCCCCCCAATTCACGTGGAAGCAGTTGTCTGACATCACACATTTGAAGGCCACGTCGTAAATGGTAAACCATCAACTAAAAGGCAACAATATATCAAAACTTCAATTGGTAAAATTCTGACCTCAAAGTTGTCTGGAACGCAGCATAAATACACAAGGACAGGAGGGAGATAACGAGCGACAGGTGAAACTCGTTATGGAGAGGCAGACAAACACAGGTGGGGAACAAGCATAGGCAGGAAGTAAGACACAAGAGGAGAGGACTTTCAAACTATTACAGGAAAATGAAAACTATAACAGAAACAGAAACCCTTAGGATCCTGATAGTAACTTTTAGAGGTATCTGTGTGGGCTTGCATGGACTGTGGTGGCTCCCACATTTGGATATCCCTATCCAATAGATGTCAAATCCTGTTCATTTAGTTGGCCAATGAGAATTGTACACCTTTTTATGTCTTTGCCTTTTACACAGTAGTGTTGAAGTGTTAGTCTGTTTGAACAATTAATGGCTACGCTATGATTGGCCAGTCTGCGTCCAAGGGGCGGGACTTAGCGAAGGTGATTAAAAGACAACTTGATCTACCTTCTGAGTGACAGCAGCTCATAACACTAAGACTTAAGTTAATGAAGCAAAGACTAAAACTAAATACAATAAAGCCTGCAATGGTTTTTATGCAGTCAATTCGTGTCCGCTACTACAGTCACATGAAATACTCTTCTCGCTGCCACATGTACAGTATATGCAATGCACCCTTTTCATTATGCGCGGCCCTCAGTGCACTCTCATTCTGCATGCATGCTGCCAGACTGTTCCCCTGAAAGCCATGTTGTCTGCTGCTGCTCACAGAGCATCTTAAAAGCCCAACTCCAACCCAACATCCACGTGTGGGCTCTGATCATCACCCCCCCCCCACTCCCCGCAGTGACGAGCTTGGTGTTTACTTGTTGGTAGAGACGACGTCGGAGCCTGGACACCAAATATAACGCTGTGCATTTCGAATCCATACAATAATCTATTCCACATGTGTTGGCTGGCTGTAATAACTCAAATCAATGAGCTGTGACCTGGGTGAGGGAGAGAAATCACACCAATCTCACCCGAGACCTGTCCTGTATTCATTTAATCTAAATGCTAAATTCTGCCATCAAACTCCAACCAGAGAGCCTCTGCACTGACACACTGCCTTTGCTAAACCAAAATGTAAAACTTATCAAAAGAGGCGGTAAACACATTCACACTGATAAGAGAATGGAGTGCATCCATCCTTGTGGGAAGTGTCGACGGTGCTAGGTGTTGTCCTTGTGTTCGTTCTGACTGTGCTTTCGGGGGGGCGAATACACAAAAGGATTGTGCGGCTTTTGTGGCCGCTAAACCTGCCCAAATAAGACAAAAAGAAACCTTTGGATCTCAAAGCACCAGCAAAGGGTGAAATGCACCCTTAACTGTGCTGCCAAGCAAATAGCATCTCTCTCTCCTCCTGTGCTATTTGCATTTATATTTGAATGGGGTAATATGCAGATATTTGGTGCAAAATCATCCCCTTTCTATGTCACGATGCAAAAACAGGAAGAGTTGTCGCTAACTAAAGCGGTGTCACGCCCAGACTTTCCAGTGCTCATGCCATATTTAATCCCAAATATGGTTTCTGTCAGTGAAGTTTCAAATCCCTGCCTTGAGTTTGGAGAAATGCTTCTGCCTCTAATTTCAATCAGAATCAAAAAAGGGCAAATTACTCGCAGCTGCAAAACTTTACGGATGTGTTTGTGCTGTAATATTATTAGCGCAATATATATGGTGAAAAGGACCCAGAGACGGTAATTCATGGAGCAACCATCAACCACAATTTGTTCTTCGCGAATTTGCCCATCAGTGTTCTACTTTCTCTTAAGCAAAGCTAAAGAACAATCAAGACCACAGCAAACAAACCTGGCAGACATGTCATCCTCTTCTACTGATAACAAGTCATCACATTTATACCTTTATATTCCCAGGACATGTGTGAGGAAACTTCACCCCTTTACTGGTGCATTTCTCAAACAACACTTCACCAACATTTTGATATAGATATCATTTACCAGGAGAGACTGACGTGTATAATGAAACAAACCAAGGCACTGGAGGCTCTAGATAATAAGACACCTAGCTCCATGTCTTTAGGCCATTATCTGCTTTAGCTTTCCATAGATGTGACATCATTTCCTTGTTATTTCCATGATGCCACAGGGAAAAGATTCAATGAAAGACTATGTTCATAACTATGATGGCTGTGTGGTTCCAACTGTCTTCGGTACTGTCTTCAGATACAGTAACAATAAATGCAACGACCGCTCTTCCTTTAGAGTGTTCACAGTAAAGATTCTGGGGAACACAATCCAGTGCAGTTACTCATTACAGGCTGCTTATGTAAATGACACCGAAAGCAGCCTGTTCACCTGTAGGTTAGGAGGCACTTGGCCGAGAAACATGAAACACATGGCTAATGGATGTTCACTGACAGCCGGTAATTACAGTATATACAATTGCAGCAAAAGTGAAAGAGCTCTCCTTTAGAGCTGCTGCCAACACAAACTGAAACTTGATGACTTTGGTGACACCTTGCATCCCTCAGTGGTTGTTTTACATTTCAGTAGCAGGGATGACTCAGTGCTTGATCTTCCACCCATGCAGAGTGAAGACAAACATAATCCGAAAAGATGGTCTGAGACTGTCGTAATGCCAACACTGGTACTCGTGTCAGTGGGCTAAGAGTTGTTTTTCGTGGGTCAGCCAGTGGATGAACTTTGCCCTTAAGTCATTTTTGAGTCATTGTCTCAATAGGAGCACCCACCTAACTCCTTCACAACCAACAATAACCTTTTTTTAAACTCAACATCAAACCTATCTTTTACAGAAGGTGCCAGGCAAAGAAGGGACCCCCCATCACCCACTCCACCCACAGGGATTAACATATTTATAACAGCAAAACTTAATTGGATAATACTATATGTAAGATTTAATCTACAACTAAATTGTGCAGTTATCAAAATGTAATTCTTGTCCATTCATATTTTGGGCAATACACTCGTAAAGTTAAGTTTCTTGGTGTTGACCAGTAAAAGGCCAATGCTATCAGCCTACCAGGAAAACTATCAGAGCTTTAGGAACGACCCTCCTCCTATCATACCCTAGGTGCCCGGTTGTGTTTCCTTTGTTACAGGTGCTGATTGGAGGCTCGTCAGCAGGATGAGCCTCACCTGTGTGGCTCTGCCTTAAAATACCCTCTCCAGTTGGCAGCTGCCCTCTCTGAAAGGAAGATCTTTGTTGACTGGCTCACCACAGTCTTTGTGTAAAGTGCTGTTATCATTGGGTTACTTGTTTTTGGCGAGACAAATAAATTGCTTAATTTGGCCGCCAGCTCGTTGTCTCCCTGTTGTTCCAGTCTCTGAGCCGGGCTGTGACACAATAAATAAGTTCCATATGTTAAAATGAATAAACAACAATAAAATAGGATTGCGTATAAGTATGTTTGACTTTTGGAGATATCTCTTCCAGGTGTAGGTCCAAAATCAGAGTAGTGTTTACCACAACAGACTTCCCAGACCATGGTAGGCCTTCTTGTGACATACCACCATTCCAAAAATTGGGGGATAGGATTTCCCAAAAAGAAACATTTTAATTTCTACTTCTCCAACTACTCTTCTCAAACTGAAATGGTATTATCTATGTAGCCCACACAACTCAAAGTCATTTCTAGTAATCAAAATTCTACAATGACATCCAACATGACAAAAGAAGAGGCAATATCTAGGAACTAGAAATAAATGCATTCTCCTGATAGTGGCAGGGCTATGGTGATGTCCTTCAATAGCCCCTTTTCTTTCTTTATGGCAATATAGGCCCTTTACATAGCAGCCATTTTGACATGTCATTGCAGGGTAAGCCCATGTGTTATTAATTAAATCAATTATGGCCCTGTTCCATTTAGGTGGGCCAGACCAACAGAACAACAGCGGCATTATGCTGCCCCAGTGTGTGATTTCAGATAGCACGCGGCATCACGGGAGCAAAAGAGGCATGACGTTTAACACAACAGCGTCTAGTAGTGTGACCTATAACATATGCGTCGGGCAGCAGCTTTTATCCTAAACAATAATGGCGGGTGAACCGAGTATTGAGGTCCTCTGCTTGGAGGGTGAGGAGCTCCCGGACCTTGTTGTCTTCCCTATTAGCTGCCATTCCTGGTCGCTGTAAGGTTAGCTGCTAACTGCTGCTAGCTTTTTAAAAAATCTCCCGGTGTTTGGACCACAAAAATAACACATCATCAAAGCATCACACCGAGTCGCCGTAACAGCTCTCCCTTTTAACACAGACGTCAGCGTAACTCTGTGACTAACTCTGCTGATAGCTCAGCAGCGGCACAACTCTCCCCCATTACGCCATCATCATGTCAATATTTCCCATTTTTCATAACTTTTGGATATAACTCTGCAACATAAAACAAACAGCAAGATGTCATGACATTTCTTGCTAATATCCATGCTCTCCAGAGGTACACTCCTAGAGCTTAGCAATCTCTTGACTTTTTGTCTCATACCAGCACTTGACCCACCTCTCTACTTGTTTCCCAACAAATATTTACTGAGCACATTCATGCTCCCTTGGGAATGGGCCTTTTACAGCACTCAATAAGCCTTCTTTAAGTGCCTCCCTGAGGTACAAATTTACATTTTGTACACAAGAAATTGAAGAGTTGCCATGACATATGTTGTGTATGTTGGTGGTCCCTTCTGATTTTGGCGACCCCCTGCTCAGCCTTTCCCCAATCACAATCCCCACGCCAACACATGATTTCCACATTTTCACGATACTTACAAAAACTCATTGGTCCGAGGAAGATGACCATTTTGGTTGGTTTGGATAAACCTTTCTTTGGCGCCATGATTAGGCTACATGACCAACTTTGTACACATAACATTTAATGGCCAGACAATGGTCATGAATATTCAGATTTTTCTAACCCTGTCGCTTTGCCTCTAGCTCTAAATTCCACATGTACGAACATATTGCATAACGCCAAAGGCTGATTGCTCTAACAGTTCCTGAGCACATTCATGCTCCCCAGAGGAAGACCCCAGTACAATTTGGTGACTCCATGATCTCCCCTGGGCGTTCAAGTGTTATGTTTTCATTCCCCCTAACAAAAAGGCTGTCAGAAAAGTTAGATTGTCAGTATGTTTGCCCCATCTAATGTTTTTATTGCCGGAGGGGCTTCAGAAATGTAGTTTCTTGTTGGCTGTGAGGACACAGCACAGAACCAGTTAGATTACACAAAGCTACAGCAAATAACATGCAATAATATCATGCCGTGCAATAAACAGCCAAAGAAGACACATTGACATGTTACAGTAGGAAGAACACAGGTGTAAATAATTAAATGAAAGACGGCTGGATTCCAATCAAGCTGCTTGGGTTTAAAACCTCTTATCACTCCTGTAAAATTTGCCTAAACCGCCTATCCAAGGCGTACCCAAAGTAAACTGACAGCTCTTATTGAACCATTGGGAGTACATGTATGGTTTTAGTCTCTATTGAACGGTAACACTCTGAAGTTTCTTCACAAACAGTCAGAATCACTGTAAGTGCTACTGGCATTGAGCTAATGAAGCTACAACACACTGAAACGGAAGGTTTTTATTTCCGCCTGGATTTTTTTTGGCCAACAGATGCCTGCAGTTATCTATGGCTGGGACTTATTAGCTGGAAAACACACTGGTACCATAGCATGAAGTCATAGTACCTGGTACACGTTCAAATTCGATAACAATACCACAGAAAATGAATATTTTACATATGGTTTATTAAGAGTACGTCCGCGTAAAAGAGCATTTGGAGGCTCGTAGTAACCACGTCAAAATGCACAGACTACGATAAACTATGTGTCCAAAATTCGAACTATAGTTTATTTATGTCAATGTATGGTTAACTATAACATATTTAATCATTGTCAACTTTCACAGATTCTACACTTTGGTGTTCAAGATCGGTCATAAGTACCTCACTGACGGTGCGAGATTTGAGTTCCAAAAGGCTTTCCCAGGTTGCTTTGCGTGAATCTGCATAGCGTTCTCTTCGTAATTTCATTGGCTATAACGAAGCATGCGTTTGAACAAGATCTGTTGCAATTGGCTCGAGCATTACCCAAAGAAGAGAGGCGGGCATTGTCTTTCAAAGCGGGCTCTCGTTGGCTGTTCCAGAATGTGACCAGGCTATGGAAGCTCCTATTGGGTCAAATGAGGTATCAATCTAACCGGCAGAATGCAGCCTCCATTTTGAGACACAGAGGGTACATCCCAAGTCTCTTTATTGCATCCCCGTTTCCCTCACTTGGGTCCTTTCCTTGCGTCCTAGTCCCTCCCACCAGGGATGCATGGAGGAAACCATGCGAGGAGAGAGGAAACGAGGAAATATGTTTTAAGAGACATGAGACGTCCTTTCCTCAGTTGCGTCACGTGAAGCGACGTCTGTTTCTGATGACGGAGGATCAGCTGATCACAGCTGATCAGCTGTCAGTCGGCTTTAACAGCTGGAGAGACTTTTGATAAGTTTGCGTCTGTTCACATGATCACTGTACTTAATAACAGTAACTAATAATACTAATAACTAATAAAGACACACAGTAATCACCACTGTAGAGGTGTTTCTCTCTGTAGTCTGTTAACAAACTGTGTCCTGTGTTCTGTTTATAAGCACAGGATCCATTTCTACCGGCGGAATGCGATCGTCTTATTTATGAATTATTTGCGTCTGTACGTTTTGAAATTGTGACTGTGGCGTCATTATTAAATAACCCAGAATATGATTATTGTTTCTCTTAAATGATAAAACTCATCAAACACTCAGGAATGATGTAAAAAGTGTTTAGTCTCTCCAGCTCCCTCTGACTCCCTCTGAAATTGTATTCATAATAAAGTTATTGAGGGAAACATCAGATCATGAAAACACAAATCTTTCTAACAAATGTAGAAAGTTGTTTGTGGTCCTTTTGTTGTTCAGACTACAATGAACATTTATTTAAACCAGATGGTGAATCAACCTAATCAAATATAAAGCTTGAGTTTATTCTGTGATCCGTCTTCACTCTGGTGTTAAACTCCAGTCAGTCAGTCAGTCCGATCGGCTGCAGCGTTCAATCACATAACTGATGAACAATGAGGGGGCGTGTCGGCCGTTAAAAGACTTCCTGGAAGTCTGTTCTCGTGGGTCCTCGCTCATGGCTCCTGCGAGGTCCCTCCTCGATCCTCGCTCCTCCGAGCTACTTTAGAGCTTTGGGACGGCCGTCAATATGGCGGCGCAGAACAATTTCCGGTTCAAGCGAGGATCGAGGAGCGAGGAAATGAGAATTAAGAGACTTGGGATGTACCCAGAGACCGGCAATGTTTACATGTTAATGGGAGATATGACTAAAAATACATAGAAAATCATCAATATCTACTGGCTAATTTGAAATGATGCAACAGCCCCCCGTGGGTGTTTATGGACGTAATAATGTGTTTTGGACTAAATCTTTTACTGGATTGGATCGTGTGGACCCTTACCAATCTAGCAAGACCATTTTTGCTGGACTATCACTCTGACGGCCCGCCCGCTGCTATGAAAAGCCAACAGGTTTTCATGAGCAGGTCCCTGTTTTCGTTGCATCACATGCTCTACTAGGTGTGTCGAAAGCGTGTGGGCGTCACTTCACAAAGAGGTCAGTAACGCAAATGTTAAGTGGATGCGTTCCTTGGCTTCTCGCGCTTCTACTGATCAACAATTCAAGTCTTGGAAATGTAGCCAATAAACAGCTTCCAAACATGGATGTAAATAAAATGTAGGTTTTTAGCTCAAAAGGTTGCTTTGAAAATGTCTTTTCAGAAAGGAAATGCATGCAAGGTTTCCATTAGGCCCCAACGATACACACAATTTGCCTCGTGCAGATTTTTCATCAGTTTTGCCGACACAGTGTTACAAACACAGTGTTACAAATACAGTGTTACAAATCAGATTCAGCAAACTGTCTAAGAGCACAAACCTGTATATCAATTCCTTGTTTCAACCTGATGATTGCCTCCTGTTTGTGAACATGTGCTCTTTATTGAGGTGGCATCATTAGCATAATTAACGCCCCCAAAGTGCTATATAGGCTACCTGTCCTACTCCATTTGTGTAAAAAGACTGTCGCACTGAGAGACGGTCAAAGGAAAACAATCTGAATATCTACTGATTGTACATAAGTGTTTATAACATGAGGTTCCAGTGTGTTTGAACATAATTTAAACATAACTGTTTGTTTAGAAGAACAAAGTTACCATTAATCATAGCCACCACAAGCTTAACTCCAAGCCTGACCTTAACCAAAAACCTGAAAATGGAAAGGTTTACCTTTTTGGGAGAAGCTTTTAGGGGACTCGAGTCAACTCGAGAGAGACTTTGTCCCTTTGCATGGCGAATACAAGTATACGTCCACTCACCTCATGTATGTCCATGTCTTCGGGGTTCTCCCATCTCTTCAGAGAAACCGGGGTAACAGGAACAACCACTATGTAGTACCACCTGTATCAAACACAGTGGCACAGCTGTATTACACACCCATATTGAATACACCCATCGGAAACACAGCTTCAACGTGATTTACAAGCTGTTTGATTTCAGTCATCTATGCTCTAATGTCTCAAGAGTTTTCTTCATATTTGTTATAAACTTTTTACATTCACGTCTCCTCTTCTCCTAAACACCGATGGGATAAGTTTGCTCTGCTACTAATGAGAAGGTCTGGGTTAGGCATTCATATTGAAATGGTATTAGTTGGGGGGGGTTTCTCCATCAGACCCACTTCTCTTTTTACAGCTTACTTGTGGGCAATTTCTTCAGAGAAACAAACACTTGAAACACAATTAAGTCCAAGTAATTTGCAGTGCCTGTCTCCTCGATCGAGCTGGGTAATAATAAAAAAGTAACCTTCCACTGAATTGCAGCCTTTGCATTTGGGATTGTCTTCGCTGATCAACTGTGGTTTAAAAGCTCAACACTTAAATAAATTGCTTTTTAGCGTCAGGAGAAAGCTCTGAAGGGGCACTGGGGCTATTGTTAGCATGGCCATGTGCTTATAATCATGGCGTTGTTGTGTTGTGGGACTGAATGTTTTGTTTGTGTCTGAAACTCTGACCTGAAAAGAACTCTCTGCTGCAGCGGATAATTGCCTCGTTATGAACTGGCTAGAACAGAAGAAGAAGTAAATAAACCAGGCTTGTAATGGCTGCAGACAAGCTGAGCTATTGATTGAATACAAGAACACATTGTCTGTGTGCATCTCTTGTGTGGCTCCACTTGACTTAGCCTCACTAGGCTGCTGTGTGTTGAGGCCTTTAAGGTCTTCACACTGCTCACACACCGAGGGAAGAATTCACAAAAGGATTGTGCTGATTCTGCACACACGCGCCTCACCAGAGTACAATGTTGTGGTTCCGGGGTGGGAGTGTCAGACAGCATGTTACCAGGTTGAGCGTAGTCCACCGAAAACATTATATTTTCCACAATTTAAGCTTCTGCATTTTCCAAATGCACTAGTATTATTCAAACGTATTGTTGTGTCTGTAAGCCTTGTTACACCCCTAGAAACAAATAATAACCGTAGCTGTGGCGTCATAATGAGGTCATTAGGAGGAGGTTCAACTGTAGTAGGACAGCACTGAAGGCCCAGGTATGAAACACACGGCCCGCCACTGCAAATAGCGCCTCGGTGTTCCTGTGCTCTTTGCACGTTTTCCTGAGTGATTTAGTGTAAAATCATCCCCTTTCTATGTAAATGAGCCTCTCTGCGAAAAACAGTCCAATAAACAAAGATCAGGTCTAATAGCCACACATTCACAGTACAATTATTATTATTATCAATGACAGGAGGCAATGTCAGTTGTGTCATGAGAGATAAATGTCATATTTGATAATACATTTAAATAATCAATGAAGTGACGCTGCTGTGTCTCATGTGTAAATGTGCACAGCGTCTCTGTTAATGAGACGTACTATAGGATCGCTGCTGACTCTCCCCCTCACAACCCACATGTTGGGCCTATATTTGTGCCTCAGTTACCTGTATTATAAAAAGTGATACATTGACAATGTTCCTCTTCTTTGTACTATTAATTCATCTCTCTGACTCATAACCCACATATGCTTACTACCTTACTTGTTGAGAGTTAGATGATAAAATCGATACCACTATCATATCTCCAAGCTAAATTTGCATGCTTACAGTGTTTATGCTAAGCTATGCTAACCATGTCCTCACTTCAGCTCCGTACTTAATGTAGATAACAGGAGATTGACATGAACCTCACAAAAGATAGGGATTGACAGCATTCTTACATAAGATGGCGTATCTATACCTTGCCACATGGATCATTTCAATTAGATGCAAAAACTGTCAATTGCACACAGTGGCAAGGAAGAAGGCGTGTTTGCTCTTTAACCTCATTAGCACATCTTTGGTGACTCGGACCTTGAGAAGGGGCAGATAGCGGTTGCAAAAGATGAATTGACGCTGCTGTCGGTAGTGATGACTGTGTTGTGCCTGAAGCCCGTCCCCTTTCCTTAAGATGTAGTTATTTGGCTTGCCAACACATCCCAGGTGCTTTGTGCTTTGTGGTGCAGTGTCTCTGGAGCTTCAATGGTTTTAGCGCCTCATTTGACAGAATCTCATCTCATTCCACACACTGTGCTGTCGGCTCAGCATCACCGCCTGCCATCGCCAATACAAATTTAATGTGTTCAGGGTTGAATTTCCTCACCACATTCTGAGGAGCTTTTACTGGTTTAAAAAAACTGATCAGTTTTGTGTCACTGCATCCGAGGGAACGTTTCAAATGTGACTGTCATTAAAATGATGCATTTTTTATCGATGTGAATTCTTGAGCACATTTAGATATAAAAACATGTAGCTTTGTAAATTAACAAATGATTACATTTTTTAATGAATGCAACCATTAAGTGAGTATTTATGTCACCTAACGCTGTGTCTGGGCACCAACGTAATGCATCCTGGTACATGTGGCCACTGCCGGCACCGCACCATCAACACTGATTGGACATCAAGGTCAATTATTACAGCTTTTATTTGCTTTTATATAAAGCCAGCCTTAACTACTTCCCACGACTATAATATCAAACTGATGTACAGAGGAGAGAAGACATTTCAGAGCCATCTATGAAATCATGAATTATCCCATATTTCTTCCAGTATGGTTTCCACTCAGACAAACAAACAGCACAGACCTGACGGGGGCTTCTGCAGGCAGCCTGGACAGACTGATGGTGACTTTGCCACCCTCCTCCACATCGTGTGGGTATCGAGCCGGTTTCATCTTCAGCAGGTCTGGGGCTGTTCGGATGGAAACCTGCTGCTGGAGGCCGCCGGCACTGTTCCCCCGGCTCATGAGCACGAAGGAATAATCCGTATCCGGCTGCAGCTGTGTGATCAGCTTCCTCTTCAGGTCGCCTTGAACCTCCACACTCTGCTGGTTGTACAGGATCTGAAGCCCGGATGAAGGTCTTTTTAACAGTGATACAGTTTTGATTGATTACATAGTGTTTACTACACTGTCTGTGGAACTGACTTCAGGAAAAATACGTTTTTTTCTCTTTTTCTAAATTAATCTTGACAAAAACTAAATTCTGGAATAAGTCATGAAGTTGGATTACATTTCAATGCTTGTGCCTCAGTAACCTATATCATAAAAAGTTACCATCAACATATAGTAATACTTTGACAATTTTCCTCTTCTCTTCCTTGTACCATTAATTCATCTCTTTGATTTATAATCCAGATAAATTTACTACCTGTCTCGTTGAGTTAGATTATAAAATGAATAACGCTAATATATCTGTATGCTAAATCTGCATTCTTACAGTCTTTATGCTAAGCTAACCATACCATGTTCTCACTTCAGCTCCGTACTTAATGCAGATAACAGGAGATTGACATGAATCTCAGGAAAGACAAGGATTGAGCGCATTCCCAAAAATATTGACATTCTTTCATAAAAGGGCTGTGAACTATTACAACTTTTAACGGACAAAACTGTATTAAAACGTACATTAGTATGTTTTGGTTTAATAAATGATATGTAGCTTCAGCTCACTTAGTTGTATCATTGTATCCCTGCTGCCTCCGTGTTCTCTGCTTTTGATTCTGTGAAGCACTACAACACATTGTTTTGTGTTACAAGGTGCTATAAAAATAAGGTATGATTTACTTGGTTACTATTATTTAGTTGATGACACATGGTCATAAACTTTTGTTTCTGCCTTTTAGCTTCTCATCAAGACGTCCCTCAACAAACAGCCGGTCATAAAACTCAGTTACAGACAGTTTAATATGCTGCAAATAGATTTTCTTGATGATTTATGTTGCAGCTGCTCTGTTACGGAGTACAAAAGAGAATATCTCAAATATCTCATATAAATGTACAAACTGTTTCTATTACTGAAGTCATTACATTATACCGTGTTAATAACCACCTCCTGTCTGCATCTACAGTTTCACTCTTAGAAATCAGGGTTCCAAACAGGTTCTAGCCCCATTTCCTTCTAGAAAAACCTTTTGTGGAGAAAGGGATTCTAAGGGTTCTCTGTGAGACTAAGGGTCCATGTAGCACACCTTTCATCAGAAATACCCTTTTTGAAAGGGTTCTTCAAGGATTATTGAAAGAGTGGATGTAAAAAAAGGCAACGCTTTGGAATATAAAAGGTTCCCAGTAGAACCCAATGGGTGGGTTCTGGATGAAACCCATGGAATCTAAGAGGGTTCTCCGCAGACCCTGCTGGGTTGCATCTCGTTAGCACCCTTACAAAGTGGAAAGGTTCTGGATAGAAATTTCATAGAGGGTTCTGGATGGAACCTTTCACGGATGGTTCTAGGCAGAACCCCAAAGGGTTCTTTTATAAAAGGTTCTACCAGGAACACAAAAAGGGTTCTCCTATAAGGACAAGCCGAAGAACCCTATATGGTTGTAGTTAGCACCTTTATTTCTAAGAGTGTATAATAACATGTATTATCTGCCTACCATGGATGAGTTCTATTATTCAGGACCGTGTCAGACATTCGTAGGACTTACTTCAGGTGCCTTTTTGTGATAAGGCCGACTCAATAGTTGTTGGAATGCTGTTCCACCCAATGCTGTTCCATGAACTCTTTCAGCTCATGGGTGCTATATCTCTTCATATTTATAATCTTTAAACTTTTTGAATTATTAAGCTTTTAGCAATTTGTTTTGAATTGGACATCTATTTTCAGCAATGTTTTTGCAATTAATTTCAGCTTTCAGCATTCCAACGCATTTTCAGCAGAAAATGCATTTTCTAGTTATAATTTTGTCTCCACCTAGTGGTCCATATTATTGTCTCGGAAGCAGTTTCATATGGAACCTCTGTGTTGAAATTCACAAACGTTTGAGTACAAGGTTCTAGATTATCAGTATACCTCCTTTGGTTGTTAAATTCAGTGGCTGTAACGTGTAAATGCTGCAGCTAGGTGGAAGGTCTGTCGAGGTGACGCGTGATGCAATCTTACCTTGAGAGGAACTTGGGATTTGAAGGTTTCTGGCACTTCCCAGGTCAGCAGGACAGAGGTTTTCGTCACAGCCTTCACGGCAAAGTTCTTGGTGAACACTGAGGGAAGGTCTAGATGATTATCAGGTAGTTAATTTAATTGTAAATATGACTGAGATGATTCAAAGTTGAAGAGCTAAAATGAGAGAACAATGTACACTGTGCAAATTCATCAAAACGAGAGCACAGCCTGTCGTATTTGGACACAGCATTGTCTCAATACTGTGGCACCTCTGACCAAGATAGGAATAAAAACATCCACTTAATAAAAAGAACGCAGAAGAAGGGTTTCATACATTACATCTTAGGTATACAGCAATTACACAGGACCAATACCAATGTCATTATAACAGCCTTCAAAATAAAAAGCTGGGCTTCTACTCTTAACTGACCTGAGTCTTTGTTTTTACATCTGCTGCAGATCATTAAATAAAGATAAAATACTATTTTAATGTGAGTCTTACCAGTGTAATCCAGTGACCACAGAAATACTTATGTTTACAACAACTTGTAGAATGTCTGATCTCTTCCATGCAATTGATTAAACAGCTGTAGTCACACAGCAGCAGGAGTGATAGGCTACATGTGTTCCATCTGCACTTTCTGATTTTAGAGAGGTGGTGTGTGTCATTCTACAGGATGACACGGACAGCAGCAGCAACTTCATTCATTATTCAAATGTCCCGACACAGCAACTGGATTGGTCAGGGTCTAACAGTAACAGCATTCTGTCTCAGTTTCTTTCTTCTATTTGCAGTTGTGGTTTACGCCCGTGGAAGTTGATCTACATAATCTGAAAACAATATGTTCACTTGTGTTTCCTTCTTCTCAGAACTAACTCCACGGCAGAGGATCACACTCACTCCTCTTCAAAATCTGCCGTACTTTACGCACAGCTGACGCCGTGCGGACGCCATTTTGCATTTGTTGGTTAAAAATACGAGGACTGTTTCATTTTCTTTTCTTTTTTTCTGTTTGATAAATAAGAAGTAATATCTTATTCTATACCATATATAATATTTATTATATCGATTTCGCACTTTAAACTCTCGTTTATGTTCAGTGTTTTTAAGCGGAGTTAAAATGTATCAATTAAGCTTTATTGATAGTTTGGACGACTAGAGCTGCACTGATATTGATACTGATACTGCACCAATATACATCAGCTGCTTGTTTGTCCCGCCATTAACAGCATATTTGTTTTAATCTTTGTCTGTGGGTTTTTTGGGGGGAATTTCATGTGTTTCTTGTCACCTCAGCCTTTCAACTGTTGCTGTTTTTGAAAGAAGAAGGGAAGGGGGGAGCTCATTATGGTCAGTACTGAAGCTCACCTGCCTCCCCCTTCTGGTTCTGTGTTCCTCCTGCTAACAAAGTATTCAGCCTTTCCTCCACATTGCGCTGAGCTGCACTTGTGGTCACCAAAATGTAAAAAACGTGCATTTGAAAAAAATGTTTGTGTTTTTTTCCTGTTTCAGGCTAATAGAGCCCTACATTTCCAAATGATGGAGTAATGTACGGAGTGCTGAGGTAGTCTGTGGCTCTCACCTGGCATGGAGGTGGACATGGTCCGACTCTGAATGCTGGGGCTGATGGGCCCTCCCCCCTTGTTGGTGAAGCCTTGAACTCTGATGTCGTAGGTTGTGTCTGGCTGCAAGCCTTGGACCGTCATCTGCGTTTCTGTGGTGCTGTTGGTGTTGTTGTGCTGGCTATTGATATCTCTGTACACCACCGCGTACTTGACAATCTTCCCGTTCCTCTCGGCCAGAGGAGGGGGCTCCCAGGCCAGGTTGGTGGAGGTGGCGGTCAGGCCGACCACGCTCAGATTCTGGGGATAGCTGCTGGGGACGTCCTCGGGGGTGCTGATCTCCTTCACGTATTCCTCCCCGTTGCCTGCTCGGTTTTTGCCGCACAGCTTGAAGATGTAGGTGGCTCCCTTGTGGAGGCCGGTCACTGTGAAATGATCGTCTGCCTTCCTGAAGTCTTTGACGGTGAAGGCCTCCTCCTCTGCTCTCTTGTACTGCAGCTGGTATCCCACGTGCTCCCCGACCATCTCCTTGGGAGGCTGCCACTGGATCAGGGCAGTGTTCCCTATGGTGGTGCTGATCATCATAGTGGGCTTGCCAGGAACTGGGAGACATTCCCATATCTTGATTACACTCAAGACGTCTCCCTTCAATACATGTACACTACAATAACCCTTAAAGGTACAGTGTGTAGCATTTTGGGGGATCTATTGGCAGCATTGATATAATATTCATAACTAGGTTTTTATTAGTATATAATCACCTGAAACTAAGAATCATTGTGTTTTGGTGAGCATCGAATGAGCCTACTTCACCATGTTGCACCACCATGTTTCTACAGCAGCCAAGAACGGACAAAGCAAGCACTGGATCTAGCAAGAACCATTTGTGTTTTGCGTTGCCGTTAGTCCTCCACGCTTGGTGCACTGGAGAAGTTTCAGTTGGTTGCAATCCACAACCTCGCCACTAGACGCCGCCAAATCTTACACACTGATCCTTTAACACATCGGCGTCCTATTTGACTTGCTATCGAGTGGAGAAAATGGGAACTAGTTTAAAAAGATGTCATAATTACAAGGTTATGAAACATGACTCCTCTAAGAACACGGGGCAACATGCACGAGCAGTCAGACGATCAAACAGGTTGTAAACACGCGGAGAGATTAGCTCTCGGATTATTTGTCGGAAATAATCCCTCATTGCACGGTAACAAAGTGTGAGCCAACAACTAAGGCAAGTACAGTAAGTCAAAGTTAACCTGGAATTGATGTTTAGAATGGTGTAACTTTAACATTCTCCATATTTTTTCCTCTTCAAAATAAATTTGAGGTTTGTTTACAACCTGCCTCTCATGCTTGTTGCCCTGTTGGATCTATTTTTGGATCTCTGCAATTACTTCGCTGAGTATACTGTTATCATAAACAATAAAACCAATGGCTAGCAATTAAAATAAAGGAATAAACCATAATTTAAACCATAACTTAACCATAACCTTTAAAGCAGTGTTTAAAGAGCACCTAAACCAAGACCAGAGTGTATTGAAACCGAGTCAAGACCACGACCAGTCAGAGATGACAAAGGAACATGTAACCCACAGGCACTCCTCACACTAATCCACATTCCCATAAAAGCTAATGAGGATTCCTCTTCATTCACCTCTTTTCCCCCGTGTATACTGCATATGTGTGTATGTATAAGTGTCCCATTAGAAACGTCTTGATAAAATAATCAAAAGGCTTTGCAGAGGTCAATCCTATTGTAATTCATCACAGTTTGATGTTAACAAATAAATCAGACAATGCACGGGCAGTTAAGTTATAACCTGTACTGCAGTTGTGGTCTTGACCCCTCTTGATATAAAGTCCTCTTTGTCTTAGACCAAGACAAGACCTTCAAAAAGGGGTTTTGAGACCGGCCTTGAGAATACAACACTAATACAACACTAAGTACTTTTTTTTCTTTTCTAAACCTAATCAAACCATAACAATAGTGGCGGTAGACAGTAAACCGTGAAGATGGGGGGAAAATGTGGTGGATGCAACATACCTGCTCCTGTGGTGGTGACCACCTTGGCCTTGCTGCGAGCTCCATCCCCCTTGGTGGTATACGCAGCCACAGTCACAGAGTAGGTTGTCTCTGGCAGCAGACCTGTCACAATGGCCTGCTGTGTGGTCGAGAGACGAAGAAGAGGAGGAAAGAGGGAGGGAGGGAGGGACACAGAGAGGAATGAAGATCGAGGGAAAGAGGCAACATTCAGGTTGAGACAATGGCCTCTGTTCGCTGTGCTGTCAGCCAGTACACTTTACAAGGCAAATGAGACAAGCTCAGTGACAAAATGCACTTCCAACACTCTTCAAACTGTTCTTTGAGGAAAACATCAAGTGAGGGTCATGAATGTAAAGCTGGAGTGCATTCAGATGAAATGCTCAATGAAGTTTCCTGGTCCTTGACGGTACTGTTAGATAGCAGGAAGTGAGTGTTTAAACTGTGATGGATCTTTAAGGACAGTCAGTTTACAGTTTGTCTTTGAAACCAGTTAGACTAACCTGGAGGTCTGTTTACAACAGTTTGCTGTCTCCTCACTGTAAGCTGCTAGCTACAGTGTTATTTGTCTGTACATTTTAAACATCCCCTCATTGGCTTAGAAACATCAAGATCACGTCAATGTCAAAGAACTGCAGCCAGCTGACTAACACTGGCACGTTTACAGAAGTGATGACTAATGTCTGTTGTTCTTATAATTAAATAACTGAAATTAATGAAATTTCAGTCGGCCTATTCATTTGAAACAGATTGTTTTATGAATGTAGAACACGTTGATTAAGAGTGACAGCATAGCTTGGGTCCACAGGGTCCACTGGATCTACACTGCGGTGAGAGGGGGATGTTGTGAAAGTAGCAGCAACTTAAGGTGTTTTTAGATCGGAAGACCTTTTGCATAGTTTCAAGAATTCCCTTTTTATTGTATCCGCACCGCAAGAACAAGGAACGATCATAGTCCTCAGAACAAGCTTGCAGGACTTTCTTAACTTTAGAGGAGACCTAACCCAACACAAGAGGAACCATTCATGCCGTAAGTGTACAGAAATGGAAGAAAGCACGGACAAATAAACCAACAGTAAAGTCCGGAAGTTAACTTGTTCATCAGCACACACCCACTGAGCAAAGAACGCTGCTCAGTGAGCTAACCTAGTAGCACAAAACACACCCGTTGAGCCAAATAAGTCAATTCAAACTGAAATTAAAAAAGGTATCATGACGCCTATTTTGCTTGTGTTAGATGTTAAATGGTGGATAGTTCTCCGTTTGGTCAGAAACCGCCTTCAGCCTCAGCTGACTGCATAAACTAGGTCCCAGGCCTATGCTGTACTCAGATACTGTATTTGATCTAATAAACTGGTCATTTCATGCTTCTCATTCCCATATGACACACACACGCATGCACTGTATGACAGTATTGAAGGCTCAAAGGCAAAGAAAACAGCAAAAACAAGAGACTTCAGATGCACATCAAACTCGATATGTCCCCTCAAGAAGACGCCTGCCCACACACATCACAGAGCACACGTTCATACATGCTGCTCTGCTGCTCAGACACGCCTTGTTAATACAGCAACATGCATTCTGTCAGCTGCTGGGAGTCCATTCAAAGCCTTTGGAAAAGGCCCACTCCTCTCCGATAGCAGAAGAAGCCTTTCTAGTGGTGCTCCTGAGTGATGAGTGGAGAGGAGCTGCAGAGATAAAGCAGCTTGTGATGAGAGACAAATAGCAGCGGGATGGTGGCGGAGGTGTGGGTGCCGGATGATAGTTCCAGCAGAGAACACCCAGCAGGTTTTATCCCCCCCCCCCATCAGACTGGCGCCTCCGCCTACAGCCTCGGGCTTGCCGTGCCATCCACGGAGATGACAGTGCAAATTAGCAAGGCCCTGCCAGAGCAGCCAGGGTTCCAGCGACAACCAGCTCTCTAATTATTATTTCATGCCTGGCAATTTTATATCTATCACAGGATGTTTAAAAAGGTTATTCTGTGCATTAACAAGGAGACATGCACAGGGCAGAATTCAGCTGGCCCTGAAGAGTTCAGATGCATCCCTCCCTCCTTCCTGTCTTCTCTGCGGGCTAAGAAGGTGAAAGATAAGAGAGAAATGTGACTCATGTGAAGCTACCGAGGTCCTCTAAACCCTCATTATTTTAATCTGCTGGTATTCTTTTTCACTTCTGCTGCCAGAGACTTTCATGCATTTGGAGAAGGAATGAAAAGAATAAATCCAGTTGGTCTTTCATCTGTCTGTTGTTACTCACAGCAACCAGAGTCTGTGGGGATGAATTCCCAAGGACTGAACACATGAAAGACTTTACATTAAGGAGGTGAATGTATAGTTCAACGGGAGCCAATCAATCGGTGGTGACTTCCTGTGTGTCAAACATCACATGCCGCTGTCCTTCACCTCCCTTTCTTTTCAACCATTATCGCCAACGGGGGGGGGGGATGTCAAATTTATGGTTTAATTTAATTTGACATTTTTAATTGCAGCCAGGGAACCTTGGCTAATTTACCATTCTGCAAACAGATTCACCTTAGATCAAGGGCCTAAAGTCTGGTCTGGGTTGCTTCACACATTGTTCCCGCCAACATTAGCGTGTGGATGCAGGTTCTTTTAACCCTTAATGTCCTCCCGATTGCCATACACCTGTTGTCCTCTGGGGTCAGAAATGACCCCGTCAGGTTTGACTGTTTATAAAGCATACAGTATAAATTATCACCCACCTCTGTGTTTCAACTCTTTAGTCAACTTTATTCCAAGTCATTACCTGACATATAAAACATGTCAACATTTAACCCTCCTGTTACCTTCAAATTTACTAACACCTGTTATCCTCGGGTCATCTTGACCCCAGCAATTTGAACCTGCAGAACATTATTGTAATTAAAATTGCTACCCAAGTTTATGTGTCAGGTACTTAGTTTTTTGTTGACTACCTAAATATCCCTTTAAATAAAACAACTCCCCCGACACCCAAACCCGTATACATCCAGAATCCCTGTTACTATGGAGAAATATGCAGATCACCATCAAATCTCACTGATTGACCTAAAATTGGAAAGATATATTTTTTGGGTGTTTTAATGGCTTTACATATCACTTTACATATCAACATGTTGAGTTTATGTTTACCCAGTTGTCCCCATTAAATTAGGAAAAGTCATTAAATATTAAACCAAAAATATGATGTCTCATTTATTTAGAGACGTTAAACGTCTAATGGGGTCAAAATTGAGCCCAGGACATTACAAGGGTTTTAAACACTAAAACCCGCTAAAAATAGCCAAATCAATTAATACAATCTTAGTCCTGGCCCTGTCCATGCAGAAAGGTAAAACATTCAACAGCCATCTCTCCAAAACACAGTGACAATTTCTTAGAGGGACTATTCCTTCGGTTCCTCGGTGTGTTCTGTGGATTATCCAGATTAAACAGGGACACTGTCTCTGGAAAGAGATGATGCTGTTGAGTTGTTTTCATGTACTTTTTCCAATGCTGCAAGAACAATCAATGAAACACACTTCCATTGTATTAAATGGGAGGCAGACATCTCAAGAGACAGATATATCCTGGACAAATAAAACCAAAACCATCTTGATGGAGGTAAGTGAAAGAATACGTTGTTTTGTTAGTTGGGTGAACTGAGCTTTCTTTTTCTTGAAAGCAACCTCATTTTTGACTGTAACGTTTTTTGATTGTAATTTAAAATAACCAATCACAGACCTCTTTGCCATGGCAAGTTGCAGTAGGCAGTTCTAAAAAGGTTCTGACAGAACATTAAAAAACATGCAAATATCTGTAGTGGGAACCTACAAGCACATACAATGTAGAAATATTAATATTTGGAATCTGGAAGCTCTGAACAACTAACAAAGCTAGGCTTAGTAATGCTGAGAAACACTAGATATTAAAAACCCAGCCCAGTGTTGCTAAGTCTTTTTCAATAAAAGTAGCTCGCAGCACTAGCTCCAAAATAAAAATAAAATAAACCCTAGCCTTAAAGGACTGCATGGACCAGACCTGATGCCTCAGACATGACGTTGCAGATTTGATTTCAAAAGAGTAGTGGGACCAGCCATGGCTGAATGCTCCATGGTCACTCATTCAGGATCAGATCCCTTAGTGTGATTTTTTTCGAATTTCAGAGCATCTAGTTCAGTCCAACCTCTAATGGACTACAAGACTTAAAAAAAGATCCCGAAAAATGTTCCTAAAAGAAGGATTGCACCCATCCTACTTTAAAAGAATTTCACTGTTTATTTCCCATTAATTCTAACTCATAATTAGCTACTTGCTAGTGAGCTGTTCACTCATCAAAATGATGAAACGTTATGTAAAGCAATATCAAAGCTGTGGAAAATAAATGATGTGCTTGAGTTAAACTTTGCAGCTGCAAGAGACCGTACATGGATCCAAGAACTCTGACTCCGCCCACAGTCGGTCACAGTTGGTCATCAAAAGAGCAGCAGTGTGGACAAGCAGTGATACTGAGACTAGCTTCCGCTTACCGGGCATGATGCTGTGATTTAAAGGAATAGTTCAACCAAAGTACAACTTCTTTTTGTTTTTACATTTCCCCTCCTTGTCCCACACTACACACAACAGTTTTGGTTTTAGTTTGGTTTTTGATTGGAACTACTTTCTGTCACAGAGGTAGTAGTCCTTGTTGAAGAAGAATTCGATGGATCATCTAGAGCAGGGGTGTCAAACTCATCTTCTCTCTGGGCCACATCAGCATCAGCATTGTAGATGTAAGACTGTATAAATGTAACTACTCCTAACATATTGGTAAATAACTGTCTCTGCATTTGATTATTGTTTATTCAAGTGTGAAAATATTGTACATGGAGTTATATAAATGTAAAATATATTTAAGCACATTTCTGTTATTATAACTTAAATCCTTTTAATTTAGGGTTAAGAAACCCACATTACCGGTACCGGGCCGTGGGTCGTTTGGTACCGGGCCGCACAGAAAGAATACATATTATATTATTTCCGTTTTATTGATTATCAGAGTCTGAAAGAAGTTTTATTTTGAAAAATGACCGGATTCTCTCCCAATCTCATCCGCCTGTTCCTCTTGACATGTCAAGACACTGTCTCGATCACGTGATACGTTACCTCAAACAGTAAGCCCACAAACTAGAGAAAATGAGTGAATAACTTTTGGAGAGCTTCTTTGCAAAGAGGAAAGGCCACTAAGGAGACAGAAGAAGAGCTACAACTTCCAAGAACATGAAAGCTTCATTTAACAGACAATATCAGGAGTCTGATTAAATATCAGGAGTAATTCTGACGCGCCAAGCCCGCTCTGCAGAACATGTGGTGACAGAGGAAGATCAGCTGCTGGAGGTTGTAAATGACAGTGGCCTTAAAAGTATGTTTGCAACAACTCTGCTGGTGTTTGATTCAAATCAAGGCTGAATATCCTGAGATCGCCACTAAAGCACTGAAAACCCTGCTTCCATTTCACACATCCTCTCTGTGAAGCGGGATGTTCTGCAGTGACAGCAATCAAAACTAAACGGAGTAGACTGGACATGAGGAACACACTGCGGGTGTCATTGTCTCCCATTACCCCCAGATGGGACCGTCTCGTTGCAGAGAAACAAGCTCAGGGCTCCCACTGATTCAGCATTATTGTGATTTGTATTTATTTATGCATTTTATATTTGTTTTCATGCCGATCGTATCATTTTATTTCGTCGTGTTTTTCCGCCACACCTTGAAGGCCGGTCCGTGAAAATATTGTCTTACATGAAACCGGTCCGTGGTGCAAAACAGGTTGGGGACCACTGGTCTATTTGACTCTAAATGGACCATAATTTACAAAATGAAGATCATGCAGTTTACTGAGGTAATGAATCAAATGAGAAGTAGAGTCATTTTCTCAAAGACTTCCATGCAATCTGACTTCTGTTTGCAACTTGAGGAGTCAATAGAGAGAATGCAAGTTTTAAGACTCGTCTGCATTGGCTTCACTCGGCAGAACCGGAGGTTGCCGCCTGCCTTCGACACAATCTCCCCCATGAAACTGATTGGTCAACTTAGCACTCTGGGCTTGTGAACCACACTCTGCAACTTGTCGTTAGACTTCCTGACAAACAGACCCCGGGCAGTTCAGATTGGCTGCCAAACCTCCTCCACTCTAGTGTTGAACACCGGAGCCCCGCAGGGCTGTGTGCTCAGCCCCCTCCTGTTCATGCTGTACACCCACGACTGCTATCCCAAATGAGACTGCTGTCATTGGCAGGATTACAAACACCACTGAGACTTCATATAGAGAGGAAATTAAGAACCTTGCCGAGTGGTGCTCAGAGAACAACTTACTGCACAATGTCAGTAAAACCAAGGAGCTGATTGTTGATTTTAAAAAAAGGAGGAGAAGACGCACACCCCTGTCTACATCAATGGAGCTGAGGTGGAGCAAGTTAACAGCTTTAAGTTCCTGGTAATCAGCATCACAAACAACCTGACGTGGTCCTCACACACTCCATCCTGGTGAAGAAACCTCATAATGCATATTCGTAAGGAAACTTAAGAAGGCAAAATTCCAGTGCCAAGTTCTTGTTAACTTTTAACAGAGAAGCAATAGAAAGCATCCAGACTGGAGACATTACAAACTGATATGGGATGTGCACGGCACAGGACAGCTCTACAGCGGGGGATTAAAACCGTCCAAAACATCATTGGCCCCCATCGACTGAGCATTAGTGATATTGGTGACAAGAGGAGCCTGTGCAGAGCTAAAGGGACATTAAACGACAAAACCCACCCTGACACAACCTGTGGTGGCTGGAAAGAGATACAGAAGTATCAGCTGCCGAACCACCAGACTTTAGAACAGCTTCTTTCCTCTGGCTGTGAAACTCCTTAACTCATCCTCCACCCTCCATATATAATATATCCCTTTTTATTTCCATATGTAGGAAAATGGGACTACAATCTGAATTTTGTTGAACAACCCTCCTGTACATTGACAAATAAAAAACCTTGTGACCGTAACCTTGTAACCTTATCGTAAGATGTTCTCCAGTTCTGTCCGTCTTAGTTTTTAACATCCTGGGACCATGATGGAAGAATGTGTTTTTACTTTATTGTGTTGGAGTCAATGACCCCATCCCTCCCGTGCCAATGGATAATAATCTGGATAATGACATCTGATCATGAGGGTTTTGCACTTACACCTGGTGATAATGAGAATTCTCATTCAAATGAATCGGCCAACAAATCATGCAGGCAGACCTGACAGATTCGTCAACACAATGAATCCACATATTCTCTTCATAGTGCCAAGATCTTTCCAAGACAGACACTAAATATGACATCAAATAAACAAATGTTAAACCCAAAACACCACAAAAATACGGCATAAATAAACAGATCATTTTCAACTCAAGTAATCCTTCATTAATAACCTTGCACTCCAGATAAGTCTGAGATGGCTCATGGACTTGCAAAACGGATCAGCATTGCAGGAAAGTAATAAAGCAGGCTCCAGGGATACAGACACGGTACTTCTCATGCTCAGCACAGATTTGTACGTTCGCAAACAAAAGCTGTAGCACTGCTGGTCTCTGTGCACTTTTATTGAAGAATAAACCAACAGGAGCTGGACTCCAGCAGAATCAAAAAGCAGTCTCAGCCATTACTACATGGAAGGTACCAGAAGACAAACCTCTGTGTTACACAGACTCCACCTTCAAATAATGAAATAATGTGATCGATCACTGAAATTCAACTGAAGCGCGAGAAGAGGCAGCCGGAGAGGCCGAACACTCGTTTGACAATTACTGCTGCAGAGTTTCCATGTCCACACGTGTCTGTTCTGTAATATTCTGTATACCAAGGCAGGCATAGAGATAATCATCCCCCGGCTCAGACAAACACCAACAGACAGTAAAACCAATTGTCAGAATTGTCATATGAATTCTTGACTTATGGCCAAAAATGTGTTTTGTGAGGTCACAGCGACCTTTGATCACCAAATTCTAATCGGTACTTCATTCTTTTCTCCGGTGTATTGCAACTTCTTAGTTTGGGCCACTATTACTGTTGCTTATGATATCACTGTACAATCCATAATTAAATGCTGAGAATGAACCAAGGTCAAACTCAGTTTATTCAGATTGTGAGAAGCACTGTATTTGAAGGCGAACAACATCCAAAATGTTGCTCATAATCCCTCCCTGAGTGTATCTGTAGTTGTAAATAAGACTTGTCTAGTGAGCCGCTGCACACCCACACCGGGTGGAGGAGAAATTGTTAGTACCCACTCAGAGAACGGACGATGTTATGACAGAAAGCACACTCCCTGTGACCCCTGTCAACCCAACACACTGTGGCTACTCGCATAGTCCGTTGAGTCCTCATCAGTCCACTGATGAAAAGGACAGACAGGGGAGAGGAGTCAGAAACACAGAGTGAACTTCATTCTATGGCTTTATCAGCATGCTGGATGACCACTGTGATCAGTGACTGAGCTGCCAGGATGGGGGTTGATTTCAATTGTATGCGGTAATGGAGGTAATGTGTGCGTATAATGGGGGCTCTTCTCCGTAGTGCCACCTGACGAGACAAGTCTGGTCCATGCTGATGAGGGTTCTCTGCTGAGTGACTCAGCAAAGAGACATAAAAAAAAAAATGGCAACAAGGAAGCCGGTGTGAGTCTGCCAGGGGCCCCCATGCTTCAACTCAGCACATCCAGAGGGTCTGGAGCCCAAACTGCTGACTCACCTGTATCATCACCCCATTGTCATCAAGCCTGGGAACATGGACTAGCACTTGAGCAGGGGTCTTTCAACCTTTTTGTAACTCAAGGCCCACCACGGTTGTAAAAAACAAAAAGCTAAAAAAAAGATCCCCTAATAAATGACCAAAAAAAGTGTTTTGTGGTGTGACCTTTGACTTTAGAACACCAAAATGTAATCAGTTCCTCCTTGATTCCAGGTGGACGTTTGTGTCAAATTTAAAGGAAATTTCTCAAGAGTTCCCGAGACATCTCATTCACAAGAATGGACCGGACAAACGTCTGCAAACATAATGCCTGTGGCCACGGCTACCGCCGCCGCAGAGGTTGGCGAGATTGGCGGTATGATTTTCAAACCCAACAAGTCATTGAAATTATGATTGGTTTGAATTATTATGTTGTTCAATGATGTGAATTATTGAGCATATTTAGATATACAAATAACTAGCTTTGTAAATTACCAAAACAAATCTAACCATTTGGCAGGACCTCTATGGTCCACAAAGTTTAGAATAGCTGCACGAGAGCAAACATTCACTTTCCTGCATCAACATCATAGTGTCTGATTGCAATTTATTGTTGGCATGGCCCCACATTGTTGAGGGAAACCTAATCACCTTTTGGTGCCTTCTTTAATGCTAGTTTCCCGTCCAGTTGGGTGAAAACCATCCAGTGCAATGACTATGGGAAATGGGTTGGAAAATAATTTATGTTTCCAATACATGACATTTCCTGAATTCCCTGCAGCAATTAAAAATGTCGAAATGTGTCTAACTGGAGTGTATCATTACAAATTCCTTAATATTTTTATGAATATAGTATAAAGTGTTTCTGCATGTTTTAGCCCATTTATTAGTTTATTTAACTTTATGGCCAATCATTTTCTGATGGCTTGCATAACTAGATATATTATATATAATTTATTCATCATGGCTTCTAGTCAGCCATTTATTTCCATACATTTCTTGGCAGATTAAAAACAACGTGACGTTCCTTGAGACGGGTGATTGTGTCTGTTCAATTAGCAAGGCCCAAATCTTCCTGCATGTTCATTTTGATCTTGTAGTGAAATGAATGGAAGACAATGGACTATGCTTTGGACAATTGGAAAATCTGCAATGCTAGATACATATATTGCTATACTAAATTATCAACAATATGAAAAAGTAAATGTTACTCACAGAAAATGGGCAAAGAGATACTGACATACTGGGGTCATGTGACGTTGTCATTGGTGACAGTGCCAACGCCACATCACAGACGTTAACCACTGCAGCAGGTAAAGGTAGGCTTGGGAATCTTCAAAAACATTTTTGATATTTTCGTTGACATTTGTATTACATCCTTACTGTAATCAATGAATCAAATGCTCTGATACAAATGGTAGTATCTGTGGCTGTAATAAGCCTGTCCCATAATTTCCTATGAGTCGAATGCAATGATTGGATTGAAGACTAATGATTGGACGGGCTACTTGCCGGCTACCTCCCGGCTACCTGCCAGCTACCTGCCTGCTCGTATTTTGCCCGTGCACTTAATGCTCATCACCGGAGTCTTCCATGAGCTGCTAGCTTGACAGCTGTGAGTACTGATCATGGCCATATTGGTTGATTACTACGTAATAATAATTCTGGGGGAGTGGCTTTGGAGGCAGGCCTGAAGGCTGTCAGTGTTGCCAACTTTGTGACTTTCTTGTTAGATTTAGAAACTTTTGGAGCTAGTGCTGCTAGCTACTATTATTGGATTGGATCGCTTTTAAAATCTAGCAAACAGTACTTACTGGTTTTCCAAGATTACCAATCCTAGTTTAAGGTATAGTTCTGGCAATATTCTATACTTGTCTTATTGTCAACAAATCACCTGAAAATACCAAAACCAACAATATGTTAGTCAGTCTCTGAATACCTTCTAACCTCACTACCCTGTCTGTGGTTGTCAGCACCAAGCCCTTTGGTTTTTCTGCAGATGTACGCCTATAAAAATGGCTCACAAACATATACAGTACATACACAATTTGAATAACAAGGAATATTCTATAAGTCCTATAAAGTGAGTTTACCATGACACCTTACAGTGACGTACTATTGTATCTACTGTTGCATTAAACCTAATTTACAACCATTCCAAACATTTCAAATTGAAATATATTTCTAGGATTCATTACCTGTTCTTCACCTGTCAATGAATAGGTAAGTATCTAATGTTATTAATAATGCCAGTGTTCATGAAATAAAATCCACTTGATTTGATACATAACGAATCAATGTGCCGAGCAAAAGTTGACTAACAAGTAACAAAGTAAAACAGCATTGCTATTCTATCTAATGAGTGAAAGAAAGACGCAATCCCTTTAATTACTGTTGCACTGTTATTTGCTCCGTGTGTCTTCTGCTACAGGGATCTATTCATAGTCAGTAATCTGGGGCAGAAGAAAATCACATTTTCAGTTTCTCATCTATTCTTTAGACATCAGAGCTCATCCCCGAGGTTGTGCTCAGAGCAGAATGAGAGAAAGAGACAAACAAAGATGAAGAGAGAAAGATACAGGGGGGGCTGATGAGGGTTTATACTGCTGTGAAGTCAGATGACATTTCGCCATCAGTTGTTGGAGCCCCTTTGCTTCTCCAGGAATTATTTGTGTTGGCTGTAGGAACAACTCGCCTTCATGCGTGCTTATTTAATCATTCACAAAAAACAGCCAGATGTTTCACTGTTGCACTGTGGACTGGCCCAAAAGGACTACATTTCACTCACTTCCTTTTCAGGCTTCTAGAATAGACACTACATGTCATTTTGTGTTAGCCTACACGGAAATACTATCATGTACTATCATTGGTACAATACCTGTACAATACCTGTTTCAGGACAGTTCTCTTTTTATGAAAAACAATTGACAAAATACATTTTTGTCCACATATTTTCAATACATGTCAAGTACATCTTATATGAATGGATGTACCAGTGTTCCACGGATTTAAGAACCAGCTGATTGGACATTTTGAGCATTAGTTCTGTCACGATTGTGCAATCCCAAAAAGTTTAAATTCTTGCATTTTTCACTCCGATGGTGTTCTTTTACTTATTTCTATTTTGGGTGAATTTGGAGGTATATAAAGTAACAGGAAGTATAATGTTGCAATGGAGCCTATTTTTTGTTTGTTAGATTTTGCTGAATCTGAATAATGGAAAGTTGTGATACTGAAGAAAAATGAAGAATATGATTCATATTTTTTATGATTTTTAAGCACATAAAAATGATATGATTTTTAAGCCTTAATGGACATAAAAGATAAGTTGAAAAAGTGACTGGCATATTGAAAACTATGCAAGAAAAGAAGAAAGATTTGTCGTGAAAATTAGGGATTAAGGAGGGAAGTACAAGACCAATGTACTTGATTTGCATCAAAATTGAATCTTTGCTAAATCCCGCTCCTGAGCGCAGACTGGCTAATGCTGGTAGCATGGGCCAGCTATGACCATCGTTCGACCATTAACCGTCTCTGCTCCATAGACCCTCATGCATTTGTTTCAGAATCTGAAGAAGAGATTTGGAGCTAGTCATGGTTAAACGTTGTGCAATAATGATACTCGTTACCTGGAGATGTTGGAAGGAGATTTGTTTGAAAGACGTTACTTTCTATGTACAAACATGTTGAGCTACCATTAGCACATACAGTACATTAGCAAAACATTACCTACCTTTAGCACATCTATGCTACGCTAGCTATTAGTGGTGCAATGGATCATAAAACTCATGTAATACTCAGATCGGATCACGGATTGGAGTCACGGATCGGAAAAGAAAAAAGGGAGCAAATATAACTTTTAGAGATCCCTGATCAAGTTTTTTTGCCACTGATACTAATTGGCAATCATTGAATGTCCATATTTGCCGATCATTGATGATCCATATTGGAAGATATGGATGTTTAGTTGGGTTGTAGCAGCTGGTCTACAGGGCTCCAGACTATTTTATTTTTTTCCACCGTCCCAAAAATCATTTCAACCGCTTTTAAGTCTGTAAACCACCAAAAATTCTAAATGTTTTCCTATGAATTTGTTAGTCATTTATTGTATTTTTTCCTTCATAAAAACACACAATTCCAATGATAAGGAAAAAAAGATTTGTACACATGCTGTTCTTTTTTAATGATTGTAACAGTGAATAAAGACGCACCCGGTTTTACACGAACAGTGTTGTTGCTCAATTTCATTGTCTTCTTTCTGGATCGCCAGGTGATGTGGTGCTCCACCTTTACACTGTCATCTTTTTAATCTGCTCTCTCAGTTCATGCTGATATGTTCTTTACACATATTACCTCTGAATTCACTTTTTAGGCTTTCCCAAAATGAGATAATATTTCATCAAGGAGTGCAATTAGTGAGTGTGGGCTCGCTTCATGATTACGTAGCTCTGACCGCTTGACGGAGTAGCAATGGGGGGCGGGGCTTAGCCAAGGGTTAATTTTGGCCTTTGTGAAAAATGGTAATTAAGATCATGTACTGTATGTCTATAATGAATCCCCGAAGCATGGAGATAAGAAACACTAAACTTTGACAGCTCTAATCTTCATATCCAGCTATCAGCATGAAATTTAAATATCACTCACTTAAACCCCCCCCCCGACCTTTAAGCCTTCTATGTCGTCTATGAGGAACAATTTCAGCACTAAGCTATAGAGAACAACACTAAAACGGCCATAAAGGTCTTTGTGGAACCATTATACATTGTGATAGCTTAAATAACAGTTACTTCTACCTTTAAGGAACCCTTATTGCTAATAAAGTTTGTGCTTTACTGATGAAGGTCGAAGGACAATAGTCACCCTATTTTCCTCCCAACACATGAACGGCTGCTTTAGCAGCAGTGATTCAGAGGCACAGGGCACTGGTGTTCTGCTTCCCGACCTTGCTGACTCACCAGAAATACAAGACAAAGGGCTTTCGCCTTCTCAGCCTCTTACAAGAAATAAATAAACGTTATCATAAACAATGTAACAGGCGAGGTTAAAATCAGCTCCATTCCCTGGACAAAGTGCAGCTCCTGCTCTAAATAAAAAAAAAAAAGATGAATTATCTGAAGCGGCAGGGAGAATAAGTGGCCCCAGAGTTGAGTAACCATCATTATTTCATACAGTAACTGATGCATTACTGGGCTTCACGCCTGGATGTATCACCGGCTCTGTCGGTGAACTTGTACATTACAAGGATGGATTCCTCTGAACTCACGATGACTGGTCTCACTGCTAGCCGGCCTATCAAAGTTCCCATAGACCGTAGAGAAATGAAAAAGGTGTGACTCAGGACCACTGTAGCTGGTCAACAATGTGTTTCTTCTCTGCAAGACAGGGTCAGATTCAGAGGGTCATCAGGGCCTTGTTATTAGAGGCTTATTAAAACAAAGGACAGGTAGAAGTACAGTTGTTTGATCCGACACCTCTGATAAAATAATATCATTGTTTAATTCCTGCAACTTGCATGGCATGAAATTCAAAAGAGTAACAGAATGCGTTGGACCTTGGAGAAACTGGCTTTACACCGCCACAGGTAGGACTCTGTTTCAAGGGTTGGTTTGATTCGTTCAGGGTCTGAGATGTCCGTCTGATATTTCTGCTGTCTGTAGGAAATTTGGGTTTAGAACTATGTTTTAAGAAATTATAATAGAAGTGTTTAATGATTCATAATTAAGAAATCATAATTAGAAGTGTTTTGGAATACATAATTCGAAGATTCATAATTGTAGGAGTGTTTTAGAATTTGTAGTTAGAAGTGATTTGTAGTTAGAAGTGTATCTTAGTAGCACCTTTATATTTGCTTGTGAAACTTGTGAAGCTTTTACCAAAAGTTGCAAATCCTTATCTTTATATAGAATGTTTACCATAGAAGTGTTAAGCCATAAAAGACAGTCATTGAATGTATTAAACTGTGAAGAATAGCCAAGGGAAAGTCAGACTTCTAGACAGACATTTGCAGGTTGTACCGCACGAGGGTTTTCGGAAGCCTGATGCCAGGAGGAGGCAACCGAAATTAGCCAATAGGAATTAAGATGGACAAAAGGGAGGGGATTTCAAACTGTAAGAGGAAGTGCTGGAAAGGAATTCACTCTTTCTTCTCGACTCTGAGCCTGGAAACATCTGTGTTTCCAGGCTGAGTCGCGAGTGAATAGCTTTTCCGCGCGGATCATATATTATATATTCTGTTAGTAGTGTACTTCATTCTGTAATTGTATTAGCTTCAGTAGGATTAAATACTTTTTAATTGTAAACCAGTTTATGGTAGATTTATTAAGTAGCGACTCTACTGTAGAACAACAGTGGAGCGTGCTCTCCGGCCTTCTCTCTGTGGGGAAGATTTCAGCCTCCACATGTCACCCCAATACAATGGAGTCAGGGAAAATGGAATTTAGTTTGTGGGGTCTGCAAGATTTTACTCTGACTGAGAGTGTGAGTGGATGTCATGTGCAGTCACGTCTATGTGGTGTAATGTAAGGGCTGGTAAAGGTGGAGGGAGCTGGTAGCATGTGGCTAGCAGGAGCCCCTGAATGGCGAGCTAGTTTTGAGAGATGACAGACGACGAACGGATGGGGGTTTCCACAATGCTACTTTATTCTACAGGATGTAAATCCCGGCTGGCTTTATTTCACTCCACTGAGAATCCATACTTTCATAAATATAAAAACACTAAAGGAACATAAGGAACAGGAGCTGTCTATCAAGGCTAAAGTATAAGGCATCTATGATTTATGCAAGAACCCTGAACGATGAGGCGGATTGTTCCGTCATCTCAAAAAAACTCTGTAACGTGTGTATGATATTCCTGTAGCTATGTAACCTCATCATACTCTGTGGCATTTGTTGTTTTCTATGGGATTAATTTCTCATAGAATGCCTAAAGGGACCAGCTATGCAGCCTTCTACCAAACTGTCTGTAGGATGATCAGTTCTTTTGGCGAGTGTCACTGGCTGAACAAACAATTCAGCAGCAGCACTCCTTCAGTACAGAAACCTCCAGCTCGAGAAGACAGAGACAAAGCCAAAGGACCCAAACGTCTCCCAGGATCAATGGCAGACTCCTTTTGTGGGGAACTGTCTCTTTCATTTCATCTTGTGAAACGGAGACACAGTCTGACATTCAATTAAAAAAGAAAGAGACATTGTTTGCTATGGCTAGCTACAGTGTGGTTGAAATATATCAAAGAAGCAAAACACTTGGTGACTAATGGTATTGTGTTGTCAGTTATCAACATTACTGGAAGATATTTAAATGATCTCAGAGCAGACACTATGCCAGTGTAGAGCTTGAGCTTCCCCGAGTAGTCGATGTAATTGATGACATAGAGCTGACAATGCGTCGACATCAGTATTTTAAATGAACTCATAGTTGTTTTTAATCTTTTGTCCTTGGAGCTGCTAAATACACTCATAAAGCCATAACGTAGTTTGCCTGCCACCTTAGAAAATCCATTTAAAGTGTTTAAAGTAAAAATAAACTTTTAATGAAATGGTTAATTATATTTTTGGAGTAAAATTAATCTTTTATTGTTATTAAATGGTAAATAGACTTGTACTTTCACACTACATGTCATCGTTCCCCCATTCACACCCATTCATACACTGATGACAGGGCTACCGTGCAAGGTGACACCTGCCCATCAGGACTCTCTAACATTCTCACACAGTAGGCACAGTTATAGGAGCAATTTGGGGTTAAGTGTCTTCCCAAGGACACATCCAAGGGACGTCGATCCTCTGATTGAAGGACGACCCGCTCTACCACTGAGCCACAGTCGCCTCCGACTTGTTAATAAAATAGTCGAATGGGTAAACCATAGAAAATGAGCCGTTAGTGGCAGCCCTATCCCAGTGCACATCAAGTTCTGGTGAAGCCAACTGAACTACATCATCTACAAGAAGCAGAGACGCTGTCCTTACTGTTTTGTTGTGACTGGGAGACTGGGTTTCCTTCATGGGTCCAAAAGAGATCCAAGTGGAACGACTGGAAGGGACTAAATAACAAAGTGTTTGCAAGACAAGAAAAACATGAAGCAGCAGAGTCATTCTGTGGAAATGTATCTTTTTCTAATGTTAATCTAAGATGTTTTGAGTTTGCATAACCAGGGAAATTAAGAATGAAGACAGAATGTAATAAAGACTTTTATGAGGAGAAATTGAAGTGCTTGGAACTATAATTAGCACATGCTGCCTTTTTTCTTCTTATATTCACATCTACGTTGCCTTTCTGGTTTGTCTTTTCTATTTTCATCATAAAGAGCTGAACTTCTGGTCTGTGTCACAATATTACATGAAGATCATACTTCGCCAGGTTTGATGCCAACTGTTAGTTCAAATGGTGCCATTTCCAGGTACCAAAAGGCTGTCACTCTACATTAAAACTGTTGTGAGTCATCACCAGTGTGACAATATCTTCGAGAGTTCTGCTGGTGCTCACAGTCTGGCTGGATAAAATCAAGCAGCCATTAAGTTGTTGAACAATGGCGGGAGGAGAAGCCATTCACAGCAGGGTACAGAAGAATAAGTGAAAGTCAAATTCTCTTTGAGAATTTCCTAGAGAGGGGTCGTTAAAAATTCATCTTTTCATGTATTATTACCCAACGGTCCTCTCAACCGTCCTTACCTCTCATTCTGATTTGAACTGACGGCCACCAACAGTCCCACCAAGAGACGAGAAGGAGACCAAAAGAGAACTGATGACTGATGAGAACCCTGAAAACAACTTGGTCCAGATACAGACTCTAGATCAGTGATGTAGCACGGACTTATTAGTTCACATGAATCAATTTGATTGTTTTTATGAAACAGATCAGCTTTCAATCATATTTTCTTAAAGGGACAGTTCACCTCAAAATCAAAGAATAACTATTGTCCTCTTGTCTTGATCTATTTGTCGAACTAGATAGTTTTTGGAGATATCAGCCATAGAGTGTCCTCCTCAAGGACAATCTAAAACTATGGTTAAACGAAAAATAGTTCCTACATGAATCCACTCACAACAAAGTCTGTGGACTATCTTGAGCAACTGGCTCAGGATTTTTTTAATGTCTTTCTTTGATTTTGAAATGTGATTTCCCTCGTGGGTCACTGTAGCGCTGATGATGCAGCGTGATGCCAAAACTCTCGGATAAATGACTTACCTGTTGGACTTCATGCTTCATACGATTGTTATTTCCTGTAAAAAAAGCCAGATTCGAATGTGATGTTACAATGCTTTTAGGCAGTATTTCTGAAAGTGTAGGTACTCAGTCGACCAAAGTGAATGTTAGTTGTAGAAGGACTGTGAGGCTTCCGTCTCATATATAAAACAGGTTAGTGGAGTGGATTACCTCATCACAACACATTTAAGGCTAGCAAGCGGCCTTACAGTCTGTATTCCCATTTGTCACTGGAGCTCTTTGACATGAGTAATTAAATATAGTTATGTGGCAAAGATAATTCAATGTTTTATTAATGCTGTAAATAGGTTGTATAAGTTATATAATGTAAAATATGTGTATAATTTGTCAACGTGTTTCTGTATGCAGTAAAATATCACAACTAGTTAATAATAATCTTAGATCTACCTTTGAAGGGAAACTAAGTGACCAAGGGGACAACTATTTTTGACATTCAACCAAAACATGTTGGAGCAGTAACCCAGTCCTTACCTTTAGAATATAACACATCAGAATGATTCCACGCGTTAGTATTTAAGTGAATATCTGATATCTTGATGGCTCACTGAGGCTCATGTGAAATATGGGTGCTTGTACGTTATGTGCCAAAAAGACAGACAATGAAGACATTGTCTGCTCAGTGCTCTGCCATTGGCTGGGTGGGTTTTTCTGGGCTATGGCAAAAAGAGACGAGCCGTATCTTATCAGATCAGGTGATGCTCACGCTTCACAGCCATCAGTGCAGTGAGGGATAAGAGGCTCCTTCAAGCATTCTTCAGCCATCCAAAAATACGCCTCCATGAGATCTTAAAACCCACAAGCTTGCCAACAGAAGAAGATGGGGGGTGGGGGGGGGGAGGAGTCGAGTCTAAAGCAAACAGCGGAGAAAAGCCAGAACTGGGACTGAGCAGCCAATTACGGCTTTGCTCCCTGCCTGTGAGCTCCGATGGTTTGGCATGACTGTACTTATTTTGTCATCAAGGTCTTTTTATGTGACAAAAAATCAGTAATCTCAAGACTGTTGGCAAGTCAAACCTCCGTGAAACAAATGAGGGATTTTTAGGCAGCTTCACTGGAGACAACTCGCAGCTCAGCACTCAAAGCCTGCTCTTTGCTTTAGTGACGTTACAATGAGGCCGGGCCCCAGAACCTCATCAGCAGAGCTGGAGGCTGCCGTCCATCACAGCTGGACGCGGGCAGCCGGGGTACAACCGGTTCTGCTGGCAAAGAGATGTAAGGCTCCTTTCAATTTACTTTGGGTATGCCTTGGATAGGCGTTTTAGGTTCATTTTACTGGAGTGGTAACAGGTTAATAAGTTGACATCAGTTCTTTCCAGAGGTAGCCACGTCAGTAAGTGGCTGGGTCAGATGTATGCCTCTGGAGTGTGTGGTGTGTGTACGTGTGTGGTGCAGAGGACTTTGTTTATTGAGTCACTCCACAGACTGTGTTGACTCTCATCACCATCACTGACGCCAAGGGGAGAGACTAAACTTATCACAGATGAGACTTGAAGACATTTCCTTAAAGAATAGTCCCCTCAGCAGGCGTGTGAAGTGTGTGTTTGTTAAGAAAGAGAAGCTGTAGATGGGTTGTGAGATGCCAGACTTCTATCAAGCCTGCCTTGCACAGATAAGACAGGAATGCTGCCTGTAAAGGAAATCAGGGGAGACGCTCCTACTGGAGACGAAAACAACTGAGGGGAAAGGACCAGAGCACCAACACTGAGTGCTTCCAAACATCCACCCTTTGACTTCTGCTTCAATAGGCTCACAAGTGCTCACTCCTGCTAACCTGCTAGTACATGACATTGCTTTTCCTCATCATGGAAATCACAGTGCCCTAGGATTGAAACATACAACTGTGCGTTCATTTGAGAGGTCTGACTACGCAACCTTCACTAAAAGGCAACTGCATGTGCAACTGATGTCATAACTGCAAATTTCCTGTTTACTGTAAGAAAGACATTTTATAAATTGCTATTCTAGAAATGTAATGTATTGACTTACGCCTGTGGCAAGACTTATGTTGGTTAAACTAAAAGATATCTCAAAGTAAGAATATCTAAACATGAAACAGCAGTTTGCATGGGTGACATTATTTCTTTAAATGTTGACTCTCAATCATAGACTTTAAATTACATGTGGATAGTCATCAGAACACCACTCATTGGTTTGTGACAACAGCTTCGGAGCCTTGAGTTCTTTATTTTGGCCGTCGCCATCTTTTTTTTTGTTTTAGCAACCAGAAGTGACAAGAGAGAGAGTGGAGCTAAGTACAACCCAACGTTGAAAAAGAGATTCGTAAGCTACCACAATGTTACAATTCACTTTCATGAACACTGTGAAAGGGTTACATTTCTAAAACAAAAACATGGACAACTCCCAGACCGGACAACGCCGAGGCAGCTACCTGTCAGTCACCATGTAGCCCCGCCCTAAAGCTTTATGGTCTGTTTGACTCTAAATGGACCATAATGTACTAAATGAACATCATGCTGTATTGAAGAAGACTTGAAACTAGAGATTGAGACCATAAACTCATGTTTACAATGTTTACTGAGGTAATAAATCAAGAGAGAAGTAGAGTCATTTTCTCATAGACTTCTATACAACCAGAGGAGTCGCCCCCTGGTGGACACTAGAGAGAATGCAAGTTTAAGGTAATTCCGCATTGGCTTCATTTTTTAAAATATATCCTAAATTTTACAGAACATAGAAATAGTGGACTCTCCCGGGTAATATACTATTATATTGATCAAATATTTCTTATTCCATGACCACCAGCTTGAACTATTTTAACTTTGTTTCTGCGAAATCATGCACTGCATGGTGAACGGACCTAAATGCTAAAGTACCCATGAGCCTCTGCCACTGTTGCTATGGAGTAGATGCCAGTCAGAGGCATAAATACCCACCCCAGCAACAGCCTGTTACAGCGCAGCTTCTTTCCTCAGGCTGTAAGAGTCCTCGACTCATCCTCAACACTCCACCTACAAAATAGTTGTTTTCTCTTGTGTAGCTAAAAGAGGTTGACCCTAAACGTTGACCCTAAAATCGAAAAATGTATTAATTTAAGCTGCAGATTGTGTGTAAATTCTCTCAATCGTGTAAGCTGTTAGCGGGGCATGTAACAGAATTTGAATCTCGGAGATGAGAAGTTTCCTTAATGTCTACCTCTACCTTTTTATATTCAAAGGCATGTAGTCTAAAAAAGAAAAATGTTCTATCAAAGAACCAGAATTCTTTTTAAAATAGCTGTTTATATTTTGCATTGGGAGAGTTTCAGGGTGATCAAAGACAAAAGAGCTCAAACTGTGAGTTGCATAGCATTGTCTAATGGAGGAAATCAATGGAACTTTTACTTACGGAACTGCAGTAGCTCCTCCCACTTCAAAAAAAAAGGTTTTGCACTGTTGATGCAGTTTCTGACATTACTAAGGGTTGTTCTATCCCGGCAACACTGACACTCCTCTTTCCATCTATTTACAGACATTTACTGTGTGAAAACATGTCGCAAACAACATAAACTAGAACATGTTTGGTACCACTCACATACAAATTGATGGCTCTTCCGAGATGCCAAACTTATCCTAAAAAAAACAATATATGTATTTATGCCTAGACATGTAGTAGGGAGTGAAAACTCAGCATAAAAACGCCCAGGGTCTGAAAGGGTTAATACATCCTTGCTTAGAAGGATTTTATCTTATGGCCTCATATGCTGGGTCTCATTTTGGTCTCATCATTCACTGACTCGCTGTAAATCTCTAAATAATTCCACTTTATGTCAAACTGCACACTATTTGGTGCGCCATCTCAAACACAAACACATGCACACACTTGCTTTTGCTTTCCTAAGCACGATTATCTAGGTTTTTCTATTATTCACACATTCGTTTGTGGCTGTCTTCCACCTCTGTGGACTGGAATAAAAAGAAAACTGCAGCAAAATGGAATAACAAGGTATTGCATGTTCATTCTCATCATAAAAATGCCACCGTATGTGATTCTAACCACCTAATTCACTAAAAACCTAATTCACCTAATTCACTAAAAACTAAGTGTGTGTGTGTGTGTGTGTGTGGGGGGGGGGGGGGGGGGAATGAATTGACAGAGTGTGCCAGTACCTGAGCATCGGGGAGGGAAACGTCCACGATGACCGGCTGGCCGTGAGGCTCCCCGTTCTCTAGCCTGGAGTAGACCAGCTGGTAGCCTCTGATCTGGCCATGCTGCTTCACGGATACGGGAGGCTTCCACATCACCCTGAGGGCAGTGGAGTTGAGGGCATCGGCCTCCACCTTCCTGGGAGGGGCTCCGGGCACTGCAGCACAACACAGCACACATCTTCCTCTTTAGAGTCTTAATGATATGATGCAGATTGCATTGATTAAATATTGATTATGTGTATGTATAGGTAACCAATATGTTTCAACAAGTGCTAGTTTAAGTGCAAGTTACAACTTACTCCAATGTAAACCCATCCACATTTCATTTAAATGCTTACAGCAACTGGAGTAATATAAAGAAGAAGAAAGGATTGAGAAGACAAACTTAGTTATTTTATGTAACAAACACTTATTTTGACCCAAACCACCATCTATTCCTAAACCTCATCAAGTACATTTGTTTCCTAAACCTAACCAAGTACCTGTTACCTTTACCTAAATAAGTACTTTTGTTGCGTAAGTAAACCTAAAAACTAAGTAAACCTACGTTGGAAGTTTATTATAGGTTTGGAAACAGACATGCAATCGCATCTAGGGTGGCAGAGGCATGACCCACCCTACTGACCTGTGATTAGCTTACAATGATACTCCTATCCTAAACATTTCCAATCTCACTCTTTATGCCTCAACCTAATCAATCCAACCAATAAAGGCAATGAGTACTAGCCAATCAGAGGCAGCGTAGTGGGGGCCTTGACATCCTAGGAAAGACACATTTGCCGTCCCTGACAAGTCCAAAACTGATGCTAAAAGGTACCTAGAACGTCACAGTGTGAACCGCAGGGCACTGACCATGCGTCAGTTTGACTAGGTGGGAGTGAGAATGTGTTGGCTTTAGAAAAGAGCACTTTTTGTGCCAGAAATAAATGATGTTTGTAGTATGAATGTGGATGTATAAGAGTTTTATCCCAGCAGAATTACATATTGGCAGAAAATGTGCTGGATAGAAGCAAAGTTCTATAAAGCCTGTTCTCTCATATACAATCCAGTGGTTTCTCTATCCCCATCTGATAAGTAAGATCAGAGTTTGAAATTTCTCCTGACCGGCTGAGACAGTTATGGGCCTGGAGACGCTACAAGGTAATGTGAAGGTTGCTGGCTATCTTTGCAGGTTATACACATCAAAGCTTGTCACATGGAGCCCCGAGAGGATGCTGAGAGCAGGGGTTATTCTACTTTATAGAATATCGAAAATTAGCTCATGAAGATTCCTCTAGAATGCTCAGTCAGCTTCGGAGGGAGGTGCAAATGAATACAAATTTGACTTCAATAAAAATGAGGGGATGAGGTTGTGCAAACATTAATGGAATTCAAGGCAGACAAGGAGAGGAAAGGGAGCGTTAAAGGTTAAAATGCCCTGCACTAAGAGATTAAGACATGGAGAGAAAAGTGTTAAAGCAGCTCAAGTATCACCCAGCACAGCAGGCAAAGTAAAGCTCGAGAACCTTGGTGTCAGCACTATGCTCCTTGGACTAATTAGAATCGTTTAACCTCGTATAGTATCAGCGAGCTACCAGAATCAAGCTCCAGCTTTGGAGGAAAAAACGTCAATAAACTTGTGTTATGCAAAATACAAAGCCACAGCACACAATGTGGAAGAAGAACAAAAGAACCATGTCACAGACTAAACACATCTTTCAAGTCTGGTAACCAGGAAATATGAGCAACTTCTGGACGTTCAGTGCTGCTGTAGGCTCTTTGGTAGTTGACTCACTACAGAGATAACCCAATACATTTATCCACTTAGCAACCATATCACCAGCTAAGAACATCAATAATGAATGATTCCGCAAAATCTATTCTTTTTACATCCAATGTCCACGTTTTTACAATTCTCACTTGCATTAATATCTGCATAACAAGTATGGCATGGCTGCAGATTCTGGTTACGGCAAACGGACTCTGGTTAAGGTACAGTTAGGGAACTAAAACACAGTGAAGGCACTAAAACACTTGGTTAAGGTGAAAGAGAAAGCTTGTTGACAAGGATAAAAAAAATGTTATGTGGACGTTATTGGACGTTTTTTGGCAGTCTCCTCTATTAAGGTCAGACAGGCTACTAGCTCTATCACAACCCCGTACTATGTCCTGAATTGACACTGAACGTTGGCATCGGACATAAGTCGATTCATTCGTATGTTACTCGGCTGACCATGATGAGCCAACCCGTTCTCACTCCCAAAGCGTCAAATACTTTTAGTGTCTGAATGAGAGCTTTCATCTCACTCCAATGTAAACCAACCCGCATCATTGTTACCCGATCAGAGGAAATAACATAGTAACATAGATGGTCCACAAAGGGTAAGTTGGAGTTATGGGGGAAGGGTCAAACAAACAGAGGACTTTCACCCAGGAGAGCGCTTTTCGTGTTCTGTGGGTAACCAAGTCTTGTGACTCGTAAATCATGTGAGTCACATGAGTTGCAAGTCACATGACTTGCTTGTCAGTCAAGTTAACGTCAACCACTCTTTATAAAACACAACTAGGTGGTTTTGGTGCCTAAACCCAACTTCCTGTTAATTTGAACGAAGTTTATTTTGAAAAGACACTATGCATGTAACAAGTGTATATTGACAAGCCGTCCCTCCCGTATTGACGAACTGGGGTGAGAATGTGTTGGATGAGCGGGTTGGCACAGAATGGCTTAAGCAGTACGGACTTAGGATAATACCACGACTGTGTCTGGTCTACTAGTTACCACATGTGGGTTGCAACACACACTTTCATTGCCAAATGAAAGAAGAGGAAAAAGAAGAAGCTTTACTAGTTTTTCGAGAAAAGACGTAAACAAAAACCCACATCCAAACGCAAAGTGATTGCACTACTCCTTCACACATAAACAGCATTTTTAGATGTAGCTATCTTAAGGCCTTACACACCGGGGGCTTGACAAGTTAAGACACCAAAATGCCAAATACCCGCTACGAATATATTTCCCATTACAACTACTCAAACCATAGTGATGTGAATTTTGCAACAGCGCAGCACTAGTTCAGTAAAAGATTTGAATACATTTGTGCAGGCAGAGGACCAACGGCAGAGGCCGCTTCTGACAGTCTGTATGACGTGGACTGTTGTATAGCCTTTTATTCAGTTTACTTTTAGCAAAATGATCTGAGTGAAACACTTACACAGTATATATGTCTGGGGCTTTTATTGTGAATGGTAAGAACAGAAGGGGTGGATCTGTTATCCGTGGTAGTTGAAGGATGGATGTTAGCTGGATAGCTTGGACTCTGTGGTGGATTTGAAGATTATCTACATCTCAGGTATAGCTCTGGACTAGTACTGACTTCATCTGTGTCCTGTCTTCTGTATCGACCAACTTAGCTGACTTCTATTTTGTAAAAGTCTTTCAGAGTTTTCATCTTGTAGTCTCACTATTTGTGCACCGTGGATGTAGAAACAATTGAATTTGTTATTACTTCCCGCTGTAGTGTGGAGACGGCTGATACTTAATGCAGACTTGCAGGGCAGTCCTGACTGACAGCATGGAGCCGGATCTCGTGTCTGTGGGTGCTGGGGATTCTCTGCAGCAGTTATTAAATGCTGGGGCAGCCTCTAATTGTCTTCTGAGTATCTCTCTCACTGTGTCCAGTGTGTGTGTCTGCCTGCATTCTCGTCCCTCTGCCTACCTTAAAGAACTCCACAACCTGAACAACCTCAACATGCTGCTGTGTCTCATTAGCATTTACTCCCATCCTTGAACACCACCCACTCCAAAGCTTGGAGGAATTATTAGGTACATACAGTATGGAAAGCAGCAGCGAGTCAACCAGGATCCAAGCATATGCAAAATAGATTTGTGACGGATTTTGATGACAGCCTGGTCTCCTACAAATTACGGTCGCATACAAAAAAACTTTATTGTCCATTATGGTTCAAAGGAAATATATTTTTTCACGGATTAAGTTTGTTTTTGACATATCACAAATACATTTCTAATCATAGTCCGAGGAAGTCTGTGTCAAAAAAACCACAGGACATTCACCCAGGAGACCTCTGTTTGTGTCCTGTGTGAAACCAAGGCAATGTTGACTTTACAGCAGACATATTTATTATAAGCCAAACCATAATGTTTAACTTTATCGAACCGAGTATTTTTGTTGCATTTTTGGTTTGGTTTATTTCGATTTACAATGTTAATCACGCGTATAAAAGAGTGACCGTAAACCCAGAGAAAACACGTTTCCCTTGAAACCTAAGTGAGAATGAAGTTCAATTGTATTGCAACATAATTTTGTAGGAGACAGGGTTACAAATCAATGACAGCGTTGTACAGGGGGTATTGAGCCTATTTTGGCTACAAGAACCGTCTCACACAGATTCCATATCCATGAATAAACTGTACACATGGGAACCTGTGATGTCTACAACACAAAATATCAGCTCACGGCACCGTAGCATACTGTAGTGATGGGAATTATGGCTGTTTGAAAGGAACCAGATCTTATAGCTCTGTTCATTTTATTGGTCTTTTCTTTTTTTAAGTCATATGATAGGAGCATGAATGTAGAATGGAAGAGCCGCGATACCTCAATTATCACCCGAGTGTTAGCACCATCTCAAGCTCATTCCTCAACAATCGATTCTGCTCCTCTGCTTCACCCCCACCTCTCTCTGTCTCTGTCTCTTGTCCGTCTGTCTCCTTGTATGTGTGTATGTGTGTATATTTGTGTCTAGCAGCACTTTGCGGTGCTTCCGCCTTTCTCCAGGCGCTGCAGATCTCGGACAGGCAGTGAAATTTGGCCCCAACAACAAAAAGAATGGCTCTCAAGTACGACTCGGCTCCCTTCTTTCACACAAAAGACACAAATTTGGGTCGTTCGTAGCTGTCACGTCACTACTGTGAGATGTCAGAGGTCAAACAGAAATCTGCTTCAGAAAATCACTACTCGGTGCCATACTATCAAAACCAATGTTGGGAAAACAAATGCTGAGTGTCACTGGTTAAAAAGAGCTGACTTAATTGGGATATATTTAAACACATCAATAGTTCCAGAGCTGTGCTGTGAAATTCTGTAGGCGTCAGGGAGCAAAATGAGAAAGTGCTGTGATATTCACGGCCTGTGGTCGTTGCCAGACGGTGCGGCTTGTTTTCTGTTCTGTTTTTGACATTGATGCTGGAAATGATTTCATACACCGCCCCATCCTACAAGGGGTTTATAGCCCGCAGCCAAGAGTGTGGGATTTTGAAAAACAGACCTCACTACATCCAAAGAGGTTCGCGCCGCGGTTTCAACGTGGAATCAGGAAACAAAACAAACCCAGGAGTCATCATCGGAAACATCGTGAGGCTATCCAATGCTAGGCACAATGGGAAACATGGAGTGGATCGCAGTGTATTACGGAGCTTACAGAGACTTCCAACCTCAGCTCTGTCTCCTACCACCATGGAGCTGCTAAACACACAATCCCTCACTAATAAATCCCTCCTCATATACGACCATATTCTGGACAAAGGGCTTGACTTCATGTGCCTAACAGAAACCTGGCATAAACCAGGGGACTACTCCGTGCTTAATGAAGCATGCCCCCCTGGCTATAACTACATGGAGAAAGCCTGCAGCTCTGGTCGTGGACTAGCCATCATGCACCGGGCTGAACTAAAACTGTCTCCTCTGCCAATGCCTGATCTTTCCTCTATGGAATGCCTGGCCTTCAAATGCAAACCTCCATACTCCATGACAGTGCTTCTCATATACCGTCCTCCGAAACCAAACCCATCTTTTCTACCTGAGATAAGTGATCTGCTTACCTCACTCTGCACTATGTCAACTAACATTGTCATTGTTGGTGATTTAAATATCCATGTCGACAACCCCTCCTGTCAGTTTGCAGCAGATTTCCTGAGTGTGCTTGAGTGTCTTGGCCTGCAGCAGCATGTTGAGGTTCCCACTCACACCAAGGGGCACACTCTGGATCTGGTTATCACTGACTCTGCTTCCATCAGTAACCTACAGGTGTATGATCTCGGTGTGTCCGACCACAAGGTGGTCTCAATGGCCTTGACTTTTGTGCTGCCTACTATTAGACCTAAACGTCAAATGTCTTTCCAGAACTGGAAAAGCATTGACTCAGCCACAATGACCACGGATCTCCAGCTCATCACCTGCCCAGCCTCTGCATCAATGGATGAATTAGTGGAACTCTATAATACATCCCTGAGCAGTGTTTTTGATCTCCATGCCCCTGTCAAGTCACGTGAAGTCAATTTCTCACGCTCCGCTCCATGGTTCACACATGAGCTGCGGAAAATAAAAACAGCTGGGCGTGTTCTGGAATGACGCTGCAGACACTCTGGGCTCACTGTCCATGAACAGGCTTTCCGTGAGCATCAAAGGGCCTACTCCAACTCCCTTAAAGATGCTCGCTCACAGTACTATTCCAGCTTAATCAATAAAAACCCTGGCAACTCTAAACAGCTTTTTTCAACCATAAACCATCTCCTGAAGCCACAACCATCCTCTTCAACTGAGGCTACAGAGGAGCAATGCAACAGCTTCATTGACTTTTTTAGATCCAAGGTCAACAACATTCGCTCTCTGATGTCCAGCTCTCCATCTATGCTTCCCTCTGACACCAACACCTTACCTGCAAGTGTGCTGTCTCCTCTACATCTCGCTGAGGTTCAGGAGAGCCATGTTGAGGAAATCCTCAGAAAAATGAAACCCTGTACCTGTACCCTGGACCCCATTCCTACTGCTCTGCTCAAATCACATATCCCCACTCTCAGTCCTTTGATCACCAAAGTTGTTAACCTTTCCCTTCAGTCTGGCTGTGTCCCACCTGCACTCAAGGTTGCTGTCATCCGTCCCCTTCTCAAGAAGCCCACCCTGGACCCGGAGGTTCTAGCCAACTACAGGCCTATCTCCAACCTCGCCTTCCTGTCCAAAGTGTTAGAGAAGGTAGTTGCTTCTCAACTTCAGGACCACCTCAAAAACAACAACTTGTTTGAAACATTTCAGTCAGGATTTCGTTCAGCCCACAGCACTGAAACAGCTTTGCTCAGGGTGACGAATGACCTGCTGATGACAGCTGATGCCGGATCACCCTCACTCCTCATCCTCCTGGACCTGACTGCTGCATTTGACACAGTGGATCACACTATCCTCCTAGAGCGCCTCCACACCACCATTGGACTATCAGACTCTGCACTCAAGTGGTTTCAGTCCTACCTTTCAGGCAGAACTGAATATGTCTCACTGGGAAGATGCAAGTCCAGACTGCTCCCTGTCTCCTGTGGTGTTCCGCAAGGGTCGGTCCTCGGCCCCATCCTCTTCATTACTTACATGCTCCCCCTCGGTCGTGTCATCAGCAGACATAGGATGTCTTTCCACTGTTATGCCGACGATACACAGCTCTACATCAAAACTGCCCCAAGCCCCTCTGCAGCCATGTCATGTCTCACCTCCTGTCTTGGGGAGATAAAGGTGTGGATGAGCAACAACTTTCTCCAGTTAAACAGTAGCAAAACCGAAGCCCTTCTTGTTGGCATAACACCCATTCTGCACTCTCTACACTGGCTGCCTGTCTCATTCCGGATTGACTACAAAGTCCTACTACTCACACATAAATGGACACGCACCTCCCTACCTTCAAGACCTCATCACACCCCAAATCTCCAACCGCACCCTCAGATCATCAAACAACTCGCTCCTCCTGGTCCCCAACACCAAGCTCCGCACCATGGGCGACCGGGCCTTTGGATCGGCAGCTCCACGCCTATGGAACAGTCTCCCTGACCACCTAAGGGCAACACTGGTCTCTTTTAAAACTGGCCTAAAAACCTTTTTATTCAGGAAGGCGTTTCTGACCTAAATCACTTGTCAGTTATTTATTTTGTGTCTCTGTTCATTCACTGTTTTTTTATGCTTACTAGTTATTTTATTATAGTTTGTTTTAACTATGTTTTAACTATGTTTTTACTATGTACTGGCTCTGTGGCACTCTGAGATTTTTTTTAAATGAAAAGTGCGTTCCAAATAAAATGCATTATTATTATTATTAGAGGTCCATTTCAGTGATTTAACTGAAGGATGAGAGTGAGTGGCTTGGAAGTAGGGGAGAGTCATGTTGAGGGCTTGGGGGTTGGTAGAGGGGGAGAGGGAGCTGCCAGCTGGTTGTGTATTGCAATGATTTTGTCGTTGAAGGAGGATTGAAATTAGTTGCATTTGTTGGTGGTGAAGGAGGTGGAGATGGTGTCCATGGGCTTGAGGAGTTTGTTGATGGTGGAGAAAAGCGTTTTGGGGTTGTTGGAGCCAGATTGGATGATGGAGGAGTAGTGAGAGGAGCGAGCGGTGTTCAGGGCAAACTATGTACGTCTGTGTGGAGTGCCCATATAATGTCTGGACTCTGAACAGTGGTTCCTGGCGAAGGTGCACGCTCATACGAACGCTTGTTCACGTGCGACTCGGTTATCTTCAGAGCTGCAGTCGGGCTTTACAAAACAAGTAGTTGTATTACACTCTCACTTTTTTCAGGCAGAATGTCTGAGAAGTGCCCTGAAAGATGCAGACAGACCTAGAGATGCACTACAAGCTAGGTTAGCACGAGAGACAGACTAAAGAGAGGTGCGCTGCTAGCTAGCACAGCAACTCAACGTTACCGTTGTCTAACGTAGAGAGAACACAAGGGTACCTGAGTGTTGTTACCTCAATTCTTTTTTTTCTTTTCCGTACAGATAGTTCCATTACGTCCTCTCATGAAAGTTGTAAACATTGACATATATATGAAGCACAAAAAATACAATGTTTTTTGTTGTTTTAACACTTTGGTTTAAAATATAATTTGGTTATCATTTGCTTATATTTTGGATGTTCATGATTAATTCTGGCATCCATCAGTGAGCTTTCAAGGTATTGGCTCCTGCTTCCAGCATTTATGCTGAGCTAAGCTAACCACAGCCTGACTCCAGCTCTGTACTTAACACAGACACAAGGTTGATAATATCAATCTGAACATCTTTCTCTCAGAAAGAAGGATATTTCAGGATATTAGGATATTAGCATATTTCCCAAATATTGAAGTATTTCTTTAAATAATTGGGTCATGATCAAGCATTAGGTTTTAATGGTTCATGGCTAAATAAAAACAAAATTCTGTACAAAAATAAGGTATTCATTCGGTTATCCACCCACCACTGACTTCCACAGTGCTTTTGAGTGGGGAAAGAAACACATTTGAGATTTCTTAATTTTTTCTTTTTTTACTAGTTCAGACTGCTTCAATCATTTTAACAAATTGACAAACAAAGAGCCTATAAGACTTAACAATACACACACACACACATATATATATATATATATATATATATATATATACACATATATATATATATACATATATATATACATATATATATACATATATATATACATATATATATATATATATATATATATACATATATATATACATATATATATATATATATATACATATACATATATATATACATATATATATATATATATATACATATACATATATACATATATATATATATATATATATATATATATATATATATATATATATATATATATATATATATATATATATATATATATATATATATATATATATACAGACACACACACACACAATCACCCTCTCTTTCCATTTTCCTTTCATAATTACCATTCATTCACGAACAATTTAAACACAATACTTGGCAATCAAATGGATCCAGACATTTGTAAGACTAATATGAGGAAAATGAAAAAAAGGACTCAGGAAAATGGAGTTCATGTGAAAGCAGTCAGAAGCCTGAGCCGGTCAGAACAGTGAGCTTTCACAGAGGAGAGGTTCCACACTATGCTGCTATACTTTCTAAGCCGCCCTGATATTGTCCAGGACTTAGCCTTTGATACTTTGACTTCCTCTACTGGCTTCACAAAAGAGCCCATTACTCTTTACTCTCATTGGTCATGATATGGCCAATTGTGCACCCACAAAAAAAGGTGAATCCGCTTGTAAGGATTTGATGTAATGGTGTCTGTCGTATAGCTGTGAGCATTGGGCTGTGCTGCGTTCTGCTTCTGAGTTGTCTCCAGCAGTGACAGTAATAATGGGTGTGTGCTACGAATGGCAGAACCTCCCAACGGACTGAATCACAGTGGCCATTCTGACTTTTATCTGACTGAAAGCAGAGAAAGAACATGTCATGTTCCCGCTCAGGCTTCTCTCTAGACAGCCAGTCGGCAGAAAATATATTGTCACTGTGCATTTCAGCACACCACGGGATACATAGCAGGTCGACGATTCTCAAATATGTTTCATATCAGCCTCGCATCACGCTAGCAGAAACACAGAATGCCACGTGGATAACGTTGTGAAACAATTGGTTTGGTTTCGGCAACCAAACTGCTTGGTTATGGTTAGAAAAAAAGAGTTAATAACGTAACAACATAACGTAAAACGGTGAGAACATAACAGAGTAAATATAGAACAACCAGCCTTGGCAAACTTTTTTACAGTCACGAGTTCAGCGGTCTCCTGAGTGAAAGTCCTGTTTGATTGACCAATTCACATCCCCTCCCACCGTGGAGGACTTTCTTCCTTAATATACTTGTTATTTTAACGCGTAACTTTTAATAACGGTTACTTGATATACTATGTCACTTGACTTTGACCGAATGCAAAAACGTTGACATCAAGTACATCCTAGGTTTGCAGAAACGTACAAGGCCCACATTTTTTCCTGCCGATTGGGTTGTGACCACTTAGCCCAGCAGGGCAGCAGCCCAGCAAAGCCACATCATCATGCTGGGAAAAAGACAGGCAGATTGGAAGAAAGAGGCAGGCAGGAGATCAGCGGCAGCTAAAGTCTCACAAAGCAGAATCACAAAATGTTAAGAAATTTGCACCAACAAGTGCTGTGACTTCAAATCACAAAATGGGCTTAAAATTGGATTACAGAAGGGTAATGTCATTGCTAGATTTGGCATGTAAAACATCAACAATAATTTGAATTTGATGTGGTTATACAACCCTGACGGAATGTTGATTTTGAACAATTCTTTAAAATAAAGATAAAAAGCAGGATTGCGTAACATGAAGGTTGGATGCATTACATGATCCTCCACCACCTCTCCCTTCACTACACCACCTCCTGCAAGGGCACTGAATGTTGGTCCTGGATGTAAATCACATGCTGAATAATAATCTCATATGAACTGAATTACTAGGGATAATTGTCAGGGTTTGAGCACCTTATTAATTACTGTAGTGGCACACGCTTTTTGATTATACAAAAATCAAACAATATTTGTTGAAATTAAGGCAGTTTATTGTCATTTTTACTGTATTCTAACCTAATTTGCATATCAATCACTGGAAACCTTAGTTTTAGTTTTGACTCCTGGGCTGCAGTAACCTGACTCGCCAGAGGTTTTCTTACACACAACTATCTGAAAATCCTTCACTGGAATAGGAATGTGTAAAAAAAACATCTGTCAATCAAAAGAGTTAAAATATTGTTAACCGTGGAGGAACGCCTTCAGTGTCGTTCTTTGCTCTTCTTTCAATGAAGAAAAATTCTCTGATAGATCTGATGTTCTAGCAGGTTCTAGCAGTCAAAGCATTGAACAGTCGCCTCTCCGAGATGTCTCACAATCACCTAAGCCAGTCCATAGCTGCCAGTAGCTCCTCACAGGATGTGGAATGCATTACTGTCAACTGCCTTGCTTTACAATTGTTATAGGTTTCGATGGTACTGTGATTCAGAGGTGCATGTTCCCGAACCAAATTTATCAGAAATGTGTCAAGGGTCTAGGACCCGGAGGCAGCTTCCCAGCTACGAATCTAATTAATGTGTCTAGGTAAAAGTATTTCACTGCTTTTTAAAGTAACACACATTCAGTGAGAGCTTGCAATACTGAACTGCAGCAGAAGGAGAAGAGTGAGTATTGGAGAGTTAGTATTTCCAGAGAGCCCTAGGCTGTTCCCTTTGATGCCATCAACATACCATCTTCCTTGGTTCTGCTGCAGGCTGCGGAGCTCTCCGGGCCGGGCCCGACATCAGTGTGAGCCCTCAACCACACCAAATACTCAGTCCACTTCTGCAGATCCTCCAGCACGTAGCTGGTGACATCAGCGCCAATCCCTGACACCTGGTGGCGCTCCACATCCTCCCCAGTGAGTGCTTGGTAGGCTAGGGAGTAGCGCGCTATCTCCCCGTGGCGGCTGTCTGTGGGTGGTGCCACCCAACTCACCTTGATGCTGGTGGAGCTGAGGCTGAGCAAGCGTACCTCCTGGGGAGGGGCTGAGGGGGCTGATGGGAGGGGAGGAGGGAGGGTAATGGTCAAGCAGGGTGGATAATGGAAGACAGAGCAACTGACCCTCTGGACTGCTGGGAGATAATCTGTTACCTATATGTTACCGAAACAGACAAGTCAGTTTGACTATGTAAACTTGCTAGTCTGTCCTTAACATTGTGTTTATGCTAGGATCTTGCTTTATCATTAGATTTTGGAGGAAACGTAATTGCAGCTCGTCTAATGTCCAATGGCAATGTGTTTTTTTCCTAATCCAGGAAGTGTGAAATCTTTATACTGCACAGAAGTCATACACTCTTAGAAGTAAAGGTGCTATCTTCAACTATGTAGGGTTCTTCGACTTGTCTAGGGGAACCCTTTAAGATTACTTGTACCCTTTTATAAAGGTTCTTCCTAGAACCCCTCATGAGAGGTTCTACAGAGAACCCTTCAATGGTGTTATGATTCCACCGCAAAACTCTCTCGGAAGGTTCTATTCAGAAGCTTTCCACCCTCTAAGGTTGCTGACAAGAACCCTCCCAGGGGGTTCTTCTGAGAACCAATTTATCATCCAAGGGTTTCATCTATAACCCAACCAGGAGGTTCAGCCAAGAACCATTTCATATTCCAAGGCTTTCAATAGAGCCCTAAATGGCCGGGCTGATGTGGTGCAGTGCAACTCACAACAATCATGGTTTTCCAATTCCAGTTTTTTCGGGGCTTCTGGGCTTTTATCAATCCTAGTAACAAACTCTTTATTGAGAAGAGGGTTCTTTGGATGAAAATGGTTGTTGATGGAACCTTTAGTCTTACAAAGAACCTGTGAAAAAAACATTTTTCAGAAGCACATGGTTTTGGGTAGAACCTCAGCCCTTCAGTAAGAATTCATTTGGAACCATTATTTCTAGGAGTGTATGGAGGGGTTTGGGGTTGTTTGCAAAGTTTAGGATTTTGACACAAGAGACTTGGGTTCGCAGTTCCAGGTGTCGTTTGGTTAAAATTATTTAAAAAAAACAGTTAATCTCAACTGTAGTCTTATTTTTGTTGTTTTGTCCATCATCTTTCTTCAGTTATGATACGCCAAATGCTGAGATCTGGGAATGCAGCAAGATAAGTTCAATGCGGCAAGAAGCGAGCAGTTAAGTGATCCAGGTTCCACATCTGACATGTTGGTTATGACCCCTCTCTAAAGAGTCAGACTACAGTGAGTACAGTAGCCATCAGACCTTTTTTAGCAGATCTCAGAAACATTAGTGAATGCAATGGTATCATAAGCAATTACACCAGTGACTAAACTTATGACAATAGGACTATAGAAATAAACCAGAATAGTTTTTTAATGAGGAAAAACATAAATGTTTTTGTTTTGTTTTTAGAAGATGTGGTTGAAACCGAATGCTTAATTGTTGTCTTGAAATACATTTTAAACATATTTTATTTATAACTTGTGTTTTCATCCTCACAGTCCAGAGGGCAGACATAAACCAGGGCGAAACTTCACACTCTAGCTACCTTCCTGTGAAACAACACGTGAACACATTACCAACACAGTGTGAAGTGTCGCCAACTGAAAAGTAAAACATGCACACTACAGATGAATGCATGTATGCACAATGAAACACAAGAGCAGAATTCAATCAAGTACAGCAGCAAAACCAACAGTTGAGATGAGTGTGGAGCAGGTGGGAGAGATAACACAGGGGACCGTTATCGGGCTGGCCTGTGGTTTGGCAGCCCCAGCAGAGCGTGTGGACCCAGCGAGCCTACTGTTTGAACAGTGTTGGAGGCTGGTTTGTTCGCCCCGCAGCAGAGGCGCTTGTGATGAGACGCAAAAGAACAGACGTAATTCCATCACACGTACGAGCACCTTTGGATACATCCATGCAGGGGGTGGAATAGATCAGAGAGACAGAGATCCACAAGTGGGAGATGCACCGCCGCCCGAAACAGGGTTATGAAAAAATACCAAAACTTGGTGAAGAAGCTGTGAGAGAAAAGGAATTAGGATTTGGACAAAAACGTATGAATCTAACCCACACGGAAAAGGTTAGACGGCAAATTTGGGTCATTGTTGGTAAAGCATAAACAAACCAAAATGTTATTGACCTTTTGTTCATATAGCAGTACTTTCAAAATAAAAGTGCGCAATACACTACTTTTGAATTCATTATTGAACTTTGCCATAACAATGCGATTAATCACAAAAAGATCATGCGATTAAAACTTTTAATCGTTGCCCAGCACTAATATATATATACTGTAAACAATCAGAACAAAGATGGCAGATAGATGAAAAGATGGAGGCAGTGAGACAAGCAGTAAGTGACAGCGGTGGTGAGGGTCTTTACACATGTTAGCAAGTTTCCTGACTCGGGTGGGTTTGGCTGCCAGAGGAGTGATGGCAGACTGAAAATCAGAGTGACTAAACTCGTTTGTCTGCGGCGTGACTGCTGGCGCAGGGATTTCTCTCCTGACAGGTAAAAACAGGAGAGAGGGCTTAGATTCCTTCTGGGAACTGTCATAAATACTGCAGGTTCAATTCCACATCTCCCAGCATGCCAGAGAGGCACAGATCCATCGCTAGCTATGCAGTCAAGCTCTGAATGAAAGGTGTTCAGGAGCATTAGTGTCAGTGTGGGACATTCCTGCACATCGGCAACACCGGTTGCCGTGTTTCACATGATGAACTATCATTTCGAAGAAACATGACAGTGATGAAAGCTGTCTCTCCGTGCAGCAGCGTTTTTGTGTTTCCTCGGTCTTACATCATAATATGCGGTATGTATCGACTCGCCGCCTTTATTAGACTATTTGTCAAAATAAGCAGTGTGCAACGCCTGGTGATTTGTTACGCAAGGGCAGCAGAAAGCAGAAAAATATAGAAATATCAAGCAGTACTAGCGTGCCTATGAATGATGGATCCTGGGAAGCAACGGATTTTACGCCTGACAAAAAACATTCCTGACATTTTCTTTTGTTGTCGCCTTGGTGCTTGAACTTTGTAATTGAGTTGCATGTTCAGCAAAATCAAGCATGACTTCACATAATTAATGCTGCGCTGGTAATTACATTTTTGCGAGCTTGAAACTGCAATAACACGGCTGGTGTGGTGCTAGAATAGTGTGAGCACACAGCTCAGGCTGGTTTAGAACAGCAGGTTGAGTTGGGAGTCAGTGTTACAAAGCTAAGCTCCACCTGGCCTGGGCCGTATGACCAGATTGTCGTCCAACACCGCATTGGTTGGCCAGAATAATGGTCCTTGTGTCTCCGCAATAACTGAACGATTTTCAATTATGCAGGAACTTTGAGCTGTATTCTCTTGCTTTCTCTAGGCTTCACCGCATGTTTGTAGCGTAGCAAAAACAGTAACAAAATGCTAGAATACATCTGATTTTGTGTTATTGTGGTTCTATAAATGTAATGTATATTTATATTTTGTGCTATTTATGTACGTTTTTTGACTGTACTGAAAATGTTGTTTTTGATGGCTAAACGCCAACAAATAGCAGATAATAGCAGATTATCTGGTAAGATATTTATTTGGAAATAAATACTGAGATCTTTTTCAATAAATTTGGTCCCCAAACCAAATTTTGTGTGTTGAGAAATGACCCCGTACAACCTGAAGAGGGAGTGTAATTTATTTCTGCTCCGACGTCATTGTTACACTCATACGGACTCAGCACGTGTCATGTTGGGGAAATAGTCAAAGAGAGAGCAAAGTTCATTACTTGGGGTCCATTCTGTTTTTAGGGTAAGAGAGAATATGTTGCCATCTCTAGCCTGAGTGACTGAAATGTGTCAGACCTACTGTGCATGAGGTGAAACAGCGACACACTGAATACATCTATGTATGTGTCTATTCATTGCATTCATTGTGCTGTAAATGCCAAATTGGGTGAAGTCTAAACCACGACACACATTATCTAATGTGTGTTCCCGCATTACAAGACTTTAAACGCACAATACTATGATACAATGTTGTCTTCTTCTACAAAAGAGTGTCTGTTTCATGCGTGTCTGACAGAACAGACACGTTGCTAATTGAATCAATCCGGCTGTCAACACAGGCCACAAATAATACTAAAAGCAAATAACTTACAATTTAATTTACACGTGGTAGCGTCAGATGCTGCTCACAGCTGGGAAGTTAGCAGGAGAGAGAGGGGTGGGTCTCACACACACACACACACCCACACACACACACACACACAAAGTACGACAATCCTACATTAAAGTGCAGCATGACCTGCTGTCAGCCACCTGAATTGGATTCCGCATGGTGTCCATGTGGCGCTGATGATGCAGGATGACATCACCAATGCAGTCCAGTGACTCACCTGTCAGCCGATATGACTTCATGTTTACTGCTCTTGGTTTGTTGCTATTTGGTTCACTTAATAAAACCTACTAGAACTAGTACTAGCAACAATGAATCGTTACATTTCCTTTTTGTCGGGACCAAATAAGCAGAACCAGAGTGACAGTAGAAGGCTGGAGTACTTACTGGATTGGGCAGTCCTGGCCTCAATAGGCTGCGTAAAGACTCCTAAACCCATCTCAGATTTTGCAGCCAGGGAAAACATGTAGATTGTGTCTGGCTTCAGACCATCAACTGCATAGGAGCCTGCTGGGTCGAAAGTGGCATGATGCTGTGGAGAGACCATGAGATCATGAAGGCCCCGGTCCATACGCACACAACTGACCCCCCTGTTAACTACTGGATACACTATTACAATCTGGGGCTTCATCTGACAGTCCCAGAATTCAGGAACAAAACCAACACACCAACTCACTAGCATCTTCTCACATGCTTCGCTGAGATAAATCAAATCAGAAGGAACTGATGCCGTTGTTGATTCGATGCTACGTTTGTGGGAAATAAAGGTCAAACTATAACAAATGGAAATAGAGCAAAAAGGGTTGTAGTTTGAAATTGTCAATTACTAACAAACAATGTGTTAGGTGGCCACATAAGAATGAATACAATGAAAGAAATAAAGAAACACACACAACAAAAAGGTTTTCAACACATTTTAGGGTAAAATCCCATCAATCTACCTCATTGGAAGAGTCATATTTTGAGGTGGTATATACCTTGTTTGTGGGATTGTTCTCCTCCCAGTAGAGCAGTTCAAAGCCAATTATTGGATCCTGGACAGGCCAAAGCCATGACAGCATGATGCGTGAGTCCAGCTCGGCCTCAGCCTCAAAACCAGACGGCTGAGCTGGAACTGGAGGCCGAAACAAAGACATGGAGAGAGTGAAAGACAGGAACGGAGACAGAGACGGTGAAAGGGTGCATTCAGAGGAGGAAACACAAAGTAAGGGAGTCAGGAGGTGAAGTGGGAGGCCGGGCGACGCTGCAGTCAATACTCATCAGTATTCAGAGCAGCATCAAAACTGAGGAAGTATAAAGGACGTCATCACCTTCAAATCCTCTGAGGTGATTTTAGATCCAGAAAGTGTCTCATGTCCGTGAGTGGCAGGAATTTACTGAGGTGTGCTATGCTAATATTGGGGCCACAGCTTCTCCAAATAACCATCATTTCAGCGAGACCGGTGTTTTTCTGGCTGTTTGAAGCTTGCTCGTGGCTTTAATACTTGCTGCCATCTTTCTCAGTTTATGGCTCCGTACGGTGGAGCTGAGGTGAGACAAGATAGCAGCAGCCATTACAACTGATCTGAGAATGGCTTCTGTCAGTGTTGTGTTTTGTTCCACTGCCCCAAAGTAACTGAAAGCTCAGTTAATGCCGCTTTAAAGCCCCTACACTGTACACTGGTAGAGCTCTCATAAAGGCGGTATGGGTGTGTGCACACTGTGTTTGATTGACATCTCCCCACTCTCCTTTGGATTTTGTTCCAACTGTGGGAAAACCTACACCCCGCCCACTTTTATTGCAATGTGATCTCATCCCTACTCGTCATATTTTGTTGCTTGGGAAGGCTTTTGCATAGTGTCATGGAAGGCGCGTGGTTAACGTTGTGAAGTCGTTAGGTTAATGCAACAATACTACTTGGTTAGGGTTGAAAAAAACATCATAGTTTAGCTTAAAATTATAACGTTGCTGGCGGGGGGGGGCCTTGGTGCCTCAAGGTTCAAAAGAAATGCAGAAAAGTGCCCTCTAGAGTGCCCTTCCAGAAGAAGATATGATATAGTGCCCTCTCGGATGCCCTTCCAGAAGAAGATATGATATAGTGCCCTCTCGGATGCCCTTCCAGAAGAAGATATGATATAGTGCCCTCTCGGATGCCCTTCCAGTGGAGAGAACAGGGTGAAGTGCCTTTAGCGTGATCTTCTGGTGGAGTAAACATGATTAAGTGTCCTCTTGGATGCCCTCAAATGGAGAAAACATGATGCAGTGCCATATAGGCTGCACTGCATGCTAGAAAACATATTTTTCTTCCTTTGTTTTTGCCCCTGCCAGCATGAGTCCACCGCTGCTTTATACTCCATCTGTTGCATTGAGCATCTACAAGTCACTCAGATGCGTTTACAGTGGAGTTAGTCTGTTAGGGAGTGAGACCAGTCTGTTTACAAGTACATTGTGTTTTGAAGCCTAAGTCATTCCGAGTGTAATGTTAGGGTTACACTGGGACAACTTTGACCCCAATACCTGCCAGGTTGTGTAAAGTCCTGAGAGGTAACTGTTAAAGATAAGAACGATCAGATGGCTGCCATCAACTAACCTGTATCTAACTGTAATAACATATCACATGTGGTGTATTTTAGAATCAGTACCATGAGAAGAAGAAGTGACAGGAGCATCCCCTCATTAAAGAAGAGTCTTCACGATCAGTGAGGAAGCCACTGTGTTCTGTTATTTCTTTACAGAAACAAATGCTTGAAGAGATTGTCCTGCATGCGTTGCTTTGGAGGCTCCTATAAAAGTAGCAAATCATAAACCAGTGATTCTTCGCCCTAGCTCAGGAAAACGGCTCATTGCTCCAGATTATACCATGAAGTAGACAGAAACATAATAGATGCCACAACTTGGGAAAATTGTACATTAATCGCAGCGATGTGCTCATAAAAACAAGCCCATCCTTCTCAGTGTGATACTAGTTACCAGACTTTGTAATCTGCATTTAAGTCAACATGATTTATGTCAGCCTGGTAGGGTGCTGAACTCTATTCCAAAAATAAATAAAGTGGGTCAGCTGAATTTGGGTGGCTTTATCTTCCATTGCAGCTCTGCTGTTTGTGTCATGTTTCTTCCAGCCAAGCAGAGCGAGTGGAGAACATGGAAACGGGCTCTCTGTGAATGAAATACTATTATTATTCCTCTACTTTGTCCTTGAGGATGAAGTGTGTGAGAAGTTCATAGTACACACACTCATACTGTATGCTCCTGAGTATCCTGCACATCAATGACCCCACTGTGCTCATCCCAGCTGGTGGATATCTGACGGACTAATGTTTCACATTAAAGCTCTGTTTTTCTGCAGTTTCACAAACGATGTGAGTTAAACACAGTGTGGCTACATTTACCCCAGACACTGTATGCTACCAATAACTTCCACTCCACAGACACACTGGTGCAGCGGGATGCAAACAGTCAGGCATCAATCTACACAACGCAGCGCTCTAATTGCACGACACTTCCAGTATGTTAGAGGTGCTACATGCAGCAGTGCAGATGACTGTCGGTTATGTCCTTCTGCTGGTTTTGTCGGTGTTGGTGTTTCTAAAAGATCGAGCACCAGAGGTGCAATGACCAAGTTTATTAAGTCTAAACTACACTATTTGTGACAGCATGTCATCAATCGACAAAGAAATACCTCTGCAGGTAAAGTCAATCATACTGAGACTCTGCAATATAAACCCAACCCATTCTTTACCCTATTACTGCTTATAACTTATAGTATTATATATGGAAATGACTTTGATCATCTTTACGTTATCTACTTGTTGTATGATATATGGACGTAGCCTGGACCATATCTATAATATTGACTTATCCTACGATCATCTTTACATCATCAACTTATCATACGATGACGTCTATATATGTGTTTAAGTAAACGATTTATTGTACGATATATGGACATGACCTCTATCATTTTTAAGTTATCGACTCATCATGCAACATGACATTTTTTAAGTTAACAACTTAAAACACAACGTATCAACTTATTGTATGATGTATGGCCATGCCCTCGATATTTCTTTTACCTTCTCGTCTTATCGTGCAATATAAAGACATTACTGTATTATTATTATTGTAAGATATATTGACATTACCTTCATATTGTTGTCGTCATCGGCTTGTTCATTTTTGCCAACATTGTGTCAGAGTTTCCCCTTCCATTGCAAGGACATATGTTCCATGTGTGCATATTTTTGTCCTCAGATGCCAAGAGTACTTTTTATTTTTTATTTTGGTTGTTTGGTTTGATTTGTTTTACTTATTTACAATATTGAAATATTTCTTTCACGTTCCAATTCCAATGTCTGAATATACTGAATATATATAATATATAGAATTCAAAGTGCATTGCTGTTTAAAAGGGTGCACCTACTTTATTATGCTTTTCTATATGAAATGCTCTTAAAATGACAATTACAGTGTTTATCGCACATATTTCTGGGATGATAAATCATCCAACAACAGTAGTCCTACTGTTATCTGTGCTTGAAGCTATGAGTTGCCTCTCATTGTGCATTGTGCAAGTGTGTTAGTGTACACTGTTCTGAGTGAACTTTCTTCTGCCACTTTTGTAATGTGAAAACATTGAAAACTCAAATCTTGCTCACAATGATTGTATAGCTATTGAACTGGGACACAGCTAAAGCTGGAGTTACACTGCCTCATCAGGTCAACACAGACTTATGCTAATAACCATGAGGCTAATAACCAATGTTGTGTTTGCAGCTTATTCCAAAGCGACAACAAAAAAGCATTTTAAGTATTTTTACACTGTGGAATTGCTACTTTAACTGAAGTAAATTCATAATTATTATCTTCTTACTGGCAATACTTCTGTTGTGAAAAGAATGGGAGCCAGCGGCACGCCGCTTGAAATGCAATGTGACGAGTGAGTGTGTTCGCACCTCCCTGCTGGGTCTTGATCTGCAGAACATCAGAGGGAGGCCCGTCTCCCACGGAGGTGAAGCCCAGCACCCTCAGGCTGTATGTGATATCCGCGGTGAGGCCCGAGATGGTGGTGAGCTGGCTGTCATCTGTGTTGTGTTTTTGCCAGGCGCTGAGCGGGGCGTCATGATCGGAGCTGTAGTAGACCCGGTATCCCCTGATCTGGCCATTGGGCTCCTCCGGAGGCTCCCACTGGACCAGCATGGTGCTGGAGCTCAGCATGCGCGCCTGGATGTGAAGAGGAGGCGAGGAGGGGGCCTGCTCGCTCGTGCGGGTGTCCACGACGGCGCTGGGAGGCCCCCGGCCGACGTTGTTGACGGCCATGACGCGGAACTCGTATTCCGAGAAGGGGCTGAGGCCACCGATGCTGTACCGGGTGGTGGCCACTCCGTCTATTTCCTGGAAGCCATTGTCAGACAGTTTGGCGTGGTACTGGATCACGTAGTAGGACACCGGTTCAGGGTTGCCAGAGTCCCAGGTTAGGGTGACACTTGTGGCCGTGGTTTCTGTCACAATGAGGGAAGTGGGCGACTTGGGCAGGGCTGTTAGAGAGCAGAAAGAACCAGTCACCTTCTGAAGGAACACATACTGAAGCTCTGAGAACACGGAGCTCTTCAACACTGCTAGTTCATTGTCATTCAGGAGCCCGTCTGCCCCACATGTATCATGTTGCCAAGCATGTGTAATGCCATGTAAATCCATCTGTAGTCTACTTCACCGCAGCTGGAGATCATCAGAGGTGCACATACATATTCTGCAGCCACACAGCAGAGCACTACTGTCCAGAATGTTTACAAGATATAACAAAACTTATTATTCATTTCATATGGAGCCCGCCAGGTGTCTTGGAGCAACAAAAAAAAAGACAAATTCATGCACATAAATGAATATATTGTAGAAATGGATTTCTTAATCGTAACCAGCATAATCGTTGACATGATTAAGGGCTAACAGGCAACATCTGAATATCTAAATATCCATGTATCTGTGTCCGAACAAAACTGTATCAAACCAGAGGTGCTCATATAGATGACATCATCCATGGCCTGACAGCTATCACTGTTTATGTTTCCGCTGCTGTAGGCCACACACTGCCACTGACTGAGAGTAACTACGGCTGGCAGCAATGCGGAGGCAACCTCAACTTATTAGACCATCTGTAATTCAAGTGTTTGAACGGCCTAAATATGATTACCTAATGATATTAATATCATGGAATTCCTTCAGCACCACAAGCTGAGCCCATTTACTGCTGGTATACTTGGTTTTTTTAAACATCCCAGTCCACACAACCTTCATCAGGTTCATCAGGTATTACAATGAAAACCCACTCTGGAAAGAGAGACATGAGGTGCGTGTACGTGTGAGGCGTTTAATGTGGAATGTCTATGGACGAAGTGGCAATGACTTCACCGAGATTGGAATAAAATAGCAATATAAATAAAAAAGCAAATGAAAAGCAGTATTTTTGTTCGAGGTTTTAGTTTTAACTGAGAGCATAGGACAGGAATGTTGTACTAACAGAATAGGTGAAATAAACATCTAAACATGGAGGAAGTGTTGAGTTTGCAGGTTGCCGTGGATCATGCCGTGGTTGTGCTTGATGCCGACAACCACTCTTTATATTATTATAAGACAAAGCTCTATTATTTGTGGAGTTGTTATTGTTATTATCATTGTTGCTGTGCATCTCTGTCTCTCAACCTAACCAGTCGAGGCAGATGGTGTGGTTCTGCTGGTGACTTCCTGTTAAAGTTTTGTCCTTGCCGTCATCACCCATCGATGGAATGATGGGTCTCTGTAAATGAAAGACTATGCTCTAGTCTAGAGTTCGCTCTATATGATAACTGGCAAAATTGCTAATTTCAAAATAAAAAGTGTAATATATTAAAAACTTAATATTAACTATTTCAATATAAACTTGCGTCAAAATGATCTAAACTTAAAGGTCCACTTACTAGTTTTCTATAAGTTTAGCTTATTTTGTCACACATACTGTTCCCATGGTCAAGAATTCATTTTCAGACCGGTAGCCCTGGACTTGCATACAGATCGAGTTAAGTTAAAAAAGAAACCGGACTCTTTAAAATTCCAGAACAGAATCTGAAAATGTTGCATCGCAACCTCTCATATCACCAATGAAAGCATTTAATAATGATAGCAAATATAAGCACCTATCTTATTTCTCTGCAAGCAAATTCTGCACCTCTACACCTTGTACCCAGACAAGCCCACCCTCCCAGCGGCAGAGTGCGTCTGACCTTTGACAGTGATCTGGGCCGTGGTCTCGATCATGCCCAGGGAGGATATGGCCACGCAGGTGTAGTTGGCAGACTGCCGGATGTTGGTGAGCTCCAGGACGTTGCGGCCAATGGGCATCTCCTCCTCCCGGGTAAGCTCCACCTCGCCGCTCATCCACTTGACGTAAGGCATGGGAGCGCCGACCGCCACGCAGGTCAGGTTGACGCTGCCGCCGGGCATCACCTCATGATTGGTGGGCGGGATGGAGAAACGAGGAGGCACGCGGCGAACTGCAGGGTGTAAAGAGAGGGGGTGTGAGAGGACACAGAGGAGGGGGTGGTGGGGGACCACTGGGCTGAAGGCATGTTTGACCGGCCTGGCTTGTGCTGTGCTCCAGTGTTCATGAACTGCTCAGGGTGGTCGAGCATGAACAACAACAGTTTTACTGTCCCACAGTCATTTTTCTAAAAAGCCAATTGATTTGAGGCAGTTCCTGCTCGATGAATATGCTTCAATAAAACCGGTTTCAGTTTGGATTCTGCCCTTTGGCTTACATAGTCATAACTGTTAGTTTAAGTCGATTTTTAACCTCTAAAGTCTAGAGTTTAAACATATTAAAAATATTAAAACATATTAAAAGACAATTATAACCCTACCTTCAAGAGGTCCAGTGGTTTTATTCATTTAAGATCAATTTGTTAAGATCATGTCTAACTTTCATTGGTATTGCTTGCAGTGGAGACATTTCTGCATTTTACAGCTACATTACCCTAACCCTAATGGAACAGTATACCGTAACGGACCGGGTAACGCCTTAGTGTTTAACTGTGATGTGCTACCGTTGAAGAAAAATGAGCTGAGCTGAGGTGAAAGACTGTTAATGACATTTACTGGATGTTAGTGAACACGTTGCATGCTTAGAAGCTGTGAAGCTGTCAGTCACTTGTCAGCTGCCCATGTCTTTGTGACAGCCTGCTTCTGCTTGGCAGAGTTGGAGAGGACGTTTTGTGGTTGCTCCTGTTGTGCGTGGAGATAAGCGGGAGCTAAGTGTGATGTTAGAGAGAGAGCACAGTGAAGCAGAGAGGTTCTCATTGTTCTGCTGTTGGCTACAGCCCACAGCAGCCTGCGTGTTGCCCGCTAATGAAGTGCTAGCGAAAACGGCTAAGGTCTCGCAGCCTTCTTGCAATACTTTAGACGAACAGATTTACACAATTGAAAGGTATCATATTCTACATGGAATCTGTGTATAATTAGCACCTGATTTACCAAAGCTGGGTTTAAACTTGAGGCAGTGGGTAAATACTAGTCTTCCAGTGAATTATAGTTCAGGGTCAGGTTGTCCCACCAGAACACTACAGGGATATGATCAGGCTGTAGAGTACATGACAACTCGTCACTTTCTGTGTGCAACACGATGAACGCCTTCAAGGACAAACTGACATGAAATTCACATCTTAACCGTGTCTCATCCCTCTACGACTATGTTTGGATGACACTTTATATAATCCCTCAAAGGTGCAATTTAAAGGATTCAGAGCATTAATATAGCATCAAGCAACTATTGTCTATGTGAAGATATAGTGTAGTAATGTCTGCCTGATCAGAGAGTGAAGTCTCCCTGTGTATGTTTTGTTATCAGAGCTTCTCGGCCCCTCGTGCTTTTAGTGCATGTGAGTGTGTCCCTCTGGTTAGCTCACGGCCGGCGCTCTGCTCTGCTCTCATACGGCGGTTACAGCTGATAACGCCGTCTGTCGGCGTGGAAGTGCAGCACCCACCCGATGGTTCCCCTTAAGCACTGTTTGGTCTGATAGCACTGTTGCTGTAGTTCGCACTGTTCAGCTTTCTTTCTACTTGCACGTGGCACCCTGGGGCGCACAAATGTGTTGATGCTCAATGCGCTGTTTGTTGCCGTACTTGTAGAAACACCAGAGGGCATAGAAACTAAATATTCTGCGAAGAAGCAAGAAGACAACTAACCAACTTCCTCAATGCCAAGGAGGAGTTGTAATTAACTGTAAAGTCATATCTCATATTCCTGGACTAGCTTCTCTTTATAGAAGCACTGTCAAGAAGGAAGCAACATATTTAACGCATTCTAAAGAAACAAAGGTGGAATTTCCTCTTCATTTCATTTGGCTGGCAAAATATTGACTCATATGTAGACTTTTAAGACCTCCGGCTCTTCTTTTTGTTATTGGTTTATTTGATAGTGCACATTAATGAATGGTTGGTAAAGCATTTAAAAACTAATTGGCCGTCTTTGTAAAATCCCCAGACATGTTAATAGTTCCAGGCAGCTAGCTACAGAAATGTAGAGGTTCATGACAAAGCGCCGTGACAACTTGCGGTACATTCGCATTCGACCAAAAGCCGGTACGACGTCATTTTCTGGAGCGAGCTAACCCTAACCCGTCACTACAGCAAGTGTGAACCAAGCAGTAGCACCGTTAGCTGCAAGCCGCCGGCTTCGCTGTCACCAAGTTGAGAGGCAATAGAAATGCTCGTATAAACACCTTGAACCTTTTGAATGCCCTTTCTGAAGCATCTCGGTCTCACCGGGGAGAACCCTCTTGCAGGAACTCTTTACTGCAGTCTGGGACCAACGGATTAGTTTGGCTCACCCTCTCAGAGCCACATGATGTTAAAATGGCATTACCTGGTATTATTCTGGCTCTTCTCTACTACATGTCACAATTAAATTAGTGTTCGCCGTGTTCACGTGGAAATGGAGTAAATTGAGCGCCTGTGCCTGAGGCGTGAAGTTGGATTCCTCTGGAGTATCTGGGGGTTTCCTGCTGGACCTACAGGGATTAAAACGCACCTTGATTCTGCCGTGTTGCTAGTCTGCTGGAGAGAACACTGAAGGAGTCTCACCCCTACTGTTAGCCCTCTTGTTTGGCGCTCTGATCTCATTACGCCACGTCTGAGTTGGCGCGACAGTACCGTGTGAGCGTTAAACATGCTGACGCGGCTGTGTTGCATAAGTGGAGCCGTCGCTCTCTTGATTTAGCCGAGCACAGGGTCACGCAAATCTGACTCACGAAGTGGGATTTAAGCTGCGGGCTGGAATCCGGGTGCGAGGAGCTTACGATGTGGATCAGAGGCTTCTCTAAGGGTTTGGTCTTGGTTTAACTACAGAGGGGAAAGAGCGGGGTTACAAATTATATAACTCGGCCTCTCACTTACAAAAAACAAAAAAATGTAGGAGTGATGAGGCTGGAGTTAAGAACTGGAAAGTAGTAGTACGTTGGTTGAAAAATGACTGACAACATTCAGTGAGCTTTGGAGTACATGCATGGGCTGAATGTCACTGTGGCGGAGGAGAGAGAGCATTTCTTTCTTTGGGCACTGCTTGTACAAGAACAGCATTGTCTGCTGGCATGGGGAGCAGCGGCCTCAGAAATGCAGATGGCTGCATTAAGACGGAGTCCTGTGGAGGCTGAAGCGCTGGAGAACATGATGTGGAAGAGGAGGAGGAGGCGAGGAGGGAGAGGGCTTTGGAAAGGGGCAACAAGATTGTCGAGGAGGATTTTGGGGCAAACTGCAGGGTCATTTAGGGTCATTGTTTTACTGTGGCTTTGATGATAGAGGACCTCCGTTTAATTAAGGTGCAATAAAGTCAACTCACATGTTTGCAACCCGACAGCTAAGATGTTAACTTTCTAGGTCGATTCATAATTGATCAATACCAATGATCAGTGAATCCGTGTTACTTAACGCTGAGAATTCTGACTTTATAAACTCACTGCTGTAATTAATTAGCATATGACTACATTAATAAAAGTCACAAATTACTTTGAAAATGCTGTATTTATTGTGTCATTTTGTCATTTTGTTCTGGGCTCCTGTAGAAACATGACGCTGCAACATGAAGTGACTGTGAAGAGGACCAGCTCCCTACGTAGATATGAAGGACTCATTCTAAACTAACACTATACACTAATAAAAACATAGATATGAATATTATATTCCATTACTGCCAATAAATACTATAAATATATCTTATGAATGCTAAAAATATATATTTAACATGTATTATGCCATATTAATACTAAAAAGAGTTCAGTGTAGGTTAGCCCCTAAAATCATGGGGGAATTGTATCTCTCATGCCAAACTGTTATTGCATGGCAGCATATGGGACACGAATCTATTGGTGCTATTAGATTTTCAGCAGGTGCACAGCAGAAGCCAGGTCTGGACATTTGATATCCCCATTCCTCTTCCAACACACACAGGTGGCCTGTCTCTAATGTGGCCAAGTGTTTCAGCCATCTTTGCCTCTTAGCTGAATCCTTTCAAAGTAAGATTGGCTTTGACGACTATAAACAAGCTTTGCATCTTGATGTCGATGTACCGGATGAAGGGCGCAAAAAGAAACACTTACAATTTGGATGCCAAAAGAGGGGAGTGACAGAGCTCCGTGTGTGTTGGTAAATGGAAACAGTAGAGTCAGAGATCTTACTGGTAGACATCATAGCATTATAAATGACCTGTTGATATCCTTACCACAGCAAAGTGGGAGTAAGTAGGGAACTAAGACAGGATGCGTTAGCCTCGGCTGGCCAGCAGTTACATCACCACTGAATGTACTGAATGTACTGAGTACTGGATTGGAACTACTAAATCTTTAGCAAACATTTTAGTTTTACGTGACGAGTGCAATAACAAGTGTGTGGTTTGTACTGTTCATCCTCTCAGGAATAATGTAAGGACAACTCAGCAACAATGAACTATGGGAGGTTATGTATGGAGCTGGAATGGCCCGCTAGTTTGTGAAGCCAACATTTGTGAAGTATTCTCAATTTATCCTAAATATATTCTAAATATGATATGTACTGTAGAATGCACAAGTCTTAATTAGCATAAATCCAACCCTCTGTGGTCAAATGTAATAAATGTACTGTTTACAACTACTGATACTATCAAAGATTTGTTATTTCTCACTTGAACATGGAATAAAGTTGAATTATGAATCTGTTCATGTTTATTTATTTTAGGCTAAGAGTGAACCAAGGTTCATGAGCAATACACCCCCCAGGGGCATAACGATGTCTAAACTAGAGATCAGTCAACCAGTCATGTTGCGTGTTTACATCCATGCCGTCACTTCATAATTCTATCCTAGCTCATAAAGGCTATAATGAGGCTACCCCTACAGCCTCATTATGCAGCTCCTCCTTGGGGATTCCAAGGGATTGAGACTAATGCTGATTAACAACTGGAGAGCAATTTCATATAGAAATATTGATCTGCACTTGCCAGATGAATATGAGGCCTTCCAATGTATTGGAGTCACATAAGACTGAGATGCTTGCTGGTTGATGATTAGTACTACATCCTGATGCTGGATGGTATCAGTGTGCTGGCCAGCACGGAGGGAAGCGTCATGTTCTTATATTAGTCAATTAGAAAGCATGAAGTTACCTGAGGACATGGAAGACGGTCACAATGTCATGACAATAGTTCATTGAGTCAGCAGTTACACATGATGTTATTATTGCTCCTGTTGGCCTGGACAATGGCCTGATGGGTGGATGACACAGGGTGAGACTGAATGTGTCACTCAGTCGCCACAATGACATTTAGGTAGTAACAGATGCACATCAGGAGCAGCTGAGAGTTAGAATGCAGACAAACTTGTATCTTTTACTGGCATGCCAGAGAAAGGAGGCCGGAGAAGGAGGGGGGGGGGCAAGAGAACCAGATTTGGGAAGCCAAGTCCTAAGAGAGAAACAGCTGCAGTTGTAGGAGATGCGACGATGGGTGGGGAAGCAAACGTCCATGTGCATTGCTGAGGACGTCATGCAGCAGTGCAGGTGGAGAGGCAGTGGCATCCTTACTGCAGCATTCATAGACATCACATTGCTAAATGTTGTGAATGGCAAGTTAAAGCAGCTTTTGTCTTTAACTGGACCGATGACATCTCAACTTCAAGTCTAGTGTTCATTGTATCATTTTCCTTTATTTCCATAATAACAAGTCAGAAATCACTACTTGGTACCTTATGTTGAGGTTCTACAGTCTGTGTGGGTGTAACACACAGAATAATAAGTTGTTCTGGAAGGTTTTCTTCTCCCAGATCAAATACAACTCACAGCATCATTTTCCATTCGGTATATTTAACAATACTTGTTTCACGTTTGTACGTGTTTCTGATAAACGGAATCCTAACACATCACTAAGATCAAGTAAACCTACGTTGGAAGTTTATTTAGAAGACAGTGTGCACGTAATGAGCCGAAATGTATGTTTCCTGTGAACATGGAAGTGTATTTAGAAAAGACGCTATCTATGTGATGAGCATATATTGACAAGCCGCTCCCACGTGTCTACAGCTGGTGCTAGAAGCGTACGTAGAGGGTCATAGTTTAAAGCGTAGAGCCACTGGTCGAGCAACGGTATATTTTATAAGTTGCGATGTGTTGGATGCTACTCTCTATGACATGATGTCAGATAGGCATCGCAGGAACGCTGACTGTCTCACAAATCTTCCCTTTTCAAGCCCAACTTGAAGGATCATTTATTTTTTTGTTGTAACAACCTGGAATTTCGGTTTTTCTATGATGTTCTGAATGTAATATAATTTGTGTTTACATATTTTTTTGTTTATGCTCTTGTTTGGACCAAATCCCCTGTTACCTCTGGGAATGACTTATTTCTAAGCGACACTAAAGAACAAACATTTAGGCAACATGGATACATTCAAAGTCAAGTGGAGCAAGATGATGCAGCTTCACTCTAGGCAGTGTAAGTTGCTACATGAGGAGCTAACTCCCAGTTGAACTTGCTTTGAATGAAATATTCACCTTTCATAAATAATCCACATTGTTTCATCAAAACTCACCATCATGTAAACATTATCATATCGCCTGATTCATTGTGCTTTCCAATTTCAGTCCTGATGTTTCATAAAAAGTAATCAGTATCATGTTGTTGAAAAAAGAAGACAACATTTGAAATGTGACCTTGAACAGCGAGATGCTTGCGGCACAGAGAAGCATGAGGTGCCCTCAGATAAGAAACTCAGCTTGGAAAGCAGAAGTGGGAATAAATCTGTGCTGATGTACAGATTGTGCTTCTGTGCATAACATCCAGTCGCTGCATGCTGTCCGAAGCATCGATCAGCATGGCCATGACAATGTGATGATAAGTGCACCATCCAATTACAGCATTAAGCCAATGGAGTCTCAGTGCACCGGGAGTTGCAGGGGCCCTGGACCATGCCAGGGATGTGCTCATTGTGTCAAAGCAGTTGTTGAGCCAACATTTCCAGAGGTGGCCCTGCACTGAGCGATACATCATTTTAATCATGCTCCTTTCCTTTTCCTTTTATTGGGTAAAAGAGACACAGGAAGTAGAACATACAATACAATATACTGTAGCTCAGTGGAGACAAAAGTAACTTCCTATTCTGAGAACTTGTATGCCTTTTCTGTGAATGATACATTCCATGCTGAAGCTGACAGGAGAATGAATGAGCCTTTATTCAGCCAGCACTGTAGCTTCTGGGTGAAAATATAACCTTCAGGTTCAACTCCAGAACAACTGACTATAGTTTGGAGTTGTACAAAAGCAGAAGTTTCCCTTAAAGGTCCTGTCTAAGTTCTGTTTTTACAGCCACGCTTACTTACATTAGAATGTGTGACTACAAATCAAGTGAAATTAAAATGAGTTAAGGTAAATTAAGTCAAAGTGAGTTATGATCTGCTATGTTAAGTTCAGCTAGCATAGGTTTAGCTTTAGTCCATTAGTTGCACACTAACATATTCAGACAGGATGTGATTTATACAGGATGGTTCTATCTCAGGACTGCACACAGCCTTGAATTGTATGAGTGGCTTTTGATTCATTAGACGAAGACAGTAGAAATAGTACACCTTCAACTCAAAAAGTGACACGAGGCTTTTAGACAAAAGTCCTCTCTTGGATAACGGACCCAACATAACGGGTCATACCTAGAACCATCAGTGAAAGGTTCCATCCACAACCTCTTATGAGGGATTCTTTAGACAACCCTTTTTTAATGTAATGGTTCAACTCAGAACACTCTCTGAAGGTTCTATAAGAAACCTTTCCACCCTCTAAGGGTGCTAACAAGAACCCACCCAGGGGGTTCTACCAATAACCCCTTTGTATTCCAAAGGTGTCATCTAGAACCCACCCAAGGGGATCTAGGAAGAACACTTTTATATTCCAAGAGTTCCATCTAGAAACCCGCTGCAGGGATTCTACCGAGAACAACCCATAACCATCATGGGTCACACACAGTTGTTTCCCCTCCAAAAGGGTTCTTAGAAGCAAATGGTTCTGGGTAGAACCCCCTCAGGAAGAACCTTTCTGGAATCCATATTTACAAGAGTGTAGTTGAGGTTTTTGGTTTAAAGGTGATTTTTATATTTGGTCACACTTCTGCAACTACATTTTTTGGGGAAATTTTGGCATTTATTTGACAGAGGACAGTGTAGAGAGAGAGAGAGAGAGAGAGAGAGAAAGAAACTAAACCCCGGGTGTTGCGGTTATGTGGCGTGCACTGTAACCACTCGGCTACCAGGCGCTCCCTAGAATCCTCTTTTAACAAATTGTACTTTAATTGGATTTGATATGATTACATTTGAATTCACAGAGCTACACTAAATACATTTTATATTGAAAGTATGTTGTTTTTCCCAAACTATATGAAAACCATTCATTCTCCTTTACAGTCTCTTCTGCCTTTCTTTGCTTCTCTAGTTTTCATGTCTGCCACTATTGCAGCTCCCAAAATCAGAGCCACTTTATCCAGAACTACAATAAAACTAAAGTGGCTTGTTGCAGGTAACAACAACCAGAGTAGTGTTTAAAATTACATATAAGATGACTTGCGCTCATGCAGAATTTCTCCACGCATTCTCTGACCTCAGACAGAAAGCCAGAGAGAAACAAGAAGAAAACAAACAAAAGATGCATCACAAGTCTGCAAATCCACATATCAAACACAAAGTAGGGCAGCGAGGGCGGCAGTTCTCTCAGTAGTTAGGTAGAGCTCCTCGATGCTCTCCTCTTAATGAACCAGCAGTAGGAGTCTTGGAAAAAGGCAGTAAACACGTTTGAGGCTATTTCGTTCTCTTGGAGTCTAGATTTGCAGGAGACAGAGATAAGAGGAGAGCCTGGTAAAAGCAGTTTGAGCTCAGAGGCTGCGGCTGAGTGTAATGATGGTCAGACAGCAGATGAGAGCTGTGACGAGCCATGCCTTTGAATTAGCCGAGACAATAAGAACATGATCAGCATGCTAGAGAGGACATCATGGGACTGACATTTTGTGAAGTGAGCACAAACTTTGAACTCAGTATGTTGTGGGCATGAATTATGTAAAGATTGTTTTCCTTCATCACAAAAGCTGTGAGGTGTGTGACAACAGCACAAATAAGGGCTCTAACCGGCTAGTTAAGCAAGTGGCACATTCATCCCACTCGCTGCGAGGACGACTCAGATGTTGCGATCACTAGTTCTAATTATCTGATGATATCAGTTCGGCATCGCAGATGGCCTCAAGTACAACACATTTTGCCCTAATGTCAAATATTACGGATATTACTTCTCTCACTTTGCAACATTTGCAGTGGAAAAGAAGAATTTCACCTCACACAGTTCCTACTTCCTACAATTTGATCTCAGTGTCACCTCCTCCATGTAATTCTTTCCTGGTGAGGAAATGTCATCTTTTGGACAAAAAGCACATCCCTGGTATTGAAGACATGCCCATTTCACAAAATGTCAGTGGAACAAGCTGCATGGAGCAACATGGGATGTGGCGCAAGGCAGCAAATATTGTGGGGGGTGGGGGACGGGGGTTAGTTGGGGTAGCAAGGGGGGTGCACTGAGAGGGTTGGGGTCCTGAGAGAGGGGCCGGGACGGGCCTGAGGCGCCCAGCGAGACGCTGGCGCAGCACGGCTCCAGTCTGCCAGGCCTCGGCTTTAGGGAGGGTAAAGAGTGAAGAAAACCAACCTTCCCGTTGATCTGAGTGGTGACATTTTGGATTGTGATATTTGGATGGCGGAGTGCAATGATGATGGAGGGGTTTAAGATAAAGTGAAAAGGAAGAAGAAAAAAAAAGAAACAACAAGAGGGGCAAAATAAGGAGTAGGAGGAAGAAGACAAGGAGAAACAGAGAGAGTAAAACAGGCCAATATCTGCTTATCCATTAACGAGTGAGAACATCACAGTAGAGACGACGGCCTGTGCAGTGAGGTGACAAGCACACACACACACACACACACACACACACACACACACACACACACACACACACTTCAAATGACACATAACAATGCAGTGCACACAATCAAAAGGACACACTCTCACATGAGCACAAAGAGACACATCACCGGTGCGAATCTTAATGCGACTGTACGACACAGCGCTACTCCTGTGTTTCCAGTCGACACACACACACATGGAAGCACAGAAGCAGACACGCACACACACACACACACACACACACACACAGCCCTCCCTGTCCTTAGCTCTGCTGCAGCCCTTCAGAGCCGGTGAAATTAAGGCGGCGTTAAGGAGGCCGAGGCTCGCCGACAAGCAGACTTCATTAGGCACGCCGAAGCAGTCAGCGAGCTGCTACCCACATTTATTCTGCCCATTGACTCTGAGCGAGCTCAGCCGCCGGGCCCCAAAATCAATGAGCGCATAAAGATGGTTTCCCCTGATTGGATTAGTCAAACACTCACCTTGGAAATTTGTGCTCCTTTAGCCACATTTTTCGATGGAGGGATGAGCTAATATGGCATTAAAGGCTGTCCTGTTGGTCCACTTACCCACCACCTGATGACAACACGGCATTTAAGTAATAAGGACTGAGTTTCCCTCCAGTGTTCAAGGACTCTGACTTCTGGGGCTGAAGATGTACTTTCACTGCTGTGTAATGAGTCAGATTGACTGATTTAATACCAAACATTCCCGAACCACCCGGGCTATCTGATAATTAAGAGACATGTTTCCATGGTAACAGTGGGAGACAGCTGCTGACCAGTGGAACAGAATGAGCAACACGTGGCTCATCATCTGTGGTACAACGTTGTGTGGTGAGTAATGGGAAGGCTAAGAGCCGGTAAATATTGCAGTGACCTGAAAGATGTGTGAAGTGAGGAAACTAGTCACAAACTATACTGAGCCTGACTGATGAGTCAGCAGAAGTACTCAGCCACATTAAAGGAGTACTTCACCCCTAAGATGACCACCTGTATCAGTCACTCCCCATGTGTTAGCTTGAATTCTTGAAGAAAACTTTTCTCAAATTCCTCCTCGGTGAACGGAGAATCCAAAAGCGGAGGATAGTCTTGATGGACTGAAGTAAATGCGGAATGCGTTTAACAACAGCAGAACATCCTTTTACATTCTAAAACTGTAGAGCACTAGCAGAGCGGATTTGTGCGTAAATGAACACCACATCATCTTCCATTATCTTGAACAGCTACAGCAATTTCAAAGACATATGCGTTTGATAAATCACAGCTTTGTTTTATGTATGTGTTGTTGAAAACATATACACGTTAAATACTTCATAAATGAGACCAAACAGTTAACAGGCTATTTGATTATTTTTATTTACTCTCATCAGTGAAAAGAAAAATGTATGCTAGCCTTTCATATTAGATTCAATGTAATGAATACGCTACATTTATCAGAACAATAAGAACAGGCTCCGTCATGTACCGCAGATATAAATATTAAATAATAGACAATGGACAGAATTCTGCTCATTTATTTGACGACCCAGATAGACTCTCCTGCGACCACCTTTGGGTCCCGACCCATTTTTTAGGAATGACTGATGTAAAACACTTCTGTATAAACAGTCTCACTCTTGCGCAAGCGCGCTACTTGTCCATGCGAGTCCAGACAGGTCAAGACGAGTCCAAAGGTTTTAGTAAATATGCATGTGTTTGGGAAGAAGTGAGCATTGGACAGGATAAAGGACACTTGGATTGTGCTGCACTAGTTGTGTGAGAGTCCGTAGTGTTGTTGTGATGTTTTGATATAGTTTCGCCTCCATTTATTCAATTCATCCAGAATTGTTTTCATCTTTTGGATTCTCCGTTCACCATGGAAGCATGAGAGAATAACAATGTTTCCTTCAAGAATTCAAGGTAACATCAGGGTGAGCAAGAACAATCATACCCACTTCATCTGACATTGTTTGAGAATTAACAATGGATCCCCCACCTTTTACAGCTGTGAGACTCAGTTGAAAGCACCAGAAAAGCTTGTGATTGGACCTTGAGTTGAAATGAATTGACACAATTCAGTCACAGTCTCTCTTTATTTACTCACCACTTAGTTTTGAGGCATTTTAGTGTAATTTTCTTGATTTTCAGATACATATAGAGTAGTACATACTGTACTTAAATGTCATCATGGAGCCTTTCATCAATCAAATTAGTGTGTTAAAGTGCTATCATTGAGCACTGAAGCCAACTATCCACAGTGTGTGTATTTGATATCATAATTATTTTGTCTTGACAGATAAGTGGACCAAGAGGCATCTCTCCGTTCCAGGTAAAGTCTTGTATATGAACAACATCATCCACAGGCACATCCTCTCACAAACAACAGGGCAAACATAAAAAGCTGTCTCACATGTCCAAGAGAAGAGGTGCAAACGAAGCAAAGCACATGAAACAATGACAGAGAGCTGCCATCATGTGTAGACAGAAGGATAAGCATTGTAGAGATGAACAGAAACATATACAGTGTGTGTATATGACTGACACATGAGTGGAGGAGGGGCTGTGGACTGGGACACCAAATACAGAGAAAGAGAAGAGATAAAAAAATGCTTAAAAAACAAAAAAGACAAGGAGAAAAAAGAAGACAGACACTTTTGGAGACGTAGGCGACCAGCACACCTGGAGAGGTTAAAGGTTATGTCAACACAGACAGGAACCTTGAAAAGTGAAGCAGAAATAACAAATATACTTCACGATCTGACTGTGTTGGCTACGGCTCTCTGTTTGCTTTAGTGGGGGATGCTTCTTGCAAAAAACAATGACATTTTAATTGCAGACGAATGTAATACTCCTACCTATGTAGAAGCAGCAAAAAAAAATAGCTACAAAACTATGTCTTCATTTTTTGGATGTCTTGGAAAGGGCTTTTTTAAGTTCTCAAAGATGTTATTGGGAAACTGATGCATCTGTACCTGGTGGTAACCTCTGGGCCTGAAAAATGAAGTCAATGCAGAAGTGCCTTAAACTTCCATTTGTCACTCCTCTTGTTGCAAAAAGAAGTCTAATTGTATAGAAGTCTATGAGAAAATGACTACTTCTCACTTGATTTATTACCACAGTAAACATTGTAAATATGAGTTTATGGTATCAATCTCTAGTTTCAAGTCTTCTTCAATACAGCATGATGTTCATTTAGTACATTATGGTCCATTTAGAGTCAAACAGACCATGAAGCAGGGGATGCTTTAGGGTGATTACAGACAAAAAACAAGAATTCTATGTACAAAAACCAACATGGCCACAGACAAAAACAACATGGCGACAGACAAAAACCAACATGGCGACGGACAAAAACAAACATGGCTACGGACAAAAACCAACATGGATACGGACAAAAATCAACATGGCTACAGACAAAAACCAACATGGCTACAGACAAAAACCAACATGGCTACAGACAAAACCCAACATGGCTACAGACAAAAACCAACATGGCTACAGACAAAAACCAACATGGCTACAGACAAAAACCAACATGGCGACAGACAAAAACCAACATGGCTACAGACAAAAACCAACATGGCGACGGACAAAAACCAACATGGCTACAGACAAAAACAAACATGGCGACGGACAAAAACCAACATGGCTACAGACAAAAACCAACATGGCTACAGACAAAAACCAACATGGCTACAGACAAAACCCAACATGGCGACAGACAAAAACCAACATGGCTACAGACAAAAACCAACATAGCGACAGACAAAAACCAACATAGCTACGGACAAAAACCAACATGGCGACAGACAAAAACCAACATGGCTACAGACAAAAACCAACATGGCTACAGACAAAAACCAACATGGCTACAGACAAAAACCAACATGGCTACAGACAAAAACCAACATGGCGATGGACAAAAACCAACATGGCTACAGACAAAAACCAACATGGCTACAGACAAAAACAAACATGGCTACGGACAAAAACCAACATGGCTACGGACAAAATTCAACATGGCGACAGACAACAACCAACATGGCGACAGACAAAAACCAACATGGCTACGGACAAAATTCAACATGGCTACAGACAAAAACGAACATGGCTACAGACAAAAACCAACATGGCGACAGACAAAAACCAACATGGCGACAGAAAAAAACCAACATGGCGACAGAGAAAAACCAACATGGCTACAGACAAAAACCAACATGGGGACGGCCAGAAACCAAGATGGCTACAGAAAAGAACAATATGTTAGAGAAAAAAAATCTTTTCTCGTTGACAGCAGTAGCATGTCGACTTGTTGCCAGGACCAGCAGATAACCAACAAACAACTCCCAGAATGAAGATACACACTTAATACAACTAATTGCTGAAGCAATGTATTAGTTTCGGTTTTGAATTTTGAATTAATTTCTGCAGCAGATTTTGTCCCTTACTTCCTTTAGTGCCGTTGGTCTTTCGAGGGATTTCTTCATTACAGCAATTAAGATCTCTGTCATCGCACATATGGCAGGTGAGCATTGTATTAAGATAGACTTGAAACTAGAATTACCGCCTTGTGGTTGTATGCCTCCATCAACCAGTCATGTTGTCAAAAATGTCAAAAATGTCATTACTTCATAATGTTATCCTATAAAACATTTCTGTGAAATTGGCATAAGTAGCATATGAATTCTTGAGTTCAGTTCATCCTTGAGTCCAAGTGTTTGCGCCAAATTTGAGGAGGCATTTAAAGGCTAAGACGAGGAGTCATATTGACATTTGTGACACTCGGTCAAAATTGGTCAATAATCTTGATTTATGATTCAAAATAGTGTAAAATATATCATTATATTATATATGTAAAACACCTCTAGCAAAACCACATAAAAAATTGGGTAGTAACTGTATTTGGGATGCAGAAGCTTTGACATTGTCTTAAAGGGTAACTGCATCAAAGAGCATTGTGAATGGAAATGCAAACGAACAAGAGAAATTAATTTCCCCTGTGCTTTAAAAATTGCCATTGAGAACCTGATAGTGGTTGAGGCTAATTGACTTGTTTGTTGACAAGGCCTACTCGTAAGAAGACCTGAGGCTTTGCTTTCAGCCCTCTGGCTTTAGTGGCAGCGCATCCAGTCATCTGGAGGCCGCTTTCGGGGGAAATTTCCTGCCCGTCTTTTCCGACACGGGACGTACAAGGGCGAGCAGTGTTGGCTTATCTTTGTGGCAAGACTCCACATGTAAACTTCCACCTTCCCCGAAACAAAGAGAAGGAGCCGCAGCCAACCTCTCTTTCACAAAACACTGTGAGGTTGGCCAGGTCAAGCAAACTAACATTGTAGCAAAATACATAAATCAGTACCCAGGAGACAAAGACCAGACAGAAGGGGAGATAGAGAGAGCAGGAAATGACAGTGTGACAGCAGAGACCGGACGGGCATCAACAGGTTTGACTTTCACTGCAGTTGAATCCAGCGTTCCTATTAGCAGTCAGGAGGCAGAGCGTCGGTGTAGAAGAGGTGACAAGAAAGGACCTTAACGTTGGAGGCGGCGACCTGAACGGCGGCGGGGGGAGGGGGTCAAGAGGGATCTTACCTCGAACATAAAGGTTAGCAGGAGCAGAGTAGCGAGTCCCGGCGCTGTTGACTGCCACGCACTCGTACTTGCCCTGGTCCGACTCCTCGCTGTTCTCAATCTGAAGCGCTCCTGGGGAGGGAGGGCAGAATGTCAGAGTCCAAGTCGGCACCGCACACGTTCAAACTACCACACACACACACAGCGAGAGAAATGATGGTGGTGTAATATGAATCAGATACATACACACACTAGTCCTTAACTGTCCCTATCTTTGACATGTTTTCATTCTGTACCTTTAAGATATCATTCAGCATTTATGTTTCTTCCTGTTATTTATTATCTGGTGGACTAAGCTATATCTTCATGGCAACGACCAAATATTATCAGGTTTGTTCAAGATGATCCAGGACTTCTATCCAACTTGCTCATTGCTCAGCCCAGTCGCCAGAAACAAATGTTGACATTCTAAGTTTCTGCAAACGATGGACACATTGAAGGAGGACATTTTTGCATTCAGTCAGAGTGAGTTATGTAGTACAACGAGAGACTGTTATTGATAATGTGGCATGATAACGAGTATAACAAGTGAGAAAGTCCAACAATGGTGGGTGGAACAGGTGGTAGATGGGTCATACAAACACAAGACTTTCACTCAGGAGACTGCTGCTCATGGCCTGTGTGAAACCAAAAGTAAACGTTGACTTATTACGTAAGAAAGTCAACTAAGGGCAGTTGTTATGTATTTAAGCTAGCTACGTTGTGACGTTACATTGTTAACGTCACAACGTTACATTACTAATTCAACACAAACGTTTTTTTAACCTTAACCAACTAGTATTGTTGCCTAAACCTAACCGAGCGTTAACCACATGACATCGTTATGATATGAAACGTGTTTTTGGTTCAGAAATGTCGACATTCAGCGTATCCCGTGGTTTGTAGAAACTTTCAACGTCAACATGTTTTTCAAGGGACTGGGTTGCTACTACTTGCTGTAGTGTCACAATAGTAGTGTGCAGAAGCTTAATTGGTAAAGTCCTACTGTTTCTTGTTCTTGCACTGGGTGGGATGTCCCTTGGTTACTACAATCACAGGCACTGTAGTTTTTTCCCTAAATAGTCAATTGCACACAAAATGTGAATTAATCTACAGCTGTCTCACAGAGCCTCTGGCATGGCTGTAGAATGTTGGGCTTGTTGGACATCTTTTAGCTTTTTTGGATGAAACTTAATATGTGTGAGTCATTTTTTGGCTTCGTGCTGAAAGCCACAGAGCAGGCAGGGAAGGTATTGAGCAACACACTAACTCATTGTTGGTTCGGTGCTTTCATGGAAGTTATTCACATCAAACACCAACATTATCTCTAAATGCATTTTTGGAAATGACTGATCTAAGTGCTCATTGGCTCAGATGTTTCAAATAAACCATTACATGTTCTATACACTGCATGAAACAGTTAGTAGTTGCTCTATGTGATATTGTCATATTACCACCTGATCATAGAAAACAAATTATTTTTAAGCTGGTGGATGATAGAAGCTTTCTCTTCAAAGTCTACATACTGTATAAAGAACTTCCAGTAAAAGGTTTTTGAACACATTGTGGAGCAGACTTTGTCCCAACAGCTCTCAGCAAACTGTCTTAGGATGGTCTGAAAACTTTTTAGGGGTTTTTCCAAAGTGACAAATAGGACATGCAGAGAGAAACATGACAGTTCTGGCACATAAGATGTAATTAAAGTTACTAGAAGGAACCTTTATTTTGTGTTGATTTTGGTGGCCCCTGTGGACAAAAGCGGTAGTGCTTGTATGAGCACCAACACCTTGTTTTGTAAAGATCTGCAGCTGCCGGACTCTCTTTTGAAAACTTTGAATTTTACTGCGGGTCTGACAGTCTTCAGCCTGGTCGCTGACTGGAGGCTTTGCTGGAGTCTGAAGATGGTTCCGGTGAAACTGTTTTGTCTGATGTTGCTGAATGTTGTTAAATAACTATATAGAAATAGCCAATCTTCCCTCTGATGATCTCATTTGCATAAGTCATTTAAAGGCATCAGTATTAAATTGAGACTGTTTCAGTTAAGAGTTCCTTGTAACAACTTTAAAGACACTGTATTGCTTAAATCCAAAATGAGCAGAGATATGTTAAATGCCCTGATTGGTGGAGACCTTTAGCAAACCCTCCAATGATCACTGCTCTAAAAGCAATCTTTATGTATGCTAACGATCTTGTTAAGAGCTTTCATTTTCGGGGAAATGAAAGATAAAACTTACCTGGCAGCGTGATTTAAATCCATTCATTTCATAACAACTCCATAGCATTTATGCAAACATTTCATAATTAGTTATCAGTAGAGATGTTAGGTTTGAGATAGAGAACATAAATGTGTTCTTAGCGACTATGCAATATTTCATATCGGCAGTGAATGTAACATACATCATGCAGTTTTGCCGTGGACAATAAGAAATGTGAAAAATAAAAAACAGGTTAACAATGTACATATTTCAGAATACAATCCTGAAATGTAACATGGGATGGGTTTGTAACACAATGTTATGAACTACTTTTAAGAAGAATCAGTGGTTGAAGATAATGTGCGAGTGGAAACATCCCTGGTGAGTCTGGTGCAGACAGTGAGCCCAGAGATGGAGGAGGAGCAACCTTCATCTGGGATGCGTGTCCTCAAACGACTCTCTCACACACACACTCACACACACACACCCAGACAGCATGTGGGCAAGCCTTTCTCCTACATATCACAAGACATCCCGTCAGAACAATAACGAAACAGCTCCCATTGAGAGTCAGTCACTGTAGACAAGTGTGAAGTAGTGTATCTCAGCAGAGATATCTTTCTCTAGTTATCTATTCAAACTTTACACTGTGCGATGATTGTTTATCTCATTGCACACTCTTGCGTTTTAGGAGAAAATGCTTCGTTCTCTCCTGAGATTTGCAAAAACAGATGACGTCTGCTCTGACCTCTTGGCGTGAACAAAGTTAACCAGTGCTGCCGGAGAAGGTGTGTGTGACTTCTTGCAGATGAAGGCCTGAACGAAAATGTTAGAAGCTGACAAAACTTCCCCCGGCCGTCAGACGTTGAGCGTGTGTTTCCTCTCTCTGCAGCTGCCGAAGGACGGCGTGCAGACAGGGAGGTCAAACCTTTACACCTTGACGACGAGCATTTTGCAGACTACTAATTCTTTGAGAGTTATCTTACTGGACTCACTTCCATGACCCGGCTCACTGGAATGACCGAGGCCAGTGCCATCTACATTAGCAGTTGAGCATTCATATGTGTTCACATATGGTTTGGTTTAAGGTGCTTTCACACCTAACTTGTTGTGGTGCAGTTCGCACATTTGGTTCCGTTTGTTAAGGCAGATTGAAAAGCTGTCGATCAATACTCTGCTCCAGACCAAACATTTAAGCTAAGACCACCTGAAGCGGTGGGTCTGGGTCCACTTCAGATCAGACTGTGCAGCAAAATTCTTTGGTTGAAGATGTGATCCCTGAAAACGTACTTTTATCAGATGTAAATCAAGTGCTAGGCTGGTATTTAGTCCACCTGCTAATCATGGAAACGTCTCACAAAGTGACTTGTAAGGGCAACCATGGTAACACGTGTGGGGCTCGTCCCCTGATACATTGAAGTGAAACAGAGTTAAATAGATAATGTATTGTGATTCTGTCTACTTCATGTATTTGAGCAGTTTTCTTCATCAGTCCATTTTGTGTTGAAAGTGCTGGATGAGTGCTGACCAATAAATGTCTTGTATATTTGTATGTCACTGCGAAGATATCACGAACCAGAACTAAAAAGAAACTTAGTTTAATGGCTACATCTGGTGACCCTTCACAGACGGCTGAGAAAAAGGTTTATAATGGTGACGGCAAATAAAGTTATATTTAACAGGGCTTGAATGCTTTCTTTATCGCCTGACATCCCAAAAGCAATCAAGAAATCAAATTTAAAAGATACCTTATCTGTGGCTGTCGCAGGACTGTAATAAGCCCGTCCAATCATTTCATGCGGCCTGAATGAAATGATTGGACGTTGTTCGTTTATTGTGATCATTTTGGGGGAGTGGCTTTGGAGGGAGGCCTGTCAGTTGGCAACTTTCTCGCTAGAGTTAGAGAATTTTGGAGCTTGTGCTGTTAGCTACTTTTTATTGGATCAGAGTGAGCAACACTTTCACACTGCGTTCTCAGCGCCGCATTCACAGTGTGAAGGTGAGCTCTTTCTTTCACAGCGTGGGTTTGTGGTGTTGGTAGGCCTGAATGGATACTGAATGTGTATGGTGAGTAGTTTTAGACTCTAATTGATGTGACAAATTCAACCAAAATTCACATTATTCTGGTCCTGGTGAACCTCAGACCACCATGTAGAGGTGAACCCGAGTGGCTAAGATTGACAGACTGAACAAACTGCACCAAACATTTAACAGCAGACGTGAACACAACCAGCATAAGAACCTGTTATGTTTGGCTAGCTAGTTTCTGTTCCCTGGTTTCCTGATGAAATCATTTTCCAACAAGCGACTTTTTGTTCCACTTAATGGTAAATGGTGTTTGTTAGCATAGTGCGTGCTAACCCTTTGTTAGCCCACTGCTGCCTGCAAATGAGCAGAGGAACAACCTGTTCTCATTCCCAACTCGTCTAATACCGGTCTGATACTGACGTACCGAGGCACCCTTTAGCATCTTTATGAGACGCACTGGGCTTTAAAAACTCCGATATGAATCCATCCACGTCATTATTTGAAGCTCAAAGCAAATGAAGTAATGTATAATGTCCGCTGAGAGTGGAAGGGCGGGTTGAATGGTTGGGTCAAACAAACAGGACTTTGTGTCTCATGTAAAACTAAGAGCCAACGTTGACTTATTTCCTCACGTGAGTTGTTAGTATTATAATGAGTCTTTAGTCAGTCAAGTTACCGTCAACCACAATCGTAATCTAACTAAACGATTTGGTTGCCCAAACCTAACTTCCTGTTAAGACGGAAGTTTATTTTGAAAAGATGCTACCCATGTAACAAGAGTATATTGACAGTGACACCTCATCCCTGCTACGTCCACAACTGAAGCGAACGGGGTGCCTAGGACATACATCATAGTTTGAAGCTTAGGAGCACAGACCAAGCGCTGGTTTTTGACGGGTTGGGAGTGAGAGCGTGCCGGCAGGAACATCGGCTGGTAAGCTTTCGAGGTAAACTATCGTCAGTGGTTTTATTTGAGAACATAATCACTAGCAAGTGAGTACTTGTCTACTGTTTCCATCTCTCCCAAGCCCACACACGCTCCTGAAGAATGTGGTGACGGCAGAAAGAGTGGACAGAGGGCTGGAAATGGGACACACTGAAAGTGACAGGAGGAGGACAAAGGCGATGGAGGGGAGGGGGCAGTGAAGAGGAGGAGGATGAGAAGACTTCTTTTGTACCCAGCATTCTTACCTCTGATTGGTGTACCACCTGGTGAGGTAATTTGAATGCAAATAAGATTAGAGATAAAAATTAGCATTAAGAGAAAAGAAAAAAAGTGAAACAAAGAAAGACAAGAATGGCAGGAGAGCAAAGAGAGGAGGAACAGCCGAGATAAGAGCGACTGCTATTCTCACCATTTCATTAAAACAACGTGTTTCAGTGTTAGCTGAAAGTGAGAAAAACACTTCCTAATCATTATCAATCAAAATCAATTTAATAAATGACAACTGTGCAAAAGGTGTTCTTGGTGAAAACCCTTTTCTCCTGTACAAACATGTGTTCTTTTTTTCCCACAAGCACAAAATGGTGTAAATAATATATGCATTCATACCTCAGCTACGTCTGTCATTTATGCACCTGGTTATTTACTTTCACATGGTGCTTATTTGCTTGATACACCTGGCTATTTGCTCCACAGAGCTTGCATCCTGTTGTCATCATAAAGCTCCTGATTCCCCACACCTGCTTTTTCTTTTTTTTCTCCTGACAGCACCTGGCTATCAAGCACTTGACCCCTCATTCACCACCAACACTCCTGTGTTGGTTCTGTCTCCTGCATCCTGCCGTAACCGGGTAGATAAGAACACTAGCTGCCTGATCTCCTTCCGATGCAATTCAAAGAAACCTGCACTCGTGTCCTGGAATACACTGCAACGTCGCCGCCTCGATGGTGGATAATAATATTAAGCTCCAAAATTAGTGTTCTATTGATGTATTTTTATCACAGTTGTCATATCATTCGGGACATTTAATCTTGTACCGGCATTTTCCCCCGTGCACCATTTATGGCTGAACGATTCGAGGAGAATATCTAATTGCAACCAATATTCCAATTGTTATGGCTGTTATTTTCTATGAATCAAGCTTACAGCACTTTTAAACAAGTTATGTGTGTACCCAGTGCAATCAGATAAAATAGTGCGGTTGCTTCTGGCTGGGGTCCTCCAAGAGTTCAAACCAGACATCAAGAGTGATGCTGTGCTTGATTTCCAAATTCTGTAAAAACTGGTCGATTTTTCTATAGACACATTTACTGATCAAGCTGGAAATGAAGCTCTGCTTGACAGTTTAGCGGGAGATTCTGACATTCCCTCCACCGGCTGCTTGCTTATACTTGACAACTACTGTAAACCCAGTCGCAAGCGACAAGCTTGTATAAATGAAAAGTTGGAGGAAGAAGTTAACTACAACTCCCAAGGAGCCAATTTGCAGCTTAAATCAATTGACTTTTGAATTGTGGATCCATGTTGGATAAATTCAGCGACTAAAGCGTTGTGTTTCATTCGACCCTAACCCTAACTGGTTTCTTCTCCACGGCAATGGCTGCCTGGGTATCATTTCATTTCTAAGAAACAAAGTTAAAATGATCAACACTTCCAGAAACAAGTTGTTGATGCCTAGATCATTTATCGGAAGCAAGCCCCAACACTTTGGTGTTCTTGCACTAAAACAGGTCTGCCTCCCTCCTAGTAGTGCAGACACCTGGCATTCAGAGAGCATATTGCAGACAGCAGCCTAGATACCTTTATTTTGCTTTTGTTTGACTATCTCACAGAATTAATTTGAATTAGCTACAGTTCAATACATTTCCTGGCAGCAGTTGTCATTACAGCTGATGGAAAGTCTGGGTCACCAACTAAACCTTGCACCTGCTTCAGCTTATTAGGACACTGTTCACAACAGGTTATATAATTAAAATTTCAGCTTAGGGTTAGGGTTAGCTTATGATTCTCACATCGCAATTTTAAAAATGACTAATCGTTCAGCCCTGTTAGTATTCATTGTGAAAACACAGTAGTAGCATTTCCTCCTATAATCTTGCATATCTCTGGTGTAGGGAATCTTTAGCTATTGTCACCATTTTGGGCATATCACGTCACATGCAGCAAACGGCAGAGGGAGGGCTGGTTACCATGCAGATGCCGGTGATCTGGATGATAAACCAAGCCGCTCTCCAGTGTCAGATAGGTGGTGAGAGATAGCAGAAGGGAGGGGGGGGCCCTGGAAGCTGTGTGGCCCCTGGGGTCTGATGAAGGGGGACATCAGCAGCTTTCAGAGGGCCGGGCTGGGCAAGACTGAGACCTGCCATGACTTCCCTCCATGGCCTTCTCACAGCCAGAAGAATCCCGCGCCTCTACAGCATGAAACCAGGGTGTCATGACAGGTTTGTGGGGTTTCATTGTGAAAAATAATATGACTTTATTATATTTTCACAATGTCTGGATTGGGAGAGTTTTTTGTCCGTTGTAGCGTCCATCCAAAACAAAGTTAAGTACTGAATTGACAGCCCTCATATTTCATTTGAGAACTTAGCAACTTAGATGATGAACTGATGGTGCGTGGTTTCCATCCATATTTTTTTCTGTTTTGCCCTTTCCAAGCAGAACGAATGTAATCGAAACAAAATCACATCATGTGGATGGTGGAGCTCCTCTTGTCCACATGGCGAAGTGTTCTTGGGGTCAGAAACTGAACCCCAAGCTGCTACTGATGTTTGGCGAGCACCATGCATGGTAGCCAGTGTGTAGTCCACTTACCATGGAAACGTGATTGGCTGTTAGAGGGGACCTCCATTGAGTTCATACACCACTATCAGTTTTCTTGCCATAGGGAGTACTACTGAGCCTCTGAAAACAGTTTGTCTTTTGTGGCCCTGGAGGAGCTTTGTCCAATCTGAGAAAATAACCCTGATGACGTCGTAGGGATGTCACTATCTAGGCTTGGGCTTGTAGACTACAACTTGAAAACCGAAAGCCTTTGCTACAGACTGGGGGGCATGGAGTTTGAAAGACACGTTATTTTACCAGGCAGGAAATAACTCTTTGTCTATTGTTTCCATTGTGTGATCCAGTATTTTCATTGGTGTAGCGGTACAAAATGTACAGTTTGTTACGTGCCATGGTTGGCTACGTCTTCGTCAGAAGCTAATTGACTATTGGAGTTCAGTTTAGGCTTACAGTTAAAAAGCTGGTGCTGATGCTGAGTTCAAACGCACAAGTTCGAGCGACAAACAGATTTATATGGATAATTCCTGGACGACTGTGGCCTGTGCACATTTATATGATTCGCACGTGACAGAATACTATAACACGGGTCAAGCTCTGTGATAGACATATTTAGGTGATAGTGTGTCAAATAGGTTGACATGCTTGAATTTTCAGAGATACTCACATTTCCCGTCCTTTCCACCTCTCTGCCCAGTGTTGTAACTTACTGGAAAACTATAACGCTCCCAAACAGATCTAAATAACAGAGGAGGCTCTTCCAGCTCTGGTTTCTGGTTTACGTTCGCCATACTGTTGACACAGGCTAACCAGGTTTAGCTAGCAGACAGAGACTGTCCCACTATCAAAGCGTTGAGGGGGAACTCGCACTCTAGAGTTCATGTTCCACAGTTTCTGAGTCTAATTCAAGTGTATTAGGATAATGTAACTGGAAGTTTTGGGCATATCAAAAATTCACGTACTGAGGTCAACGTCCAGTATCGAACAAGTCAGGACATATACTTGGAAGCTTAACCCATACTAAGGGATACAAGTCCGAATATATCTGACTTTGCTGATTTACCATTTTTATTTATCTGTCTCTTGCGAGTGTACCACCATTCTGGAGTTGCAGTACTACATCAATGGAGTGCCCCTTTAATAGCCAATGACTGTAAAGCAATTCAGCTGGGGCAACCTTTGTCCACACATTGGCCACTGGAGTTTTCTGCTTTAAGTACTGACAAAAAGAAGAAAAATCTTGAAAATAAATAGTCTTCAGTGACTGGTGGTGTTGTGGTCAGTGTAAACACACAGGTATTACTGTGTTTGAGAATCAGGAGAAGAGCTTTGTTCTGCTTTCTTTCCCATGGTCCTGGGCTTTCAGATCCCGGGCTGGCAGTCACAGAGCTCGCTGGTCCAGCACCCAGAGTGTCCATCGCTGGTCTGGATCAAATCCCTCTTCAATGCGCAAGCTTTGGGTTCTAATTACTTGCAGACAGTTGAGCTCTGGAGCACCAAAGGAAGCCAGAGGACTTTTTTTTTCTTCCTTTTTCCGAAAGAGAGCAAAGGTCTCAAATTGAAAAATGAAGCTATTAGTGTTTCTTAATGGATCAAAGTCATTTAATAGAAATAACTAATTCAGGAGCAAATCCAATCACTCCTCTATATAATGAATTCTATTGAAACAAATACATTGAATAATTGCAAAGTGCTGACTTTGCACACGGCTACATATTTTCCCTTTGCCTTGTGTGGCACAGGATAACTCCGGTTTTTCATTAAAGGAAGTCAGCCATCTGTGCTTGGCTGCTGTGGGACTGCATGTGACGACGGGGCCCTATGAAACAAATTGAAACAAATTGCCGTGCTATTTGGTTAATAATACATGGCGTGTTTGTCCCTACCTAAGGCCCAGACTGCCACATGGGAAAAACTCTTCAGAGTGGACTTCAAAGCCAGTGATATCCTAGAGCCTGTCTGTCAGCGTTGAGACGAGAGGAGGAGGGGGGAAACCTGCTTCTGACTCTCGCTGCGAGAGCTGGCGGGGAAAGTTGATGTTGCGTAGGTGCTTGCAACTTTTTTGGCGGGGAGCGAACGTTTCTATTTCCTCACAGAGAGCGAGAGAAAGGGCAGCTGACAGGGTGTGTGCGTGGAGCTCGGTTGCTTAGCCAGCAGCCGTCCAGCTCTGCTGCGAGCTGGTTTCTGGCGGAGAAAGATGCCCTCTCTGCTCCCTTGGACCCCGGCCACCTCCTCACAGAGCCCGCTTCACACGGTCAGCCTCGGCGTTAACATTCATCACTGTCTGTGGAGGGTTGAGCACTGTTGGCACGCCGCTGCTCCCGCACAGGTGCTGCTCGGGGCAATCACTGCAATCTAAGTCGGAACCCTTTTATTTCTATCCCGAGCTTATTGTGCGTTTTGCCTTCTGAAAATCAAAAAGCACATCTTTCGCAATTAAGTGTTGTTATTTTTTGACTTATATCTTTTGTGCATCGGTACCCCTCAACCTGTCAATGTCCCATGTGGGCCATGATTTTGTAAACCGAATCCTACCCGGTATAAATGGTCAGGTATCACTCAGCTAACGGCACCGATTGCCGTACAGAGACTCCCAACATGTCGAGATGAGTGCTTTACCTGAACGCAGCTGTTTTATGCGCCCGTTGCTGCTGCCGATGTCCACGGGCAGGAAGTCTTTGAACCAGTAGATCTCCGGGTCGGGGTTGCCGCTGGCCGCACACAGCATCGTGGCCGTGCGCGTTCTCTCCACGACCTTCAGCTGGGGCCCCATGTCGATGGTGGGGAAGCCGTGGGGGATCTGGTCCTCTGCGATAAAGATGGACACAAACAAGCATGAAATTCAAACATAGCAAAATCCACCTCCATTGTAAATACCGCTGGGCCACTGCATGACTAATCCTTCTATGGAATTTCTCGTCACGGTTCTGTGTGAACGAGAGCGAGGGCGATGCAATTTCACCCCGAGTGGAACGGGTGCTGGAAGAGGACGGCCCCCCAACCGCGCTCGCATAATCTGAGACGCTCAGTGCGGTCAAATGCCAAGTCCTGCCAAAATTATGGATGAAACATAATAAAATCATGGGCCGAAAAAAATCCCATTCCACACCTCTGTCCATGCAACAGTCAGAGCCTCACACACCTCTCATCATCATGGCATTCACACTTCCTAAACTAAACAGGGGTTCTCAACCTTTTGTAACAAAGCCCCCCCTCTCATTGTTAAAACCAAAAGACCACCTTCCCAAATAAAAGAGAGAAAAGATGACGGAACATAAACTGGGCTGTGGCACGCCACTTTCAGCTGTAATGTAAAAATATTCTGCTTCCCCTCAGGCGAACGAGACACAATTCAAGCCTGTGCATTCTTGTCTCCTTATTGTAATTTTAATAATGAATCTGACAGTCTGCGGTGACGAGATGCGCTGCAGAACAGCAGGCTGCTGCCAGATGTGACGTAAAGGCGGCTGAGGATAAGGATCTTATGTAGATCATAAGATCACAAAAGACACAAAAGAGATGGACTCACATGTCTGACTCATTAGAAACGATGGTTATGATTACGTGGCTATAAGAGCGTAGTTAGCCTCTGCTACAGCCATGGGGAAGTCTGAGGGAAGTGATATGTTAAAAACTCTCCATACTTTTTATTGACCAGAGACACAAAGGTGAAAACTTTGACTCATGGAGTTGATGGTCTGTCAGGTACTTGTAGATCTTTATATTTACGTTTAAGAGAGACATCAAGGGTGGTGATGGGAACTGATTTTGTCTTTTTTTTTTTAAATCAACTGTTTTGATTGCATGAAAGAAAGTCAACTTTTTTTTCCTGAGATTCCTGATTTTATGCACATGGCGGTGTGCTCCTTATACTACGACAGTTTCACTTCAATTAGGTAAAAAAATGACAATAAATGGCCTCGCTTACAGTATCACAATATATTGAATGGTAAGCCCTGTATCATGATACGTATTGTAACGCCAGATTCCTGCCAATACACACACTACTGACTGAGAATGACCAAAATGAAGAAAATGGTCCTAAAACGTTACATCACAAGTTGTTGGGCATAGAGGCACCTGGCACACACCAGACCGCCAAAGAGTTCTGAAGAACTACCAGTGCCATCCATATCGGTTGGGCAACAACAAACCCAGCAACAGCTGTCTTGTTGAAACAGACCCAGAGGGGGGGTTAAATCGTCTAATATGATGTCAAACGGCAAAATTTGTATTTCATTACAGAAAGATCTTTAGCGATTTTCATATTGAGCTTTTCCATTTTGGTCATTTTTTCAGCTCTGCAATGTCAGTGTGCTTTGATATTTATAGTTTATGATGACTGTATATTTTCTCCATAGAAACATCTGTACACACAGCTGATTTGCAACAACAAATACATTTTGTAAGGTAACGTTTTCCATTGAGAAATGTGATACGGAACATTTCTTTGGTTATGACTACGCATTGGCAGCTCTTGGTTAAGGTTAGTGAAAGAAAGAAAGTTCACATGAAGTTGAACCGTGAGTCACAATATATATATTAACATTTAAGCCAGTGTACATCCACCACCTGCGTCTCGTTCAAAAACTCCAATAGTCTGGGAACCACAAGTGGCTGTACGTTTGTTGAAACATCCTGAAAGCCGATAACCTCTATCTTGTCTCAGATGACGTGCGTTCAGCTAATGACCACAGAGTCTTAGACATGCTCCGTGACAATAGAGCAAAGCAGGTTACGCATGTAGGATTCTGTCCTCCTCCCAAGACACCTGATATTCACGCATGAGCTCTGTGAACCCAGTAAATGAACAGACTTCACAATAAATGTAGCTGTTCCAAGGCTACACAGCCACACACTAGAGAGGGGAGAGATTAGCACGCCTCTTAAAGGAGACCCTACAACTTAATCCACTGTGGCCTCACGGTTGTTTCCACTTCATCACTTCCTCATTTTTATCCTCTTAGACATTTGTGTTACATTGTCATAATCGGCATGTGGTTTTGTGAGGTCACAGTGACCTTTGCCACCAAATTCGAATCAATTAATCCTTAAATCTGAGTGGATGTTTGTGCCATATTTGTAGAACTTCCCTCCAGGTGTTCCTGAGATATTGCATTCACAAGAAGGGACGGACGGATGAAGCAGAAAACATTATGAAAATTGTGAAAAAATGTAAAAAATTAAAATAAAATACGGAGCTGGGGAGGGGGGTAAGATTCAGAAAAAATGTTTGGGAAAAAAAGTCATGACAGAGAAACTAAATCTGAGTGGAATGAAAATTGAGTGGAGTGCTAAAACCTAGTGATGTTTTTTATGTTAAGGAACCAAATTGCTTTACTTTGCAAGTATGGATGAACCTCATCACACCACAGTTGCTGTTAGTGTTAAAATATATCATATGGTAGCGGACTCTCCATCCATCCATCCCCTGATCCGGGCCCAGGTCACAGGGGCAGCAGGGTATTCCAGGCTGACGTACAAGACATCCTCCTTCGTCTAGTCAAAGATAGAAGTTCTTTGTCTCTGCTTTCATGTAACTTCTACAATAGAAACATTTATTTACTTTCATTATTAAAGAAGATGAAAGAGAACATGTATGTACTTTCCAGGATCTCCTCCTCACTCAGAAGCCATCCATACCATAATAACACTGCTTTAAGAGCAGCGACAGTCAGACGGCTGGCATTACCACGCTTCTAAACTCCCACTATGCTTCCAAGTTGTTTTCTCATAAAGTTCTGACTTTCTTTATTTCTTGTTTGTTTCTTGAACATTTGCTACCAATGACAGGGAATTATCACGTTTTCTTGAACCTACAATGGCCCTAATACGTGGCAGTATCAAACACAAGGTGTTTCATGATGCTGGGTGACTGTTGGTCAAAGAGTGTCATTCTGCTCTGACTCTGCTCTTCATCAGCTCTCTTCATCAGGAGGAGAGACGTAACCCTCCTCTCGTCTCCTAAGGTTATATGAACCAACCAGCATGCACGTCACTACTGCAAGCTGCAGTTTAGAAACCAGGTCTTGAAAATATGATCATAAAACAAACATCTTTATGGAACTTGCTGAACTACCGGCCTGATATAAAACCTCCTCCCGGTTTGGAACTCTCTCTGAACTCTCAAAGCGTACTGGATTTCTAAAATTAGTCCTTAAGCTCGACGGCTTCACAAACGCAACCTCAGACAACCTCTAATATTCCTTATATCTTATATCTTATATCTTGTCATTGAGCGCTTGAGTAATTCACTTTCACTTCATTGAGTCGAGGAAGAGGACTCTCTTCGCACTCTAAAGGGAAGCGCTTTGCCCTAAAAGGCGTCTCATATCAAATCCAGTTTAACGAGAAAATTGCTCCATTATTAGCTCAACGGAATTTTCAATTTACACTCTGAATTGAGTCAACTGTGAACTGAATGGATCCAGAGGTTGAGTCTGAGGCACAATAGCTTGAATGTTAGCACTGCCATGAGACTATCATACTGCTGCTGACTCACATGGGGCTAACTCTGATCTCTAACCAGGACACGTCAATAAACAAAACATAGAAACTTCTTTAAAAACCAATTACATTTTTCCTTAACAGAAAAAGGGTCTAGGTCTTAATATTAACACCCTCCAACCTGCCTGATGGGGTTACAAATGAATTCATGCAATTAACGTTTTCAAGTTGCAGGCCAATTTCTCAGGTGCCGAATCAAATATTGAGGGACCTAAAGTCATTGCCCCTAAAACTAACTTTAAATCATCAATGTGTATGAAAATATCAGTAACTAAAGCAGTGATTTTGTTTGTGGACTTGCTCGGCTCTTGCAAACATGACCAATGACTTTTAACTGATTCCTTGTTGTTTCTTTACTGAAATGATATCTTTGCTTCCTGGTTTTGGTATCAAAACACTTGGCTTTACATGAAACACTGCTCACATCTGGGCAGTGTTCCCGATGTGGACAAAGAGTCCAAGCTTCCTGCAGCGAACGAACAACTGAGAGGAAACAGGAACCATCTCAAACACGGCACACGGTAGCTCCTACATACCAAAGATATGCTATTATGTTAGCTCGAACAGCTACTGTGATTACTTTCATGACAATAGAAACAAGTGTTCTCGGTGAAGTTTTGCGAATGCTGTGGGAGGCTTGCTCTTCTTGCCACGACTGCCTCCTAAATCTGTACAACCAGGCTGGTGATATCATGAATCAATATAATCATGACCGTTTTGACAAGGTTGACAAATTTCTGAACACGTTCTCATCCCAACTCGTCCCATGCTGAGTCTTGGTCAGGACCCTTGGCGTCACTTTTCTGGTGCACTGGGTAGTCCAGCACATCACAATATGGCGCTCAACTGCGGAGCACTGCAAAACCACTTAGGTTTAGGAAAAACATCAAAATATGCAGGTAAACTAAGTAAAATGAAAACAACGTAACATAAGTACGAAAAACATGAAACTAACTCTTTGGGACACGAATACCGGTCTCCTGGGTGAAGGTCCTGTGTTAACCTATTCACCTCACTCCCTGTGTGGCTTTATTGGTCTTTATACTATGTCATCACACTCCTGGAGCCTTTTCTCTGAGCGTCCAATAATGATGAAGATGGATTCACATTGAAGTACCTTGAAAGCCTGGTGCGTCTGGTACAGACACTGAAGGGTTTCTTGTGCGTTGGTGTCAGACGAGGAGGTGCGTGACAAAGCGGCAGCATCAAAGCGTTTTTACCTTAGCTGAAGACCACTGCCACGCGTATGAAACTGCAGTAACGTGAGCCGCAGAGTGCAAAACCAGGGTACAACCAGCCGTTGTCTGACTTCCATTGCTCCTGAAGTTGTGTTATTATGGTATGTATGGCCTCTGAGCGAGGACAACGGCGTTACCATGGTTTTGCACTCGACGGCTAACGTTACCAGTCTTGGAAAAGGAGGAGTTAGCGCAGGGTTGTTCAGTTGGTGGCAATCTGCAGCCACCGAATCCCTTTTTCTTTTTGATAACAAGCCAAAATAGCTTTTAGAATTTTTAATTTCAAAGTAACCAGACACTTTCTTTTACCTTTCCACTTGTCAAAGGGGTTTTCTTCAAATAATCCAGATTGTGAGACAATGCATTTATTCTACATTAGAAACTAGAACGTGTTTTGTTATTGCTGCCATGCAAACGTCAGAGGTAACTGCATGATAAACTAAAGTGAGGAAACAGTGAGGGAGAGAGGCTAAGAGAGAGAAGTGTGAACTAAAGGTGAGCCTGAATACTCGACTATTGAACGGTTGGATCTAAAGAGCCGGATCTGACTATGGTAGAAAAATGTGTTTAAAAAACAAAGGATAATTCCATTCTGTCTGTCTGTCTGTCTGTCTGTCTGTATGTCTCTCTCTGTCTCTCTCTGTCTGTCTGTCTGTGTCTCCTCCGCTCAGTTTCAGTACTAGCGCCACACCAACACACAACAAACATTGCAGTCTATTATTCTCACAGCTAAGCAGCAAACATATTGTTGCTTATGATATTTTTTGAGAGATAAATTAAGCTCAAACAGAGGTGGATCAGTGAACAAAAAAAACATAATTCAACGATAGTCAAATATGATTGGTTAAGTCAGGGGTCGGCAACCTGCGGCTCTTCAGCCTCTCTGTTGCGGCTCCCTGGGTCTACATCAGGGGTCCCCAACTGGCGGACCGGATCCGGACCCAGGACCTAAATCCGATAGATAATTCGGAATTATACATATTAGGCACTGAGTTTATACTTTAACCGGTGCTTCTTATTCAGCGGTGCAGGAAACACACCGACCAATGCATTGTAAATCACATCATGTGATGCAGCTCAGCCAATCAAATATGAGTATTCTGACATGTTTCCTGACTCGAGCGAGGTTTACACACCGTGACACACGGGGAGAGACGAGGAAATAGAAACAAGAGCAGGGAAATTGCGCTGATCAGAGAAGATATCTCGCATGACTCTCTCCAAAAAGAGAAACGTGTTCAGAGAGAATATAATTTATAAGCAAGAATGAACAGAATCTTATATGTTAATTATTCCCACAGGCAGTCAAATCCTCTACCTCTGTCAAGCGCTTTTCCCAGCGAACGCGAACGGCTGATCATGATTTTCAGACCCCCGCCCTCTGTAAACTATCAATGGATAAATCCAAATAAAGAAAAGTCACGGAGGAAAATAGAGAGTTTGACTCTGCGTGGACGTCTTCATTTGCTTTCACTGCCAACAATGCTGACTTACCTGTATGTTTCCAGAACAAGCACACAGCATGTGCTGAACAGTGTCACGCTGGAGATGAGCGACAAAGAGCGAATTCTCAGCTGCTGCAGCAAACTCTCCTCTTCATAAGAGTTTGATATTGTTATAGCAGGTAAAATTACAGTAAAATGTGAAGAATTGTCTTTATTCTTGTTCTATATTTTCATTAATACAACAAACTATAATTTTTGTATATATAATATAACTATATATAACACTTCATAAGCTGTGATATCGAATACATAATTTTGCGGCTCCAGACGAATTTTATTTGGTGGAAAATAGAGCAAAATGGCTCTTTGGATAGTAAAGGTTGCCGACCCCTGGGTTAAGTCTCTGTAAATTCTTACACTGAACTACAGAAAACAAATGATGAAATGGTGGAGATGTTCCATGTATGTAGCTAGCTATGTAGGAAGATGACATCCAGGGTCTTTGTCTCACTTGTAAATCTCTTCAACCAGGAGACCAGAGCAGAGGAATAACTGAGAAAAATATAAATCTGTTTGATAAAATAACTTTAGATGAATCCATGCATGTCTAATATAACAGTAAGAATAATAACAGTTCACTGCTTTACATTATTATACAGCTATTTAGGGCTGCCCGCTCTTAGCCAACTAGTTGAGTGTTAATTGTACTTTTTTTGCGTCTGATTGCAATAATCCAAAGTATCAGAATCAGAATCAGCTTTATTGGCCATGTGTGTGTACGCATACATGGAATTTGACTCCGGTTTCCACTTCGCTCTCGATGTATATATACAAATTTACAATAAACAAGAAACATATATATATATAAAAAATAAAAAGGGCAGCAAAAGAAAAACAGATGTAGGTATAAACATTTAACAATATGTACAATATAAGTATAAACATATATCCAAAAAGTATATATGTATATATGAACATAAACCTATAAACAACAATGGCAATGGATTTGAGGTGATAGTGCAAGTGGTGGTAATAGTGCAGCAGAGGTAGTAGTGCAGTATGACTGATTCATTGATCATCAGAGTGACGGCAGAGAGAAGCTGTTCCTGTGTCTGGTGGTTTTGGCGTACAGAGCTCTGTAGCTCCTACCAGAGGGGAGGAGGTGAACAGCTTGTGTCCAGGGTGTGAGGGGTCTGCAGTGATCTTTCAGACCGTTTCCTGACTCTGGAGGTGAACAAGTCCAGGATGGAGGGCAGGCTGGAACCAATGATCCTCTCTGCAGACCTGACAATCCGTTGCAGTCTGTTTCTGTCCTGTTTGGTAGCTGATCCAAACCACACAGTGATGGAGGAGCAGAGAACAGACTGGATGATGGTGGAGTAGAACAGGATCAGCAGCTCCTGAGGCAGGTTGTACTTCCTGAGCTGGAGCAGGAAGTACAACCTCTGCTGGGCCTTTTTCGAGATGGTGTCGATGTTGGGGGCCCACTTCAGGTCCTCAGAGATTGTGGATCCCAGAAACCTGAAGGTCTCCACAGCGGACACGGTGTTGTTGAGTATGGTGAGGGGGGGCAGTGTTGGGGGGCTCTTCCTGAAGTCCACTGTCATCTCCACAGTTTTGAGCCTGTTTAGCTCCAGGTTGTTCTGACCACACCAGAGGACCAGCTGTTCAACCTCCCGTCTGTACGCAGACTCGTCACCGTCCCTGATGAGGCCGATGACTGTGTCGTGATGTTTCCCAGCCTCACCTGCTGCGTCCTGTCAGTCAGGAAGTTTGTGAGCCACTGACAGGTGGAGGCTGGCACAGTGAGCTGGGAGAGTTTGGGTTGAGTATCTCCAGGATGATGGTGTTGAACGCTGAGCTGAAGTCCACAAACAGAACCCTTGCATATGACCCTGGGGAGTCAAGGTGTTGCAGCATTTAGTGCAGTCCCATACTGACTGCATCATCCACCGACCTGTTTGCACGGTAGGCAAACTGCAGGGGGTCTAGCAGGGGCCCTGTGATGTCCTTCAGATGGGTCAACACCAGTCTCTCAAAGGATTTCATGACCACAGACGTTAGGCCTGTAGTCATTTAATCCTGTGATGGAGGATTTATTGGGGACCAGGATGATCGTGGAGCTTTTGAAGCATGATGGGACTTCACACCGCTCCAGATCGGGCCAGCTGGTCAGCACAGACTTTCAGGCAGGAGGGGGACACACCGTCTGGGCCTGGTGCCTTCCTGATCTTCTGTCTGTGAAAGAGCCGACCCACATCCTCTCCGCAGATCCTCAGTGCTGGTGGGGGGTAGTTTGGGAGGGGTGAGGAGGAGGCAGGGATATAAATGAATAGTGGCAAAGAATAAATGTTGCCTTCGCGCAAAGAGCACAGTCAGCAGAACAATGAGGAGTGAAAAAGAAATGTTCAGACGGCAAGCTAGAGGTCCTGAGTTTGGGGTTCACCTTCACAGGAGGAGCGTATGATTTGAAGCAGAGGACAAAAGAAAAAATATCATTCAGTGCTGCCATGATCACTGGAAAGTCTGGCCATGACCCCCTTTATAAACTTAGCACCCACCAACTCTCTGAAGATGCTAATAATTTCACTGTAACTGTGTGTGGCTATTAGTGCTGATCTTTGTGAGTCGGACTGTTTATACAATGAGGCTAATTTGCATGAAAAACTTCAGATTCTGCTCCAAAAGTCGGCATATTACCTGATTTAAAAAATGTGGCAAAAGCAAAGGAGCGCCGAGACGCTATTTGCTTGGCAGCGCAGTTAGGAGTGCATGTCACGTATGGTGGGTGACATTTTGAGGATGAGGCCTTAGTTATTCTCCCAAACGTGTACGTAGTTAGTTTTATACTGTCCGGTTTGTAGACGCGTTCCCCACATGCGTAGTAGATTGCTATGGCTGTGTTGACATGTTGTTGGGATCTGACCCTGCTCTCCTGGCTGGCTGAGACCTTCACACGTGCTTTTCAGACAAAGGAGCAGCCATGTTCCTTCCTTTCACCAAAACGCCTGACCTGGGGTCTGCAAGAAACCTCATGCCGGATGACCACACCCCCCAGCTCCAGCAGAAACCTGATGCTGGTCCCTCATTGGCCAAGAAAGGGCCCCCCACTGGTTGTGCCACCTGGTTTATAAGCCTGAGCACAGCTAGAATTATTCCTCTTCCGTCCAGACACCGCTGGTGTAAGGAGATCCACAAGGCTCTCTTCACTCCGGACACGCGCTGGTGTCAGGAGGTCCACAAGGCCTCTTCACTCCAGACACGCGCTGGTGTCAGGAGGTCCACAAGGCCTCTTCACTCCGGACTCCTCCAGGGGACAAGAAGATCCACAAGGCTCTTCCGTCCAGACACGCTGATGTGAGGAGGTCCACAAGGCCTCTTCCCTCCGGACCTCGTCCTGGCAACAAGAAGATTTGCGAGGAACCGCGGCCTCATAAAATCCTATCAGGTCACATGCAACATTCGCTGGTCGAACAGACTGTGTTTTATTTTGAGTTTTGGATCCTGTAGTGCGAGAACGGATAACTCCTATGCCCCGTTCTCCCACCCTTTTTGTGTACACACCGCCGGCAGAAGGACGATTAACAATCTTTCCTCGCCGAAGATTTCCGGGAAGGACGACCCAAACCTCGTCCCTCAGCCGAAGTTAAAAAGCCCCTCTCTGCAGGGAGGAGGCCGAGTCTGCGCCAGCCAGCCCCGAGGCCGCGCCACCGAGAGCCAGCGGCTACTCGAGGACCGAGTGATAACTACCACTGGAAACAGACCCTACCGAATGAAGCTTCTCAAAGTAAGAGTTACTGGTATCTGGGCCTAGCTTAGCTTGGCATTAGCTTAATTTAGCCTATTCGTTATGTCGTTGTTATTCCTGTATCTTGTTACGGTAAGTTACTGTCGTGTTATAACGTGTTATTGCGCCAGCATCGCGGACCACGGAGTCCCGTTATATTGTGTATTTCCTGCTGTAACTGTTTGCATTAGATCCGGCGCTGCTAGTGGATGTGGAGGTTGTGATTTTATGACTTCAAAGACCAAAACCACGGTGGCGGAGCCTCGTCTCGCCGACCGAGTTTCGGGGTGATAAGAGGGCAATACTCACATCTCACCGCAGTGATAAAGATCTGTTTTGTTTGGGGATTATTTTATTTTGTTTGGTTTTATTCTCTCTTCTTTAAATCGGCTCTGCGAGTGAGATCTAGAACCGCAACCATACAAGCGTGACCGGTCGGTTCAGAATCCGACCGCAGAGTTTACGAGTGATCAGCTGTTCCTCACATTCTCACTGCAGCGCCGAGCACTGCGCTCAGAGCTCCTCTCTCTCGCTCTCTCTCTCGCTGTCTACCTCTCTTCCTACTAACCCGCATACACATAGTTAGATTCACTGATTTTGGGTGAACCTCTCAGACACGTGGTCGCGTAATCTATTGTCCCAACCCACATTGTGCGCCGTCCCACGTGGTTACACGTAGCCACCTCTCAGCTATCTGGTCAATAGACTCCGCCATCTTTGCTTGTAGGCTCACACGCCCCTTTTTAGGTTAGTACCATCACTGTTTGAGTAGGCCCCCCCCCCCCCCTTCGTTTCCACACACTCACACACACACTCACACATGTACATATATCTATATACATATCCTTTGGGTATTAGACATATAATTGTATGATAGTGTTTGTTGATTTTGATATTACTTGATTTGATCATTTATTATTTTATTTAATAAACTCTGTTATATTTTAAAGAGCAGTCGTCTGTGATTACTTGTGCATATGTGTGTAATAATAACTGGATGTAGTGGCCTGTGCTCGAACTCAAACCTTCACTCTCACTCTGAATGTGTAATAGAATTCAGACTGTTAATATCGTGAGTGAACACTAATTATGAGACTTAGTTTATAGTTTGGTTATTGGTCCCTGTCCGCAGGGTGGTGCCCCGTTATTATTAATAATCATTAATAATTGTTACTGACATTAATAATTCTATTGATGTCGAGAATTTAGTTTCTTAGATGCTGATAACCCAAACACGCTCCTCTACGTTCCCAACAATGTCTAGATATCCACTACCCTACCGCAGCATGTGTGGAAAGCGGCAACCTTCATTTCTGCCGAGTGAAGCCGATGCGGAAGTGTCTTCAAACTTGCATTCTCTCTAATGTCCACCAGGGGGCGACTCCTCTGGTTGTATAGAAGTCTATGAGAAAATGACTCTACTTCTCTCTTGATTTATTACCTCAGTAAACATTGTAAACATGCGTTTATGGTCTCAGTCTCTAGTTTCAAGTCTTCAATACAGCATGATGTTCATTTAGTACATTATGGTCCATTTAGAGTCAAACAGACCATAAAGCAGGGGATGCTTTAGGGCGGGGCTTACTGTGATTGACAGGCCGCTGCCGCTACCTGAGTCACTCCTCCGCATTCCAAATATGGTAACTTCTGTTCATTGGTGGCAAAAAAGCCAAGATGGTGACGGCAAGCTTGAGGCTTCCCATTACCAATGGGTGACGTCACGATGACTTCGTACACTTCTTATATACTGTCTATGAGTTTAACCTAGGATTATTCTCATCGCTTGTACTTGGACATACGAACAGAAACTAGACGTACTGTTTCTTCTTCTCTTGTTTGTGCAGGTTTAACAGCCGCAGAAGCCACACGATGCTTTTGTGAAGTGGCCCCTGAGTGCATGGCTGCAGGCATTTTCTGGGAGAGCAGATCTGATTTAAGTCTTTTTTTTTGTGAGTCTGAGAGCAGTCAGATGGAACATCACTTGGAACGAATCATTTATTTAAAATGATGTGTTTGAGTAGTTCACTATCAGAACTACTCTGTTTCCCGCTGTCGCATTGAGAGAGTGTATTTCAGCGGTGCGATCACTCCTCTTGTTATTTACCACAGCTCTGCTGTCTTGACCCCAAAAGCTGCTTGAAAACAATTATCAGCTCTGGGAGCAGTTAACCCATGTCAGCCTTGACAGCCATTAGAGTCCAACCAACCACTGAGCAGACTTTTGGCATTCAAGCAGTGCCACATTAGCCTCGGGTCATTGGCGCTTTAATGGCAAATGCCAACGTTTCACTAGTGTGGTGTGGACAAACGGGGCGATTTAAAACACTTGGGACAAAAGACAACACGTCTCTCATTGTTTCTTCCCCATCTCCATCCATCACTTTAATCAAGCAGATGCCAGAGTGCCTCTCCGGAGGATCTTTATGCTCTTAATAAGATCTACCTGGCAAATGTTAAGAGCAAAGGAGCATCTCCGTGTAAGCAGGGAGGAGGGCGGACCAGAACTTGGCAGGGCAGTTAGAATATTTGGCCAGTGCAGCACCAATTAAAAGCAACAAGCTACTCCCACACACTCTCTGTACCTTTCTAACAAATTTAGTTCAGGAGAACGACAAAACAACAAGTGGTGCTTTGGAAATGTACACTTATTCTGCTGCTGCAGTAACATGCTTGATTTTTTAATCAGAGATCCATCCATGCATCTATTCGTTATCTATTCTACATCCGCTTGCCCATGGCAGGGTTGCGGAGGACAAGACCCTGGTCTTCATGGTCTTTTATGTAGAATACTAAAAGACAAAGTGTTGCTGAGCACATTTAAAGGTGATCCGTCAATAAGTTTCTTGTAAACAGGTTGAGATTTTGGCCTGTTGGTGGCACTAGAGGGCCGGCATAGATTCTAAAAGTGACTTTTTTGGAGTGATGAACAGTGTTCTCCTAAAAGATCACTGGTTGGATGATGGTGGTGGGGAGTACTATAGATACCCTGTGTGATTTTGGACTGACCCAAGCAGAATTAGAAAATCATGAGAGAAATGTGGTGAAATCTTTGGTCATTAATGCAAAAAGGTGAGACTATGTCTTACTGTGAGACACGTCCTCTGAGTCTAGGCAGCCACATACTTTCCTATTATATAAAAAAGTTATGGAAGACCATGAGCAACGCTGATTTTTACTGCACTTTTAACAACCTCTGAACCCCCAAACCCGCCAGCGGGATTGAAAAGCATGTTTTCTTTAAAAAATCGCCAAAACGACATCGTTTATCACAGCCAGAAGCAAAGAAACTGTCATTATTGTCACATTTTCATCTTTCCGAGGGTTCTTGAACACATCATGTGTGACGAACACTTCCATCAGAAAAAGCAGCCAAAAACATCATTTAAAATCTCGACCCATATAAACCATTTACTCGAACCAGATACTGTAAACTATATTAAATTGTGAGCTCCCCGGCACAACTAGGATTCGTTACTTTCGAAACTTTGACTGAACTCTAGGTTGCTGAACACAGAGCAGTGAGAAGATACAGGAGAGGTAATAAGTAGAGGTTGTAAATGGAAATAGTTCAATGAATATAACACGTAGAGTCTCCACCCCCACACTTGGGATCAGGTGACTTTGAGGGCCATGCATAGGATTCAGATCATTTTCACACACCTTGTGCCCAGTTTTCATATATATACATACTCGTGTAGTCCCCCCCCCCCCCCCCCACACACACACACACACTGCATGACCGGTCTCCCCTTGTATCAGCACTCAGCCCTGCCCGGTGACAGACCTTCCACGTTGTCATCAAGAGTGAGAATCTGTTTTCCATATCTCATTTATCTCGGCTGGTCTCTGCTGTGTATGCGCACACACAGGCATGTATAAATACTAATGACTGAACACACAGTAACCCTTCCACACACACACTTACTAATACGCTGTTAATGGGACCTTTTTTGAAGCCAAGCCTTTGAAGACACATCCTCTCGGCGTCTCATGGGCGCGTAGAGTTTACTCAAAGGCCACAGCGTTACGCCCAACAGCTTCCTATTGCCCATCAAATGTTTGCGTTTCTAATTGTGTGGAATGCACACGTTTTGCACTTCATAGGTGGTCACGTGAAAAATGGCGGTAATAGTTCTGTAATGAAAAAGTTCCAACCCTGGCTCCTTTCTCACACAGCTGACAAATCACGGTGCGATTGTAGCAACTATGGTTGAAAGAAAGTAGTTCCTGCATGAAACGGCTCAGAACCAGGTCGGTGGATTATCTTGAGTAACCGGGTCATGATTTCTGGAAAGAGAGAATACTGTGGAGTTTTTTTCAAATGTATTTTTGAAGGCACCACAGGCAGAGCATCATATCGTTTCATTATATCGCTTAGGAAGACAGATTAGACAAAATTAGGCAAGTCAAACCAAAACTATCTAGATTGAATAATAGCACTACGGGTAAGAGGACAAATATGATTTTTGAATTAAAGACGATCTGTCTCTTTAACATCCAAATAAAGATCTGAGTTGCTGAAGAAGAAAAAACTATATTCAGACGCTATTTTGTGTTTTAATGTTTGACCTTAATCTTCAGTATAACTGTTAGGCTGGCACGCAGTGGCCGGACTTCAGAAGCAGGAGGACGGACACAGAGAGTACGTGTAACCCAACCAGGTGTTTATTTCACCGACAAAAAAACAAAACAAATACATGGCATAACTCTTCAGGGACCACGGGCAGCATGTGGTCCTGGCAGCGACAGACTCGATGTAATTATGGCAGCCTTATATAGTCTGAACCTAACGAGGACCTCCACATTACTGCAAGATAGGCGACTCTGCCCCTCACTCTACCCCACAATCCCCTAATCTACAACAACACATTAAAATAGATGCCTAACGTTCTAAAGGTCAATTCTCTATATGATCTCTATTATGGTAAAACTTCGCCAGAGAGATCATATCTGGCCCAAACAGAGGATTCAATTTTCCTACCACCCCTCTAGTAATTCCCACATGGTACCTTCCCGGAACTATAAAATGGTGGTCTTGTACCCTGGGGACTCTTTTAAGACGAACACCCTGGAGAGGAGACACAGCAGAGGTAAGTGCTTGAACATGCATGTTATTTGACAGCACCATTAATATATTCAATCATTTAAGTTACAGATAACCAAACTAATAACACGTTTGTGTCGACAGGCCCGACCTTCAATAATCACTCCTGAGACCATATCAGAACTGTACAATAAACATTCAACTCAGTGTGTGAGTCTCTCATTGTCTTGAACAGTCCACAAATGCCTGCAATGGAGAGGGTCTTTGTCACAATAACTGCACAAATAATCCAGGCAACTCAACATAATTAGACCACAATGACCAACAGAGTCACAATAAATGTCCATTCAATATTTAATTCAATTCATTTTGGAAGACCTACATTGGCCACAGCTACTGTGTTTTACGATGAAGACATTTTTCTATATCAAAACAATGAGGTGTTTGTAAATATGTATCTATTTATCTATGAATCACTTGAAGCACATGCAGATTCGGGGAAACTAAAGGATCATATTTTCAGCATTAATGGCATTTATGACTATCTCAGCATTATAGAGGCAGATTATTTACCTGCAATGGTTTGACAAAATATAATGATGGAATAATGTCATAGAAAACATCTTGGACCCGGACCATGCTGCCAGCCTTCACTGGTGACCAGAAAAGAAAAATAAAGTTATTACATAACATTATTTTCACCATGGTCCTAAGATGTTAAATGAATACACATGGCAGCTTCATTAGTTGCCCAGATACTGTAACCATACACCAGCCAGCACTCCTATCCTGTAACGACCTGGACCCAGGGAACAGGATCTGGGTCTGTCTGCAGGGCCGAGTCTGAGCTGAAAAATTCCATTAATTGTTTCATCTGATTTCATGGGGAGTCTGACCCGATGACGAGCATTAAGAATAAGTATATAGAAATAGCTAATCTTCTCACTGATGGAGGTCATATAGAAGCATCATATTAAACTGAGACTGATTCAGAACCAGTTACAAGTTCCTCACAAAGCAGATTCTGACACACTGTCCCTCTATAAGACAGGGCCGGCAGGACCCACCTTAGATGACTGGTGTAGTTTAGTGGGAAAAATGTACTCACAAACTTGCTATTACACACATTAAGAGGGGCCCCGTTTTACACAGTGTGTCGTCCAGCCTTGGCTTTTGATGGTCCCACCACAAGTACATCAAAAAATGTAGCTTCACCTCAAGGCTAGACGGGCAATGGAGAGACAGGGAGAGCTGATTTTGCCGTCAGCGACGACATCGTGAAGCGGGTTGATGTGAGGGAAGCAACGGAAATTTGTATTTTGTGACTCAAAGCTATTTACAGGACGCAGCTTCTCCTCAGTGTCAATCTCAATAAGAAAACAAATAAGAGAATATAACGCACGATACATGAGTGCTACAAATATCAACGGGTTAAATCCTCCACTGAGCTATAATATCTAGACTGTAGACATTTACTGTAACCACCAGAGGTATGATTCAGCCTTCACTTTGTCTGCTGGATGTGGCTCTGTGTCCCATGGAAATAATTGGAGTGCCACTCAGTCTTGATGCCACTGCAGGTAACTTCCTGACAGATGGCCTTCACAGTGTGACAACAAAGTTAAAGAAAGTCCCAGCGAGTTAGAGACGACATTACCGAACACGGACAAGAGCGAGCATGGAGCTCCAACTGAGAACTCCAAGCGGATAAATAAAGTAACTGTCAATGTCACCAGTGAGTATAGCAGAGATCTAGGCAGACGGGACTGAAATCTGATGGCTTTAATTGCTTCTTTATCAGTCTGCAACACCCAGGCGTTGCATGTCTTGCGTGGGCGTGCATGTGTGTGTGTCATTGTAACCCCCCCACACCGTCCTCCTGTGTACTGTAGGCTATGTGAGCTCGTGAGCCTGGAAGCCGAGTGCTGGGCCTGTTGTGGGGAGATAAACGGCAGAGGAAGATGGCAGATAGTTGAGTCGGAAATCTCTTTGCTGCAGAAGCCACTCCAGCAGCACTGAACCTATACTAAATATGCCCTTTTTACAAGAAAAAAAGGGGGATTGGTGAAGGACGAGCAAATCCCTACAACACTTACATGGACTGAAAGAAGCATGCGTTATGCACCGGTCTAAAAGTAAGATTCAGCTGGTGAAATGAATGCATGCTTTGGAGTTTACTGTCACTCTCCTCTGCAGACCGCTGCTCACTCACAGGTTGCAATGTCTCCCTTGGGAACTACCTGTGTGAACGCACGAGTGTGTGAGCGTCGTGTGCGAGATTGGGTTTGCTGAAGGCATGGATATGTGAGTCAAAGCTCCAATCGGAATGTGTTCAGTTGGGGGGCTTTCGGTGCTCAATGGTCCGGAACCGCGGCTGCGTGCAGAGGAGCTGGCGGACCTGAGCTGTAGCTGTAATTGGCATTGTTGCTTTAGATTGAAGGAAGTTTTTTTTCCTCTTTACAGAGCATTATGCATTATCCATCATTCTGAGCAAGGTGCTTTTGACAGATATAAGGGATATCTTCTTTTATTCAACCTCGGCGAGGGCTCGGCGCTGCAGGCCTGTGCATACGGCCCCGCCAGCCTGCTGCACGAGCACACAAGATAATTAGATTCCTGACGGAAGACTTCAATGGTACCATCATGGTTTGTTTGAGTCAGGGACATCAGCATTATTGTTTGCACCTACCGGCCAAATGAATTACTACTAAATCAGTGACACAAGACAGAGATAGTTTGGGTTTCCTGCTTCCCAGCTTCTAGATGAAGAGGACATAGTGGTCCTGGTTAATAGCAGAGAACAGGAGTTCTAGACCAGAACTTTCAGCGTCAGATTGCCTTGAAAGAGATATTCATGGTTCCAAGAGGATGAGTACTTACAACAAACCACATTCACATTTTCTCATCTGATGCACTTACGTTTATCTTCCATAACTGTTATGTTGAATGTCTTGGAGACTTTTGCCATGGTAATCGGCGTCTGAAGGTGTTTATAGGCCTAAATATGAGCATTTTATCATTTTATTTATTTAAAGTACAAATTGCACATTTTGTCTTCGGTGGATGTTTGTGGAAAACTTGAACAATTTCCCTCCAGGCTTTCCTGAGATATCACGTTCACAAGGATGGATGGATGGATGGAAGGATGGACAACCAAATACATAATGCTTCTGGCCGTGTTTGTCGCGGGCTTGGAAGCATAAAAAAATAAATAAAAATACATGACATTTGCAAAGAATATCACTGATCCCCAGAGAATGAACCCTAACTGTTTTTGTGATCCCTTGACTTTTCCTCTATCATCACCATGAAGCAAAATCTTTCAGCTGTATCCAGCTGTCAAGATGTATCAGCATTTAAAGAGCAGAGATGATGAAAATGTCATGGTCCCCAGAGGAAGCACTCTGAAGTTCACGCTTAAATCATCCATGAGTTGATCGGTCTACCACCACAGACTAAGATTTAGTCTTGTTTGTTTTCCTGGTCATTGTATGAGGAGTATCTACTGTTACATACACATTATATACAAAAAACAGGTTATGATATCTGTTATCTAGAACCTATTGTATGCCCATCCAACTGATGACGGCATGTGTCCTAAAACAGATGATATAAAACTGTCAATGAAGAAAATACTGGATTGTGTTCACGCTTTTTTTCCCAGCATGCTTTATATGTGTGCCTCTGTTTCTCTGTCTCATCTTGAAGTGCTCTAAGGCTACCAGCACCATGACTATAAAGCTTCAACAGATACGTGTGAGTGCATTTTCATGGATTCTTTCTTTTCCGCTGCCAACACGTGCCTTGGTGTGTTATGCAAAGCTAAACTAGACATGCAAATATTACAAGAACATCTCTAGGAGGGCTATTGCAGATGTCTTCCCTTTTATAATCTGAGAGTAAAGTAAATCACTGTTTGTTTATCACTCTTAATTAATGTAACAGTACGGTACGGCCCATAGCATCGCCCTAACTTCAGCAGTGAGATGACCAATCAACCACATTATCATTGTGTCGGATGCCGAATAGGATGCTGTATCTATTTGAGTGTGTGTGTATTTACACCAACATCCTGCCCACTCTAATTACCAGGGAGAGGGAACCACAGCAGCTCCCAAAGAATAGAAACCCTTTTTATTGTCATATATATATACACATACATGAAATTTGACCTCTGCATTTGACCCATCTCTGTATATAGGGAGCAGTGGGCTGCCAATGACAGGCGCCCGGGGAGCCGGGGGTTCAGTGTCTTGCTCAGGGACACTTCGACACGTGACACGTCCCAGTCGAGGATCGAACCGTTGACCCTGCGGTTACCAGACCTCTTAAGCCAGTGAGCCACGGTCGCCCCCGTGTAAAGGGTTCCCTTTACAGCCAGTTGCCACATCAGGCACCTTTGTCCCAACACAGAACAGCTGCCAGGGCTGACGCATCAACACACACACGTTTACTGACACACATCATTAGCATAGCATGCTGCCGATAATCCTCCATTACTCTGCTGTTTGTCTCTTAGCTGCTGAAACGGTTGTCACAATACCAAACACTTCAATTCTGTTGTCATCGAGTTTCAGATATTTGTACTTTCAGTAAATGCACTCGCAACTTCAAATGCCATTTCAGCATCATTATGTGTGGACTGAATAGAGTTTAAGAGCGACCAATGGTGTGGGTTTGGTTTCAGGGTTTGAGGGCAAATAACACATGATGACATTGGTTCCATAATAATGCTTTATAAATTGCTGTCTGAATAACTCCCTAACCCTGCTTATCATACAGTAACTACTGTCTGATGACGTGATACTTATGGCGTGTTCACACCAAACACAAAACAAACCTTTCGCACGGCACGATTATATACAAAGTCAAGGCCATTTGCTCGGCAGACCTGACGGAGTATGAATTTACAAATCTGCATCATTATGTATTTATTCGGACATATATTGCAATTAAATCACAAGATCTTTTCTTTTGGGTTCATTCAGCTGCAGTAAACCAGCCGACGTGTGGCTTGCTGTGAATACAGTTCAGTGGAAATCACTGAGCGCCTCCGGAGGATATTATGAACCCAGACACTACAGCGCTTGGTTTTCCCACATATCATGGACTTCCACACCAGATACAAAGCAGCAAATGTGGTTATTTCAGCCATGGTTGATTTTTGTTGTTGTCTACATGGAGGTAAGCCCCACCTTCTCTCCAGCGCGTCTAGCGTGAATAAACACCAGTGCTCAAACTTACGTGAGTAGCACAAGGCAAAAATCCCCTGAGCATTGGTGTGAGCACAGCATTATTGATGTGTTTGCATATTTAGTGTTGCACTGTCCTTCCCTGCCTTATCTTTGATTGACGTTCAATTCCATGGTCGACTGATTAAAATGTTAAAATTTCACAATACTTAATCAGAATACTGATTTTGTATTAGTGTCTTCAAATTGTTCTCTGCGGCTACCACTAATCACCACCTACCAGAGCTTACAATTCATTTTTTACATGTCCAAGTCTTTGAGCTAGAGTCCGATCAAGTCACAAGTCCAAGTCTTTGGTCACAAGTCCATGTCAAGTCTCAAGTTGTTGAGCTAGAGTTCAATCAAGTCTCAAGTCTTTGGTCACAAGTCCTCTCAAGTCTTTGGTCACAAGTCCAAGTCTTTGGTCACAAGTCCAATCAAGTCTCAAGTCTTTGAGCTAGAGTCCAAGTCAAGTCTAAAGTCTTGTCAACATAAACTGTCCATGTTGTCCTCAGTTGTCCGTATACGCGTCCTTTTGGAAGTACAACAGAGGCTTCAGACGAGTGCTGAGTGGACAGCACTGTGAGTGGGAGGAGGTGTGGTTATGTGTGCACTGCAACGGTATGTATCAACTGGCTGTCGGAGAGAAGAGAGAGTGAGAACCAGTGTATTGATAATGTGGTAAACCATTGGTGGTTCCACCAATCACCACTTACAACAGCCTACCTAAATGACAAGACCCAGAGCAAATATTTTCATCAACGGTCAACTCGTGTCTATCTGGATTATGGCAGCTGGACAATCAGGGGACACATTTTTTGTGAGTGAATCAAATTCGGGGGGCATGCTCCCCCGGTCTCCAGTGAAAATCATTCCTTTGAGAGTACCATAATAACATCACCAGTCCATTCCTGCCCTATACAGTAGATCCTATCAAACAGAAACCTGAGCAGAGTGTGTAGAAGTCTGCCAGCTGATTAAAGTCGGTGACAGGCGAACCTTTAACAGATATGTGCCATTAAGAGCTGATCATATAGCTGTGCTTTCTTGTCTCCTTTCTTTGATTCACATGAATAATTACTGTTCACACCCTCTTAAAGTTCGGTCCCATATTGTTGGAAGTTCATGTTTGCACTACGCCCCATGGACACCTGATGGAACTCCCACCGACAGAGCAACATGAGTTGATTGGGTTGATGTGCTTGAGCAGCTTGTAAACAGCCCGCAGCTTCTCTGTCTAATGTTGTGTGAGTCTATAATCCATTAACTGGATGACTTCAGGCCAGAAAGAGCACTTACAAATCATTTCCAGAATCCCCAGAAGCCAATAAAGACCGACGGGTGACCACTGCAGCAGAAACCCCATCCAAACAAACAGCATGGGGTAATCCTACAGCTGCATTTGATGGAAGAAAGATGGCTGTGTTGGGGATGAAGGCGTGAGATGTGACTTGGTTTCATGATCAGTTTTCTAGACGAATACAAAAAGTGTTGGGTATTGAACCCATAACTTAATAAATGAAGAGTTAAGTACTGAAAGTTGGCATTGAATATCTGGTCAGATTTGTAATATTGATTCATCAGGTTGTCGGAAACCAAAATGTTTCCAATGTTCCTGTTATTTAGGAAATTCTTGTACGGCTGCTTGTGTTTTGGCATTTAACAGCACTACAATGACCTGTGGCCCCGCAGCGCTGGGGAGTAAGAGGGTAGAGGGTTGGGGCCCCTGACCTGACCCTGGCTCAGGGGCCCTCGGAGTGTTCTGGACATGTGTTGGCTTCACACACCTGTTTCCGGAGGAGGACGTGACCTAACGGCCATAACTGCCACTTTCACTGGGAGTCAGACGCTCCTATGCTTTCACGCTCTGCGACCTTCTGTCCCTGAGCATGTGCTGGGGCCATGCTTCACTGAGGTTACGCTATATATACATGGTTCTTTCTGTTTCTACTATTTTCTTTCTTTTTTTAAGAGTTGTGAGGAAGATGCTGTATGTACTTGGGAGAATGTCAAAATAAACTTGTTAAAGTTTCTAAAATGCCTTAAACAAACCTTTGACATGTTTTACTTATCAAAGGTTTGATGACAGGATATAATGATGACACCATATGATATATGATCTGTCACCCTGGACAATGCATGACTGTCTCCACTCAAAATAATTAATATGACTTATTTTTCAAATTGTTGTCTGGCAGGTGACTGGTTTTGAGCACAGGTCACAGTATTAACACAACGTTGGTTCAGTTAAGGTGTATTAAGTTAAAAAATGGTTTGCAAATAATCAATGTGGTGGAGATTGTTTTGAAAACCAGAGAAGACGATTTCAGGGGACAGAAAGTCCCCCAGGCCTTAAATGAATGGTGTTAAGGGGCTCTATCGGGAGAAATTATGTTTCTTTTTTATTGTCTTTACCTTATGATTAGTTATTTATTTAAATGTAATTACTGTTGATATCTCAAAAAAAATCCTCTTTTTGGAGCCGGCCGCTATGTTTCTACAGTACGTGTGTGTTTATGTTTCACTTAGTTGACATACTTCTCTAAGGCCATGATGTTTTCCCTAAACTTTAATTTACAACCCTACTTTAACCGTAGTGGAGTGTCATAGTGTGACAAGCTGGGTTACGCAGTGCAATACAAAGTCCATCCAGCGGTCCTGACCAAGCGTCAGTATATGATGAGTTGGGATGAGAACGTGTTGTGCTGACAGTGGTTTTTCAGCTCTATAATAACCCTACACCACTGTGCTTTACTTTCTGAGGGAGAACCACAGGTGGTCACTTGTCGACAAGATAGAAACCTGGGTCATGTTAAGCATGTGAACAAATGAACAAGGCTGTTGCTTTTCTGGTCTTCTTTCTACTCTCTGTGCTCTCAATCAAACCAGTAGTCTGCCAGCTAACTTCCCTATTCAATGGGAATTCTGTGCAATATCTGCTCTCTGTTTATTAAAGCCCAATAGGTGTGCAGGGAGCATGTGTTATTGTGCCTGTTTACATATGAACTGCTCACATTGTGTGAACTGGGTGTACTTATCTTACACATTCAGTCTAAAAACAGGCTTGAGGAGCCTTTTTTAAATCTAGATCCAATGTGTTATTGTCAAACATTCCCTCCGTCTCTAAGCCCATCATCGTATTACCTGACATATTTGCTTGTGTTTATGATTGGATTTCTGTGGCTCCCTGTAGTTAGCGCTCATATGTTGGCTCCTCCCTCTTAATCCAGACAGGCGGCAGACAGCGCTGAATGCCGCAGATACGTGCGACGAAATCCAATGCAGTGTTTTTAAGCTCTCCCCCGCCTTGTGCTTTTGTTTTCCTGCCTAAGTGCAGGCTACTATGTTACAGAGGGGATTACATAAATAGTGAGCATAATACACCAGGGCCTCATGTTCACACACTGACAATATGTTATGAAACTTTAGACTGCGCGGAACTCAAATCCCAAATGGAATCCGTGGTTCTCTCACGACCACGATACTCGGGCCACGGAGGCTGAATGGACACACGGGGTCATTAAGAGGGAGTCACCTCTGTGTTCCTCAATGCCAGGAGGGGGTTTCCTGTTTGAATGTGGGAGTTTCTATAATGGGCCACGGGTCCAGCTGAAAATGCCAAATTGTTGTATCGTTAGCATTCCTACGTTTGAGAGCGACGGGCACAGCCAGCGGAAGGCCGGCTCATTGGTCTTTCTGTCCGAGGGGAGACTGCTGGATTGAAGGAGAAATTCTGGCACTAACAAGCTGTCACCGGAGGAACAAATGCAGAAAAACTTTTTTCCCTCACTCCGTGAGGGGTGAAGGGATATAATTGAGTGAGATTCAGGCGTCTGAGTTATGTGGAACTAAAAGTGATGTTTCAGAGTGTGGAATTAAAGGGTGTGAGGGTCTGACTCCCGGCACCTTCTGTGTAACAAGATGTGTTGGTATGAATGTGAGCTCTACCAGCAGCCCAGTGACAGACCAACAGATGTGGAAAAGTTGTGTCTTCATGAGCTCAAATCTGACATTTGCCAATTTTCTGGTGGGAGATTTCTACACACAGAACTTTGACTAGTCAACACCAGAGGTCTACAAGGTCATCTGTCTTATCAGTGAGCAAATAAAAAAAGTGCCCGGTCACAGCAGTAATGATTCTGTCCATCTACACAAAGTAGGTGTGACCAGTCGCCAGGTGATGTATTTAACTAGCAAAAAACGGTTTCATGTTAGCAATTCGGTTCACTGAGAATCGCTCGCCTCACAAGTTCCTAATAGAAAGAGTCATAATTGACCCTGTTTGCAGTTCGAGAAGTCCTGTCAACAGCTTTACAGACGTCTCTTTTACAATGATGGTCTGTGGGGAAGACACATGGGGGATTTTTCGCTGCAATACTGCGAGGGCGAGTGTAGCCTGACCCCCCCAGATGATTTGTTACACAGAACCATCTGAGAAGCCGTCATTGAAAACAGTTTGAAAAAGGGCAGGCACTCAAAACATCTCTATGGCAGGTGATTGGATGAGCCATCTGTTCATCAAACTAACCTAAGTCAGTCAGGAGAAATGCGAAAGCATCTTTTCTCTGGAGAAAAAAACTTCAGGGTTGTTCTTTGCTCTTCTTTCATTCTTGAAATAATCTCTAGTTCTGATATAATTGATGCTTTTGCAGCATCTACGCTAAGCTCTTCAGGAGTCGCCTTTGTTGTTTAGGACTAACGGTCGTCATTCTGTGTCGTCTCACATACACCTAAGCCACGCCCCTAGCTGCCAGTAGCTCCTCACAGGATGCTGATTGGTCCGTGCTCTGGCTTACCAAACACAAAAGCATAATTTGAAGCCTGACTATATGGATTTCCGGGTTCTATTTGATCCCGCGAATCTCGCATGATCTCCTTACATCGCATTGCCGCGCAACGTAACCACCAGTGGCTAAAATCTAGCTTTGGTAGCCAATCAGACAAAAATATAGCAGTCCATTCAAAGGACGTATTTGTATCATAGACTTCTGTTATTGTCGTTGCAATTTATGCTCTGCGAGAAGTTTACATAAAGATGAATGATGGAATACAGCTAGAATGATGGCTTCCTCTGTTTAATGGCTCTGTATTCCCTCAAAAGTCAGGAGTGTAAAGATGGTTTGCTAATGGACAAAGATCAGCAACGTTGATTTGCTTCACGTCCTAATTGCAGTGATTTCATTTTGCCTTGTTTTGCAGGAAAACTTTGTTTTAGATGCTGCTGAGACCAGTCTTTAATACTGTACACAATAAGTTAAGTAGTGAGACCTGGGAACACAACAAGGTCACTAAAAACAAGTCAGACAGTGTTAAACACTAGAAGATGATAAGACGGGTTTTAAAGAAATATGCAGGGTAGCCTGACTGATTGTGGAGGAGAAAAAAAGGCAACCTGTAATATTATTACCCACACTGTCTGTTGTAAACATCCATCAGTTTACAAAGCCACTTCCTGCTTCTACTTTGACTTTCTACTTCCTGTAGTTGTGTGTACACAGTTGTCCTCTCCAAAGAGAGATGAATGGGGACATTTTAGGTGTCCTCACATTCAAGTTTGACCTCCAAACAAAGTGGTTTAGATCATCTCAACAACCTGCTCCTGTTCTCTTGGCCATGTCAAACTTCGTTGCAGTGATGTCAATGTGTTGCCCAGCTTCAGCAATTATTTTGCTGAGTACAAAGTTATGCAGACTGATAGTAATGAAGGTCAAATCTACAAAGATAAGGTGGTAAAAAAAGGGAAACCACCCTTTCAGTGCGAGTTGAGTTTGTGTGATTTGGTTTAAGGAGGATCGCGATGCTACAGAAGTGGTGATCAGACAGGGGTCAAACATTTGTCAAGAAATCAATGTGAACTCTGTATAAGCAGGTGGCAGAAGGCTTATCACTTTGACTTCAAGTCTTTATGTTTTGATACTAAATCTGTGATGAATTAACTGAAACAAATTCCTTGTATGTGTACTTGCCAATAAAGCTGATTCTCAATCTAATCAAAAATATGTTTCGACGAATAACACAAGCTAGTGAGTGGATAAAAAGAACCCAATTTGACCCTAACATATCAATGTCAAGTCCGTTGGGTTGGGGTAAGAGAAATAAATCTCTGATGAAGGTGTAGAGATAAACATGAGGTCCCTGGTACAAGCTGTATCAGGGATGCCTTGGCACGAAGATCAGCAGCTCTAATTAAGGGTGTTTTGTAAGGAGGGAGACGGGGAGAAGCACGGATGGATCGGCGGCCTGCATACCAGAGCCACGCCTGCAGCTTTCAACAGCTCTGCTCTCAGAGGACGGGAAGGTGCAGATGTATGAGCAGAGAGATCAGTATTTATTGGCAGAGCTGATTAAGTGAGGGGACGCTGAATGGGTCAAACAAACAGGACTTTTAGCTCGAAAACTGCTGTCAACGTTGATATTTTGTCAGATCAGTTATTAGTCATGCAACTCAAGTCAGTCACAAGTCACTATGCAGGCGGCAACCTCTGGTACTGCAGAGTGAAGCCGATGCGGAAGTGTCTTAAAACGTGCATTCTCTCTAGTGTCCACCAGGGGGCGACTCCTCTGGTTGTATAGAAGTCTATGAGAAAATGACTCTACTTCTCTCTTGATTTATTACCTCAGTAAACATTGTAAACATGAGTTTATGGTCTCAATCTCTAGTTTCAAGTCTTCTTCAATACAGCATGATGTTCATTTAGTACATTATGGTCCATTTAGAGTCACACAGACCATAAAGCAGGGGATGCTTTAGGGCGTCGCTGTTTTCTGAATCAAATCGCTTTTCAGTAGCGTGGCTCTTTTATTGAAGTAGTGAGGGTGCGTCAAGCTACATGTTCCCAAGCATTTCTGAAGATTTGGCATAGCAAAAACTTTCTGCTGCGGTCTGAAGTAAAACAGCTAAAGACACGCCGGTCCTTGGACTGATGCTTATGACGAAATGCAGATACATGAGCTGAAGTTTTGTTGATGCAAAGGTGGCAGACGGTGAGGACGGAGAGGAACTGATCTCGAGGGGGTCGTTGTGGCCGTAGGACGACACATACGACCATGAACACACACCACTTGGTGTAGTTAAACAGTGTGTTAACTTGGTATAGTTAAACAGCGTGGCTGTGAACTTACACTTTTTAGTGGTATTAATATGCTCCAGTAAAGACCGTGTATTACAGGTGGATATTTCAATGGCAGTAGGTGTATGATTGTCCATGGATGGTAGCAATAAGTGTGCACTGATAGTTGTATGTATACATTCAACCCTAACCCTAATTCATATACAGTTGTGTGAAAAAGTGTTTGCCCCCTTCCTGATTTCTTATTTTTTTGCATGTTTGTCACACTTAAATGTTTCAGATCATCAAACAAATTTAAATATAAGACAAAGATAACACAAGTAAACACAAAATGCAGTTTTTAAATGAAGGTTTTTATTATTAAGGGGGAAAAAAAATCCAAACCTACATGGCCCTGTGTGAAAAAGTGATTGCCCCCTAAACCTAATAACTGGTTGGGCCACCCTTAGCAGCAACAACTGCAATCAAGCGTTTGCGATAACTGGCAATGAGTCTTTTAAAGCGCTGTAGAGGAATTTTGGCCCACTCATCTTTGCAGAATTGTTGTAATTCAGCCACATTGGAGGGTTTTCGAGCATGAACCGCCTTTTTAAGGTCATGCCACAGCATCTCAATCGGATTCAGGTCGGGACTTTGACTAGGCCACTCCAAAGTCTTCATTTTGTTTTTCTTAAGCCATTCAGAGGTGGACTTGCTGGTGTGTTTTGGATCATTGTCCTGCTGCAGAACCCAAGTGCGCTTCAGCTTGAGGTCACGAACAGATGGCCGGACATTCTCCTTCAGGATTTTTTGGTAGACAGCAGAATTCATGGTTCCATTTATCACAGCAAGTCTTCCAGGTCCTGAAGCAGCAAAACAGCCCCAGACCATCACACTACCACCACCATATTTTACTGTTGGTATGATGTTCCTTTTCTGAAATGCCGTGTTACTTTTACGCCAGATGTAACGGGACATACACCTTCCAAAAAGTTCAACTCGTCTCGTCAGTCCACAGAGTATTTTCCCAAAAGTCTTGGGGATCATCAAGATGTTTTCTGGCAAAACTGAGACGAGCCTTTATGTTCTTTTTGCTCAGCAGTGGTTTTCGTCTTGGAACTCTGCCATGCAGGCCATTTTTGCCCAGTCTCTTTCTTATGGTGGAGTCATGAACACTGACCTTAATTGAGGCAAGTGAGGCCTGCAGTTCTTTGGATGTTGTTCTGGGGTCTTTTGTGACCTCTTGGATGAGTCGTTGCTGCGCTCTTGGGGTAATTTTGGTCGGCCGGCCACTCCTGGGAAGGTTCACCACTGTTCCATGTTTTCGCCATTTGTGGATAATGGCTCTCACTGTGGTTCGCTGGAGTCCCAAAGCTTTAGAAATGGCTTTGTAACCTTTTCCAGACTGATAGATCTCAATTACTTTGATAAACCATAGTTAATTTATGTTTTAACAGGGGGGGGGCAATCACCTTTTCACACAGGGCCATGTAGGTTTGTATTTTTTTCCCCCTTAATAATAAAAACCTTCATTTAAAAACTGCATTTTGTGTTTACTTGTGTTATCTTTGTCTAATATTTAAATTTGTTTGATGATCTGAAACATTTAAGTGTGACAAACATGCAAAAAAATAAGAAATCAGGAAGGGGGCAAACACTTTTTCACACAACTATATGTATACATTTATTACACATAAATATATTACACATGTGTAATATAAAATATATAATAATTTAACAAGAATTCATCATTTATTATATAATATAAAATTCCATATCTTTTTATACATTCACCGACTTGTATTCGATGTAGTAAACATTGTAGTAAATCTTGCTGCTTAGCGTGCTCCGTTTCTCTTCGTTTAACGTACATTTTCAGTTTTATTGTTATTATTTCTATATTCTAACAATCCTTGTCAATAATGACTCTTTGTGTCATAACGCCTGCCTCTAATACAAACCGTGTGTAAAGTTACAATGCTGTAAATGAGGCAATCTGCAGGTGAAGGAGAGATGGTTTGTTTCTCGATGAAATCACACACTGTTTGTCTTGAGAAGCGAGTTAAATGTGACTTGTTTTAGAAGGAATGGAACCATGAACGGACGACTTTCCTGATGTGAAACAACAGATTGCTAAGCCGGGATAAAGGCTCATGATCTAGTGCCTGCTACACAGACGACACATGCAGCTCATTGGTTTCCATTAGCTGCACCTCTTCACTTCGTTAGCAACAGCTGGACCGAAAATGAGTGTTGTCAATAGACACGAATGTGTCCTGCCTTTCAACCACAGGCCCGGTGTCAGCTGAGCCGCTCCTTAGAAACAATGTGACGTGTTTTCTTTCTTAGATCATTCAAACAAAGATCTGAAGAGACAAAGGAAAGCGTGTGTGAAGACTAGATACCGAATATGTGGGCGAAAGAAAAGAAAAGAAGTAACTTTTGGATCATTAGTTTAACTCCTTCAAGGGAGAAAAATCCTGGGAATTAAAAAAAATTGAAAAGACAGCCAGTGGGTGGAGGATACTGAGGCTTGCAGAGCTGTTATCGTAGTCTTTTACCCCCGGGGAGACGGAGAGGACACCGAGACAGCAGAAGCATTGTCCCGTCTGGTGTCGAAGGAAAACAGACAACCAGTCGAGACAGACCTACGCACGTCTCCCGCTGTCTCCAGCTCCGTCCTCGCCAACATTTTATACCTCTATTTTCTGTCTGTCACTCTGTGAATTTCTTACTTCTCAGTGTCGGGTTTAGAGATCTATAACTGCTGTTTGTATTACGTCTAAAGGCTGGATGCCAGCAGCGTCTTGTCAGGAAACTCTGCAAAGACGAATGGACAGATAATGAAAAGATATAGTCCAGAAACAGCGGCAGCAGACTACATTAAATCCCTTTTAGTGTGGTTCTTCATTTATTTTAGCTTTATTTGCCTGACTCATTAACTATAAATAGGTACATGTTGCAAATATGCCACCGTATTTTTCTTACTTTACAACCCCCTGTAATACAAGCAGTCCATGACTCTGGCTTTAGCAAATAGGTTCAAATGATCAAAAAACTAAATAGAAATAGGATTGTCTATGGGGTATTGTCAAGAGGAAGATGAGAGACATCAGACCCAACAATGCAGACGAGCTGAAGGCCGCTATCAGAGCAACCTGGGCTTCCATAACACCACAGCAGGGCCACAGTCTCATCGCCTCCATGCCATGCTGCATTGGTGCAGTAATTCATGTAAAAGGAGCCCCGACCAAGTGTTGAGTGCATACTGTATACTGTACATGGACATACTTTTCAGTAGGCCAACATTTCTGTATTAAAAATCCTTTATTCAATTTTTATTTATATTTGTGAGATACTGAATTTTGGGTTTTCATTAGCTGTAAGCCATAATCATCAAAATTAAAAGAAATAAACGCTTGAAATATATCACCTTGTGTGTAATGAATCTATATAATATATGGGTTTCACTTTCTGAATTGAATTACTGAAATAAATTAACTTTTCGATGATATTCTAATTCATTGAGATGCACCTGTATGTTAAATAGAAACATGCACTAAAGAGAATATTATGCTGCTATTATGCTTTTTAGACACTAAAAAACATCTATGTCAGAGGCACAAAACATAAAAGCATGCAGAGTATGTGAAATACATAAATCAGTCAGACACAGCTAAATAACAATAAAGGACAAGCATGCAGGTAGATGAGGGTCGACCGGCAATTTCAAGACAGACAGACAGGTGACAACAGACAGATCGAGGGAAAGTTCAACACGGACAGAGAAGCAGTTACATTCTAGTGCTGACAGAGTTGGGTACTAACTAACCATTTCTTTAATTGAGCTTTAAATTAACTGTATGTTTGTAGTTCTCTAATGGACACTGGTTTGACCAAATCACTGATACTTTAATTAATGTCACTTGGAATCGTCACCAGAAAGAGAATTTGACAGCACCTGTCAAAAGTGAGTTTGGTCACACTACACTATAACAGTAAAGTTATTGAATATTATTTTCAATACAAATTTACTAAAATTATTCAAAATCATATTTTTTCAAAATAACACTTGTAGTACAACAAAGAGGAGCCCATTGATGTGTGAAGTGATTTTGGTTACATTACATTGCATGACAGTGAAGCTATTGAATATTGTTGTAGTAGGTATTTATTGAACCGGGAAGTCCGAATCTGTCAATATCTTTCTAACTTTACCTAAGTCCAGCCATGCCATCCTCTTGCCACCCCATGAATATTTGTCAAGACCCTGTGTACAAAGCAGTCCTCGAGAGACAAGGAAACAATATGGAATATCAGACTTAGTTCGCAAACTCTTTGACTTTTGTTTTAGAAGACAATTGGTTTCAACCTCGTCCCTCGTGAAAGCCAGGAGGCAGCACTTGCCTGTGGAGACACAGCAGCTGAGTGTTTGCTCAGACGAGGACGGTGCCGGATATCAACAGAGAGTCACTGCGGCACACGCAGCCTCAGCGACTCAGGGAGCTTTCATCATCCTCAGCCAAACAACACAGGTGCTGTGCATCCCCATTTCACGCGTCTCAGTCACGCTGTGGCTCGGTGACGGACGACCCAGTTACCTGGGTGTTGGACTATCATTCAACACTGCAGCAGGACAGACACCTGCAGCTCTTATGTGAGCGTTAAGATGGTGGATTTATGGTGAAGTCAAGTTTTTTGTATGTCTAGATTATATACAACAATTATCTAACAATATTTGAATGCATACATTTCAGATTGTAGTAAGCATCTGCTATTAACTCTTTTTTTGATATAATATCCTGACTTTTAGTCCATAGTTTGGGCCAAGCTCCAAAAATACGAAATTCCAATATTGCAAGAGTATGGTTTTAGAGATATTTTTACTTTGAGATCATCATCAGGAGCAGTTCGAGGTGTAAGCAAACAACAGCTGATAAATACCAGCTGATTGGTTAATTGCATCGATTAGGCTGGTTCTAGCTGAAGGAAAAAGGAAAAAGTGAATTTGCAAAAACATCTCTGTCATTTCTTAACCTAATGTAAGACTGAAATTGTGTGATGATTAGGGGTGGGAATCACCAGAGGTCCCGCGATACGATATTATCACGATACTTAGGTCACGATACGATATTATCACGATACTGCGATATTCGGAATATTGCGATAACATAGGCCTATATTGCGATTTATTACTTTTTTCAACTTCAAATTATGTCCCCAAAAGAAAACTGTGTCAACATGTTTTATCTAATAAGATAAAGTTTTCAGTCTGTTCATCTCACTTCAATCATTTTTATTGTAGCAAAATATGATTGTCAAGCAGACAGACTGACCAACAATGTCATAAATGTTGCATGAACCTGACAAACTGAACTGTTTGTATTACTACATAGTCCAACTTAACTAAATGCAAACGTGTGGACTCAGTATATGAACTATAACTTATATAAGTAGGATATTAGAGTTATATAACTCGGTATAACTTGTGATGCGTGGACGTCAAGGGCAGAGAGCCAGTTATGCGCTGCACTCTCCCCATGAGCCTGGCTGCTGTTGGCAGATGTAACCCCGTTGTGAGGCCAGATGTCTCTAACTTTGTTTTGACCCACTTCCTACCAATCACGCTGACCCGGGATCTTTGCTGACCTCACCAGAAAATAACTCGGCACCATCTAGTGGACTGAAAAAGCAATTGATTTGATTTTTCTAAAAAACAAAAAAAAATATATATATTTTTTTATAGTTTATATAATAAAATACTTGGCGTCCGTGTATCGATACAATATCGCCACGCAAAATATCGCGATACTATGCTGTATCGATTTTTTTCCCCACCCCTAGTGATGATCAGATATGACCACTAGTCGGCACTGTTTAGGGGGTTTGATGTGATGGAGATGGAGTGATGGGAGAAGAAGAGTAGCGGGAGAGAGTGGTTTGACTTGGTGCGGTTCCGTGGAGTCTTGACTAAAGTCATGAGGAAAACTCAGAACGTGTTAGACTGATTCATTCTATATCATACACCCACGATGCTTACACTGCTGGCAGCGGTGGGATGTGTCCTCTCGTGGAATGTCGTCCATTGGGATTCTGCTCAACTTTGTGAGTAGCTGAAGCTAAAGGCTAACGGCAGCCACGCTACCTGCTAGCTTAGTTTAGCTTGAAATACAGTAAGCCAGCTAGTCATTACCACCTCTTTTGATATTTTTCCCGCTTGTTAGCTTCAAGTGACTTTAGAAACCGTGTCGCGGTCATCTAATTCCGTCTGAAAGCTAAAGAAAAGAAGAGAGAAATCTCGTCATGTCTGATGATGAATCATTCCCCGCGAGCCAGCACGAGCACAAGTGGAGCTCCAACGCAAGTTTTGCCGCCGACCAGCAGAGCCTCGGCAGCGGTGAAGTCATCCCGGGTTCAATCCCCCACGAGGCAATATTTACCAAAGTATCCTTGAGCAGAAATACTTAACCTCAACCTGCTGTAGAGGCAGAACAAGACCTGGCTCATCCTGCATTCCACACGGGGAAATTCCAAGTAATGAAATGCAAGAAAAAAAAGGCACATGCTAAAAAATATGATACCAATGATATCCAATCTGAGACATCATATAAACTTATTAGACGCTACCAGTGACGGATGGAAGAGAGCTGAAGTAAATGAGTGTCTGGTGTGTAAGTGAGCAATTATATGAGCTTTCAAAGCAGCAGGACACAAAGCTCCAACCAGCCTGGATCATTGGCCTCTGCATGGGGCCAAACTGCAGGAGCACCAGTCAAATACCACTGAATGGTTTAATACATTTCCCTGTCTGTGGCTCTCAGCTGCAAGCCAGTTGGTTCAGACAAATATCTTGAAAAACACATCACAAATATATAGTTTCATTCACTTTCAATTTTGAAGAAACTCCCTCCAGGGTGTTCCTGATATATATCACGCTCACGAGAACGGACCAGACGGACGGAGGACATGTGCGGCAACCCGTAAATATAATGCCTCCGTCACGGCTGTGGAGGCATCCGAGAACAGGGCTCAGCCGGGGTCTCATTTGTAAAACAGTGCGCAAGAGCCACATTAAATGTTTGCGTACGTACAAATGATAAAATGTACGTACATCAAAAATAAAATCTGATTCATGAAATCGTGCGTACACCTGCCAATTTCCCAAATGGATCAGCCTCAAGTCCCGCCCTCTACACGCCCACATTCAACCATATATGGTCAATGCAAAGCACCTCTTGCATGCTGAAGCATAGCAATGAGCCTGCTGATCAATCGGTCTTTACAATGAATCACGGCAACTACAGAGAGGAACCAAGTAAATGTATTTTTGGGGCGACAGAAATCAAAGTCCCTCTAATTCTTCCATTCCCGCAGTACTAACGGTGGCAGTGCATCCATCATGCAGCATTAAGCATTTGAAGTGTGAGGGAAATATGTATATGTTTACATCAATCAGAACGATTGCTTCCAAAAGGATCATGTCGATCAGTGGTATCCTTCCACCCCGGATATCATTTGACAATGGAAGTTTGATAGGTGGACAAGTTGTGCTATGGTGACATTGGCCGCCATAGTGAGGATAAGGATTGTAACCAATGAGCAAGAGCCGTCGCTGGCTTTATTTCCAGGCTTTGCTAATTTACACAATCTGTACGTGCAGGGGGCGAAGATGTGCTGGTGAGGTGACTGGAGAAGACAGTGTGTCAGACTGGACACACAGTCTGATCGTTGCATTGGATAGCTGTTTGTCTATGTACACTGTATCTGTCCCTTTCCAATAATCCATCAATAACTACAAAAAATAAATAAATGATTAAAGTTGCGTTGATTTCTTTAGAACATATTTTCTGCCTATTACTAGATACTGTACGAACATCATTTCAAGTAGACATATGTGAAACACGGTGTAAACAATCGTATAACCTTTGAAATGTGTCCACAGAAGGAATAAGTCCTTCATGAATCTAAAGTGAAGAAGCTTCAACAGTGTTCACAAATAAGCATTTTGCCAGAGCGCACAGAGCGCTTTAGGAGTGTATCCACACTACCCACCTTCCCTGTCAAAGTGCCCTTAGGCAAGGCATCTCAGAGGAATAATACAAGTCCCCTAACAGAGATTATTGGTGACACGGAGCGAGCAGCAGAGGACAGGAGAGCAACGGTTAAAGAAATCTAGCACTTTAAAAAGGCACTGATGTTGATTCAGTGCCCATCAGTGCAAGCAGCAGTACCACTGCGGGCCATGACAAGTGCAGGAGGCTTGTTGATGTGATGTGGCTTTGCTCTTCTTGAGTGTCACAATCAATATATATGATGTTTTGTTTTAGAAAGGCGCACAACGCCCACACGTGAGAAGTAGCTCTCATCTCCGTCTGCATTGTACCGGCTTCAGCTCCCACCGTCTTCGCCGCCTCCCCTCCCTTCATCCCCTTAAGCTCTCTCGCCGTCGGCTCACTTCGTGACTAACGCCGCACTCTCATTACCCAGAGTCCTGCTGTTCATCCTCTTCCTCATTTCTGCTATGCTCCGTTATTGCTTTTTGCCGTTTTGTTGTTTCCATTTTCTCTTTAGCTCTCACTCACTCAGCTGACACACACACACACACACACACACACACACACACAGACCCTGAGTAGAGCATTTTCTTTTGTAAAGACCCATGTTTTTGTGAGACTAAGGGTTCCATTAAGAACCCTTTTTTGGAAGAAAGAGTTCTTCAAGGACTGCTCTGAGCATGGATTTTATAAGGGAACGCCCACAATCCAGCTCGCACCCCCCAACTGTTTTCCAGTTGTGGACAGTTTAGGGTTTGAAATGAAACTGCCGTAAATTTTGAAAAGTAAAATATAGGTCAATTTATAGGCTACTTACCAAAGTAATATATATAAAAAATCAATGCCAAAATGGATAAAACTCCTAATATTTACAAATATTTTTATTGTAAGAAACATTGGCAAGCCACTCATGTAGCTTTATGAATAAATGTAGCTTATATGTAAATGAATGTAGCCTAGTAATCCTATCCTAAATGAGTTCTATATTTAATAAAAATAAGGTATTATTTGAAATAAATACAAAAGTAATATAAGATATAGATATAAGATATGAGGCCCAATAGAAAATTGAATCTGTTTTGATTAAGTTGAGACTTTTATCACAGTTCACCAGGTGACATCCAGCCAGGGAATCATGATTATGTTCAATTAAGTTTTAATCCACTATCAATGAGAAACAATATTGTGCACATTGTCTTTGTGAGGTGCATAAGCACCATAATAACTACCAAAGAAGTGGGTTCTGGGAAAAATCATCTCTTCAACAAGGTTGCATTTTTTCTCTTCCAAAAAAAGTGTAATCTTGTGAGAAGAGTTTTTTCCGGTTTCTGAGGAGAGATCATGTTCTCTCCTCTGCATCCTGCACAAGTTCGGTCTAGAAAACCGGTGACAGTATCTTTTAATTAGATCGTTGTCATCAAGCCTTCTCAAAACATCTCTGGTCACATAATCTCTCTGCTTGAATGCCGTCTCTCGGTGACTCGTAACAGGTTAGGACTCCACTGGAGCGCTCCTAAATATCAGAAGAGAAAGAAGTGATTTTATAAGTTAGTAAAGTTGCTTTTAATTATAAACAGAAGAATAGAGCCAAAAAAATGTGTCACTCAGAATTTCTGGCCAGTTAGGAAGGAGTGATCTCCCTCTCTGAGGCCAAGGTAACATATCAGATTTCCCCATCTACCTGCTGTTTTTCAGCACACAAACCGGTCCTTCAGAAAGTCCCTGGAAGAGACAAAGAGCTAATTTCGTCAGAAACTATGATTAAAAACAAAGAAATCCAAGTTAAATAAGACTAACCTTTGAAAAGAACTATGACACATTTTTTGTCGACGACCGAAAACTAAACAATAATGTGAAGCGCAGACGAATGGACAAATGAACTAACTATTGTTTTAATACAATCTGACAGATGCATCTGCAGAATCACACACTGTGTGGGCGACCGTTGTTCACTGGGTTGAGAGGGTTGTCTGGGAACCGGAAGGTCAACGGTTCAATCCTCGACTGGGACGTGTGTCGTAGTGTACCTGAGCAATACACTGAACCCCGGAGCCCACTGCTCCCTATATACAGGGATGGGTCAAATGCAGAGACACATTTCCCCCTTAAAGGGATCAATATAATACAATTAAAATATCTTTGGTTTGGAAGTTGATTTAGCTGCTTGACCTGTTGCATCAACATTATTAGGTGTTTCTGTCAGTAGAGCTCTGATGTTCTTGGAGGCCCGGGCAGGAGTTGAGGAAGTGGAGATCTCAGAGTTCTGATGGGAGCAGATCTAGGGTCTAAGAACCTTTATGACTCCCCAGTGTGACAAGGCCAAGGGGGCACAGACTGGTCCAGGAGGAAGTGAGGACAGCAGTGGAAGAAGGAGAGGTCCTGCAGGGCAATCAGCTTGAGGAAGCAGGGAGCCTGGACAAGGTGGGGGCTGGCCATGAACCGAAAAGTCACATTGACTGATCTCTGGCAGGCTAAACGAAGCATGTCAAGCTCCTGCCCAGGCCATTGAACCTCTTCATCTGGAGCAAATGCTCAGACATTGGGGACGTTGGAGCAAATCCTGAGAGGCTCTCGGGCAGGGCAGGTACACCTGGGGCCAAGACCAGGTTCTAAAATACTTTGCAGAAGCATGGGAGCAGCATGGGAATCAGCAGACGAGATGCCCCACCGCATTGATGATCCCCTTTGTGAAGGCTGGAGTGCAGCTACCAAGAATCACAGCAGCCAAGAAACTGTCAGGAATCCTGGCAACTGTGTAAGCATGGCAGCTTTCTGTGGACCTGGTGGAACAGCTGAAGTTCCTGCTGCACATCGCCACAACCACGAGGCCAGACATCCTCCTGGTGTCAGAGGCGATCAAAAGAAACCTTGGGAGGACTGCTTGGAGGAGGCCCACAAGAGGAAGAAGACCATAATACAGAGACCTGGTGTAAGGTGCATGCCCATTCAGGTTGGCTGCAGAGGTTTTGCGGGGCAATCGCCCTCCAAAGCCCTGAGTGGAGTTTTACATCACTGGATTGGAGAGGAGAAGAACATCACAGAGGCAGTGGAGAAAGCCTTGAGATGGCTCTGATTCAAGAGAGGAGGTCCATGGGAGGAGCATGTGCTATCTGAACACAAGTCATGGTCTGATCACCACAACTGGGTCGCCTGGGAGAGGGTGTCTGAGGTTGAAAGACCCGCAACACCAAACGACCCCAGGATACATCATGGATGATGTGTTCGGGAACATCGAAGACATGTACTCTATCAATCCTCTGCAGGTAAATTAATACCATGTATTTGAGAATTAATGACAGTTAAGCCATTTGTTGAGCAGTACTGGGGCTACCAATGTCCTATGGGTAGCATTCGGAAAATAAATACCAATCAAGGACATCAAATTAAAAGGGTTAATTTCTTGCGAGCGAGAATGTTCTGAGCAAACTGCTGTCTGTATCGTTTGGGCTGAGTTGACAGTAGTGGTGCTGGAAGAAAGCTGTCCAGAAAGGCTCAGCCTCAGGAGTCATTTTAGTACATTTTACAGCAATCTACACATTTGGGGGCACCATAAATATAATTTCCATCGGGCAAAAAAAATGATTTAATGGAAATGTATTGATTCGTTTTCATGCACCAAAGTGTTGGTAAAGATGAAAGTGTAACAGTCACATGTATCACACTACCTGACTGCTATCCAATATTTCATTTAAGACCAATACTCTGCCTATGTGACACAGTATTTGTAACTTTGAAAGATTTTTCTCACACAAAATCTGCATTAGTTAGAGCCCCCTTTTTGTTTCTCTTCAAGAAACTGCCTGCCTTAATGAATTGCTACCTATCGTGAAACACATCACTCATGATCTAACCCTGACAGATAAAAGGAGAAATCTAAATCTGGGATTTCTGAAACTGCTTTGACAAATATATACGCTATCATCCTAAAAAGTATCCACATCACACATCAAAAGTGCATATTGGTTGACACGTATACATGTGTATCAGGGCAATGCTCATTCTGTGGTTTATATCTTGTGCATTAAATGTTGATCTGTAAACAGTGACTATCAACCCCGTCACTGTCGTTTAACAAGACCCAGAGCGGGTTTAGAGGGAAAAGGCTCTGAAGCCTCAGGCTGCTGACAATATCTACATGGCAGAATAAGTATAATGGGTTCCTGAGTGATTTGGAAAAAGCTGCCAGAGAGAAGGCCCTTTCTTTTTGTGTGTGGTTGTTTGTCTATCAATTAGAGAGTCGATTAAATAAATGTTGTTGGGCTCCATCTCGACGCTGGCAAAGAACAGAGCTGTCTAGAGACACACCTACAGGAGGTTCCCAGCCAAAATCCCTTTCAACACATTCCTGCTCAATAAGCACCGCCGCACAGAGATATTGGGCTCTATTTGGGGACTCAGACATCTAACAGCCAAACCGCATACTGACACTTTGCTCCATCAAATAGGGAGCGCAGCTCTAAGCCGTGTCTGCTGTAGTGTGGTCACTGTAGCAGACATGTGTCTTTGGTAGAGATACAACCTAGTTTTAATTGAATTCATAGCAAGAAGCACAGACAATGCATCAACTAATTACATGAACTGATACTAGTTGGAAATGCAAATTTGTGGGGAATAATCTCCTTTCTTTAGCCAACTCACTTGTGTCATTGTACACAGCGCAGCTGGATTGTGTTTGCTGCTCTGCTGCTCTCAGCAGACACTGGTACAACCTCCTCTATAGCCGTCCAGTGTGACTGAAGCCCGTTCAGACCTGGCACTCACATGATCCCATCACAAGTGGACAGCCCAAGTACGTCTGGCATTAGAATGTGTCTCCACATGCGCCTCGAGTGAACACTTGTGATCGGATCTCACTTCCCCGCTCTGAATGCAAATAAACCCGTAGCCTACATCAGGAGGTTTTTTACTATAACATGCAATGCAGGAATTAAAAGGCTATTCTGGGGTCTGAATTAAATCACTTCCAGCAAACTTCAGAGCGAACAATGAGAGCAAAACAGAATCACCTTTTAGTTTACCAAATCTTCTCTGGTCTAGCTCAGATACAAAGTGTGCGCAGTGTTTCACAGAATTAGAATTCGATTTGTGGTGATAGCCTACCGGGGGGAGTGAAGTCCAGTTTCCTTCCACCACTGAATTCCCGTTTGGATTCTAGCTACTTCCCTGAGAGGGGAGTAGCTACTCCAGCGCACTAAGGTTGCTTCTTTCTTTTTCCATTTTACGGCAACCAGCGTTAAACTGCTTTACCTAGATTGAGAGCTGCTAGGAATATTTGAAGGAAACCCAATGACAGACGTCAATGAAAAGATAGAAGAGTGTAGACCAGGGGCCTCAAACTCCCGGCCCGCGGGCCAAATCCGGCCCGCCACGTCATTTTATGTGGCCCGCGAATCCGCCAGTAAAAAAAAGAAGAAAAAAAATTTAAAGTTAGACTTGATAATAAAAATATCCCCATAGTCGAAATGATGAGATAGAAAGTCAACTATGATAGAAAGTCATAATTATGATATAGAAAGTCAACTATGATAGAAAGTCATAATTATGATATAGAAAGTCAAAATGATGAGATACTTAAACACACAGTCATAGAAGCAGCTCTTTGGCTGGTTACTGTACACTGGAAATGTATTGTGAGTACATTGAAGAGTACTTTAAACGTGGCTTTAAAACACATGAAATACTTCATGTGGGATTGTGCAAACGCACCCTTGAAAGGATTTTAAGCATTGAACAAAGTTATTATAATAACTTGTGTTTGATATTTGTCTTTGTTATTTTCTTTAATAGTTTGATCTTTGATAGAGTAATGTGGGTTTCTTAACCCTACATTAAAAGGATTTAAGTTATAATAACAAATGTGCTTCAATATATTTTACATTTATATAACTGCATGTACAATATTTTTACACTTGAATAAACAATAATCAAAAGCAGAGACAGTTATTTACCAATATGTTAGGAGTAGTTACAGTTATACAGTCTTACACTTACAACCGGCCCTTTTGAGGGCGACCGTGACGCTGATGTGGCCCAGAGTGAAAATGAGTTTGAGACCCCTGGTGTAGACCTACGTATGTGTTAAACCCTGGACAGCCCCGGCCCAACCTAAACCCTGAGCAGGAGGAACGCTTTTCATTAATCTGGTATTATCACATCAAAGATGAAGAAAGAAAGCATTAAACATGAGTTTTACAGGTAAGAGAAAGAAGGAAGCACAGGCACATGACAAATAAAGTAAATAGAAGTTGTGCCTAACAAACCTCAGCAGATCATACCTTTATATCACCATCATCATTATATCAGGCACTGTCTAAAGGGCCAGATTAGAAAACAATAATAATGTGCGGTCAGAGAGAGAGAGAGAGATTTTTATTTCCTGTTTTCAACCGTTTCTTTCAATAGAACACTCGTAACCATGACGACGAAGGTTTGTTATTTGCAACAATGTTAGAGGTGCAAGATCATAAGATGTGGATGTGGTTCACTTTGAAGGGCAATGTGAGACGACATATTTTGTCAATGAGTTTGCAGGACTTCTTGCGTTAGGGGGACACATGGCAGCCCTTCTGAAGCCTGCTGTTGCAGAGCTGCATTCACTTTCTATAACATTCTCTTTCTTGCACTGATGCTGTCTGACTGCATGTCTGGAGACAACTAGTTGAAGTAGATGGCAGTGAAAGGTCACACAGGTTCCGTTCCTCCGGTCTGTGCACTTTGAATGTCTGGAGGAGGACAGGCAACGCAGGTGAAGCAATGCCTGTCTGTGACTTTTAATTTGAATTAGATAAGTTTCTATTAGAATCAGTGCTTCCAAAGATGCCACTTGCTTCAGACCTACTGGGACAGCAATGCATCAGCTAAGGTCAGGATTCAAAGCGGTGCTTTTTGTGTGATTCTTTATGGAGAGACTCAGTTTTACCATACAGTACAATTCCAAATACTGCAGTCCCTCCTCCTAATATTGGCACTGTACTAGAGGCTCCAGGGGCCCGTGGACAGGTTTGTGTGGTGGGAACAGGCCCCAGCCCTCACTAGCACTCACCCACACCAGTTATCAAACCATGTGCCTTTAATGTACGGCGACTCAGTGCTCATCACTGATCCCCTCTAACTGAATTGAGTTGACCTAAATGGTTCAAACTGAAAACAAACAGGCATGTGGGAATGAATCAATAAGAGTGCTCAATGTGTTGTACGTGCACATGAGGACCAGCTCAAATGTGAGGGCAACACGGGGTCACAAGAAGAAGAAAAGCCCTTCAGCCATCAGGGAGGTGAGGACAGTGGCCCATGTGGGACATTAGTGAGACAGGTCTTACCCTCCAACACAGTGAGCTTGGCGCTGGTGTTGATCTCTCCCACGCCGTTGCTGGCTGTGCATTCGTAGATGGCTTCGTCGCGGTGGGTCCTCAAAGGCTGGATACGCAGCACCGAGCCCGAGCCGTCATCGAACTCAATCACCTGGCCGGACGACAGCAGAGGAGGATTACAGTAATCACCTGTGACATTTCTATTCAAACTCATGCCTGCTGAGCTGTTCTCTGTGGCACACCCACAGAACACCCTGGTGTTCCACACAAGAGGAAGCTTTCCCATTTGCTCAAAGAACAGAGGAGTTCCAAGGAAGTTCTTCAGATAGATATTTAAAAAGTCTATAATTCAGAGTAAGTCAATTGTTTCCTGATTCAACACTTTAACAGCCAGCACGCCCCCTACGAGTGCCAAAATGAAATCAGACGGGACTACTTTTGATTGTTAGACCTTTGTTATGAATTTCTAGCTAAAGATTTTTAATGATTCATTGCATTATTATGTTGCCATATTGCTGTAAAGGTAAGTAGGCAAAAGTCTTTTAAAGGAACAGTTCAACATAAATACTGTTGAGAGTGAGATTGGAAGATGAATATCAATCTCACGTCTGTGTTTTAAACGTCACCAGCTCAACAGAATGACTCAAGGACTCAAGAATTTCAAGGTTTTACTTCAGACCATACTCAAGAAACATGTTCAGTGAAACGGCGCGTGCCATACTCATTAGTCCGTGAAGGGTTCTACATAGTGCCATCCATGAAGAGCTTTTGTGCAATAATGCTGCTATATCATTCAATCATTGTAAAACCAATGCATTGATCTCATCGATCACCGTGTACACATACAGTAGAGTAATCGATTTGGACTGCTAGTTTCTTCCGACATTCTTTCTAGCGATGTTAGTGCATTATCAGATTTCAGCTATCTTAATGAGTACAATGTAGAGGAATGATGAACCAAACCAAGAAAATGACCCAAGTTGCAATGAACCCAAATTAGCATAACCTCAGGACCTGGGAGCCACCGAAGGAGGATGTAAACAGTGATGAGCTTGAGTGGGCAACAGGTATGTGAGGGGGCTTTAGGAATGTTGGGGGGGGGTAAAGACTCAGAGGTCAAGGCACTGGGCCTTACACTTCCGCCCCAATGCGGTGTGTGTGACCCAACAAGCCAACTGGCAAGAATCACGTTTTTGCTCTAATGAAGGAGTTGAAGAGCTGCACTCTCTTCCTGCCTTGGTAGGGGGTCAACCGGCCCCACACACAGGCACGCCATCAGTTTGACGAACACTTCCATAGGTGCTGCTGGGAGAACAACGTTCTACTTGTATCCAGGTTGGCACTAGTCACCTTGGGGGTTCTGGGGGGAATGACCCCCAGAACTTTTCTTTTAAATGGTGTGATTTGGCCATTATTCTTATCCCTAGCAAGGCCATCGATTTATGCATGACAACTATAAAATAAGAAAGTATGCTATTTCTTTACTTATGTAACGTGAAAGTGTATATTAGAATACAAATAACACAAATATCTGTACTTATTATCTTTAAAAGGCAACCAGAATCTACATCTACATACATATATATATATATACATATACACATATATACATATACACAGAGAGAGAGAGAGCAGTCAAATACGGCTCTTTAGAGCCAACCGTTCAATAGTCGACTATTTAGGCTCACCTTTACTTCAGTGTTTTTCAAACACGTCTCTCTCTTGCTCTCTGAGTTTGAGAGCAAACTGACAAAAGAACTTGGATGTGAACCAAATGTGGCAATTTCTAAATTCAGGCTAAAAACATTTCTCTCTTCATGTGCCTATGATTGAGCTTCTATGTTTTTACAATGTCTTTATTCTAGTTTATGCAGGTTGTATTTTCCTTTATTAGGCTTACCTTTTAAAAATATTACTCATTTTCTATATATGGATCTTATTTTTGTTTTCATTTATGGAAAGCACACTGAATTGCCTGAAAATGCCAATTACTTCTGTGATTGGTTTATCCATTTGTGCTTCTGCGTCTAACGGCTACTTGAAAGTTAGAACCTCTATTTCTGCTTAGTACGTGTTGTGGAAGTCACAGATATCCCGGGAAACTAAACGGCGTCATGTCTGGTTCATAACATTGTTCAGAGGAGCCCCGTGGATTTTATCGAGCTGTATTCACTGTGTCTAGCAAGCCACAGGTCGCTGTTTACTACAGCTGTATGAACACAAAATAAACTGATCTGGCTGTGATTTAACTGCAATAAACCGACAAAAAGGGACTCCGAAATAACTACGTAATGATGCCGATTTGTAAAAAGTCTGAATTCATGTTTTGTTAGTTCTCTCTGCAAGACGACGAACAAATAACTTTTAAAATTCTTGTTTTCTCAATGGAGCTCGGATGGACCGGTGCTATGCTAAGCTAACATTGTAGCAGCTCCACCAACACTCCATAACGACGTAAATACGGCAGCGTCTATTCATTGTTTGTACCATATGGTTAACACACACACATGTATACACATAGTTTGGTCCGGTCTCTATTGATATGAGGTATCGTAGAGCTCTGGGTGAACACAGACGGCTACAGGATTTATTTCCTGATTCAACAACGGCAGGACGTCACTGATGACAGGGGAAGCAACTCAACGCTGATAGGCTGTCACGCCGCAATGTCACCTGTCTTATTCGCCGGAATTTAAAAATGTATTTATTTATTTTTACTTAATTTTTTTTACTTTTCGCCATGCGCTAACTGCGTTTCCCGGTGAAATTCACTGGTGAACTTTAATTAGTGTTAAACATAAATGGGCTATGATGGAACAAATAATTCACATTTGATGGAAATCCGTTTGTAGACCGAGCTCGGCCACCCATGCACTCAACCTAAAGGAGAAACAGGACACGAGCCATCGTAAAGGAGCTCCGACATGGAAAATAGCCTTTTCATACCAGCAAGGTTTAAACTTCTGCATACCGGAAGTAAGACGCTTTGCATAACAGGACTGTGGTGACACTCGGGGTGGGAGGTACTGGAGGTTGATGGGTCAAACCAACACATGACTTTCAACCAGGAGACCGGTGTTTGTGTCCCAAAGTGTTGAGTTCATTTGAAGTGACATGTTTTCCGTACCTCTGTTACGTTTACGTTTTACTTAGTTTACCTACTTATTTTAAGACCAACCATGATGTTTTTCCTAAACCGAAGTGGTTTATTTTTGTCTGTACCTCAGCAAGTGTGTTTGTTTGAATTCATAAGCATTCTTAACCATTTCTTTACTACAAAGGGAGTGTCATAGTTTGACGCGCTGGGCAAAAAGGGACACTGCTTCCCTGGACCTGGGAAGCAGCATTTTAGTCCACCAGCTCAACCTTATGTTCATATGGGGATCTAAACACAGAACTGAGAAAAAGAGAATGCTTATTAATATCAGGTAACGACCCATGATCAGATGTCCTTATCCAGATAACTGGTATAATAGATATCCAATCAACTGGCCGCACACCTAATTCCTAAAATAATGATTGATCAACAGTCATTCAACTTTATCAGGAAAACATATGTTCATTCATATGTAAAAATTCTTCAACCGTGAATGAGACTAAGTTATGCATAGGCATATGAGGAACTTTGTCCTGCTGCAACACAATACATGTTTGTTTAGTCAAAGGCAAATCAATTGAAGTTGGACGCAATTAAGAAATGTCTAGCAAGACCAAGATCAGTAAATGTGTCCTTCTGGGAACATCAAGGTTGTTTCCTGAGTTCTAAAAGCATTATAGCTTGTTGTTTTTGGATGGACATAGATGGTTTAAAGGGTTTGCTTTAAGTCATATTTGTCTTTGACCACTGATTGGCCTTGATTTAAGATACTTTTTCGATTTGATCAATCAAAGAAAGCTTGATTTTACTGAATCTCATTGAATAATGGGTGGAGAGCTGGACTGTCTCCATGCACACACATCCAAGGTAGCCGTCAGTTTGAGTAATGCTGAGCAGACAGGTGGAAGATAATTCCTATTACTCACGACATGAACCAAGTGTCTCCGTCTACGCAGGACTCATGTCGAGTCTCTTCACTTGAAGTCATTTGGGTTGGCTGGCAGCTAATGAGCCTTCTTGCTGCTCCGGAGTCCTGCAGGAAGGCTCACACAGTCCTGTTAAACAACAGTTACTGTGTGCGGCTGCGTGCGGGAAATGTCTAGATTCTGGTAAGCTTCTGCATATTCTAATGTGCACGAGATTTTGGAAAGAGACTGAGAAGGTCTGGACCAATACATATGTATTATATAGAAATGACAATCCATCACATTTTTTTGTCAAACCACATCAGGCAGCTGATTACAGAAAAATACCATTCTAGTCTGCTGTTGAAATATTGTGAAACAGTAAATAACTACGTTCACACTGTACTTAAAGGTTGATCTTTCCAGGACCATACTCTCTATGGTCAGAGAATGGACAGTGGCTTTTAAATTGGATATCCATTTTGACATGTGTTATTGTCAGGACCCTTGGCGACAGTTTCTCACACACTGGATAGCCCAGCAGGTCAAACTATGACGCTCCACTGCGGTCGCAGTAAACACGTGGTTAACGATGTGAATTCAAACAAAAATGTTTAGGCCACAAAACAATCAGTAAGGTTGAGGAAAAACATCATGGTTGGGCTTAAAATAAGTAGAAGAAGTAACTGTAGAAGAAGTGCTAAAAGCTAGCAACTGGCTAGCCTAGCCACCGGGCTAAAAACAATAGTAACTCAGGCTAGCAGCAGTCAGGACAGTCCACGTCAAGCTAACAGACATCTGATAACAAAAATTGTTTAGCTTGTTAAAGACTATAAGTAAAACAATCAGGATCGCGACGTGTAGCGTAGAATTGTGGATTAAAAACTGCGTTAAAAACTTTAAAATGTAAATTAATGACAAAGCTTTTGGTGGAGAAATACAATGCCGACGCATGTGTGTTGGTACCTGCAGACCCCGTCGTCCCTATTCTGAAAAGTAAAACTTGCTTAACCCTCTGAACACCAAATCCCGCCGGCGTGATGGAAAAGCCAAAACGACACTGTTTATCACAGCCAGAAGCTGTAAAAACTGTCATTTTCGTCACCGTTTCATCTTTCCGACGGTCCTTGAACACATCATGTGTGACGGACAGCACTATCAGAAAAAGCAACCAAAACTATGCTTAAAATTGTGATATTTCACCAATAACATTTTATTCTATGTGTCTCATTTAAAATCTTTTAAAAAACCGTTTGCTTTAACCAGATTCTGTAAAAAACATTAAATTCTGAGCTCCTCAACGCAACTATGAAGCCATGATTGACTCATCTGAGACAAAAAAATCGGTGACACTTTGACTGAACTCCAGGCTGCTATGATGCATTGAGGAGAGGACAAGAGGCTGTAAACATGTATATAGTTCAATGAATATAACACGTGGAGTCTCCACATTGGGAACACTTGTGGCAACTTGAAAACATGTTGGATTCCAGCATTTATGATTTATGGAATAGTAACTTTGTTATTCTGCACATGTTATTCAGCAAAAAATGCCCCAAAACTGCTTTAAGCTTCAATTAGCCGCTCTGTGGCTAATTTAGCAAATTTGTAATTTAATAATTTACAGATCGTAAAAAGTCTATGATTACCGTTGGAACTTTGGTCTGAGGTAAGAGGTGTCATGGTCCTCCTTAAATAAACTTGCTATCACACACACACACACACACTGAATAGACCTGACAGCCTATCAGCTGCTGGCTTCTACAGTGGCTGATTACACTTCTGCCCTCCAACCTGTCAGTGTCACTGTTTAACCTGCAGACACTGAACTATGTGTAACTGTGATGCTGAGCCTCAGGTATTCTAATTTGAATGTTGTGACTAGACTTGATTTGCATTCAGTGGTCTTCAAACAGGCACTAAATAGCTTTCAGTGCATGGTGGCAATTAGTAAATACAGCCCCGGCCTACAGCTCATCCTCGCTGCTGCTACACACACATCCACCTGAGTAGATGTGTTGACACACTGAGTAGAAAATGAGAGCACACAACCTATTCTACTCTGTCTTTGTCTTAGACGCACATACAGCAGAGAGCTAATGAGCTGCAATGTTGTGAGACAGGGTGGTTCTGCACACATCCGAGAGGGAGCTTTGAAGGCCTGCTCCCGAGGTCGTACCTCGAAGCGCTGAGAGCTGACTTTCTTCCCCTTCTTCATCCAGGTGATGCGAGGTTTGGGCTCACCCACCGCCTGGCACACGAACGATGCCACTCCTCCCGAAATCCCCGTCTGATCATCGGGGGACTTGATGAAGCCGGGCATGCCTGAGGGAGAGAGACAGCGAGAGGAAGAAAGAGAGGGAGAGATCTGGTCAGATGGAGAGGCCTGACAGAGAAGCAGCTCCAGGCAAGTTACAGGTTGTTTTTTTACATCTGCTGTAATAACAATATGCTCTTTCAAAAGATGCCTCACGTCTGTGAAAAAAAAGAACAGCCAAGCATCATCCGTTCCTCTGATAATAAGCTGCACATAAATCAACATACACTGACTGAAGGTGTCAACTGAAACTATACTGTACATCACCAAGATTAAAGTGGGACATAAAGTGTTGTGCGTGGACAACACTTTATATAAGAAGTGGACGTAGTCATCGTGACGTCACCAATTGGTTTGTGGACTGTTGTTTTGAAACTTCGAGTTCGACATTTTGCCCGTCACCATCTTGGATTTTGGCCGGAGCAATCTTGGCGTTTTGGAGCCAGTGAACGGAAGGGACCATATTTGTACTGCAGAGGAATGACCTAGAGACACAGTGTACGGCTCTGGTAGCAGTAGCCACGTGTCAATCACCGCGTAGCCCCGCCCTAAAGCATCCCCTGCTTTATGGTCTGTGTGACTCTAAATGGACCATAATGTACTAAATGAACATCATGCTGTATTGAAGAAGACTTGAAACTAGAGATTGAGACCATAAACTCATGTTTAGAATGTTTACTGAGGTAATAAATCAAGAGAGAAGTCATTTTCTCAGACTTGGACTTTCTCATCGACCTTCCCCTGCTGGCCTTTGGAGAGGGTGCAGGTTTAAGGCACTTTAACATGTTAATCATATATGGGCTTCATGTCGTGGTCTTGCATACAGTATATTAAAGGTTACTATCGTTTCGATAATCAGGTCACCATTTGATGCAATGCACATTCCTGCCGACTGCAGAAGATGGTAATGCAAAAGTGTAGAGCCTGGAAGCGTCACTGACTGACTCTATGGGGGGGACTACAGAATACAAAAACGTGTAGTAAATGAAAAGACAGGTTTTTTTCAATGGGGGAGGGGGGGGGGGGGATTAATACATATAGCTAAAAGCTACAGGTTCTAAGCTTTAACTAATAACAGGCAACTTCGATTAGAAGAAATATCTATTTCCATTGCAATTTTTGTGTTTTCCCGAGATTCTGATTCTGGAACATCCCAAACAACAACTATGTGTTTTATGTAAAAATATGATACTTCATCTTCAGTATAGGCCTACTTAAAGGATCATTGCTGTTCAATCACCAATTGGTTCTTGTTTCAAAAGTTCTGGTCATCATTTCTATTAGGTTTAAGAACTTTGTACTCACTAAGTTAATGGCTGAGATCTGGGAGCACAAAACTAATCCCTCAGCACCCAACTAGTACAAGTACAGTAGGTCAAATTGACATCAGTCTGTACACACAACAGATACCTCGTGTTATGATTTATCTATCTACTTAGTTTTCTCTTCCAAATAACAGGGTTTGTGCTCTTATCAATGTTGCCAAGTCTCCAGATGTGCATCGTACAACAATACGACACAATTCGCAAACCTTGAACAAACATCCCCTATTTGTACACAAGTAACAAATATGAAAAACGTAACTCCTCTTTGACTTTGAGTAAATACGTCCTATTAGGTCAGATTGCTTGACATTGATTTGTGGAAATGTTGATAACACTAATGAAAGATCCTCAAAACCATCGAGTCAAATTCATTCCTGACACCTATTACTGCTCTAAAGATCATTGTTCTGATGGAACAAGCCAGTCATCTGTGGTGTTATTTATACTGCTGGTGTCTCATTGTTGAAGTCTGGGAGGGACATCCGGTCCTGTAACACTCACAAATCCCAGACAGCAGTAAACGTGGGCTGGTTAATGAAACACTGTGTCCAGAGAAGGAGTCAGAATGCCTGAGACTGGTGGAGGATACTTGAAGTGTGGTGGTCAAAGGCATCAAGTATTGTCATCCAGCTGTTCCCCCCCCTGCCTCGATGCTGTCCTATGTTTGTCCTCTGTCTGTCTTCTGTCAGCACTTCTTCTCCAATAAGAGTTGTTTCTCTGCTGGGACGTTGAAAAGCATGTCTTCTACTCATGTGGTTTGTGGTGCATGGCTCCTTCCCACTCAGAGAGGCTTCTGGCTGAAAGGTAGCCTCCAAAAATGTGCCCCTCCTTCTTGAACGCTGCTTAGGTGGCCTTCAGCCAGGCAACAGATTAAGTTTTCATCAACACAAAGAGGAGGTATTCCTATTTAATGCAACTGCAAACTGTTCACAACCAGCACAAAATGGATCTGCAGAACGTTCACAGTCAACGGACTCCAAAACATTATCGAAAATGGTTCCTGCAAACTTTGGTTTAGTTTATTTGAGAAGGGACGGTGCAAATGAATTAACACACATGGTAGGAAAATGACAGAATTAGCCAAAAGGCTATCTTTCATCTGTAGTTCCTGGTGAGGGTGTTAGAAAAGGCTTCCTTCTAGTGGTGTAACGGACCACTGTCGCTCCGTGATCCGTACGGACCCCCCCTCACGGTTCGGCACGCATTCGGACGTTAACCATCACAGTGTGAAATAAAGTTTTACTGGTCATCGCTATCCGCCATATTCAGTAAAATATGCAATCAGGACATCATTCATGCTTTTCTAGTCGGCGATCTGATACTGTTACATTGTAAACAACCACTCTGTGTTTAAACTAACAGCAGAAGAGCTAGTAACGCTCTCTTATATACAGTCTATGTAACAGCACCGCTAATGGCCAATGAACGAAGGCTCCGTTCTGTACATTATGATGCATTCAGGCTCAGGGATCTCTAAAAGTTACTCTGTATTTGCTCCCTTTTTTCTTTGTGCTGATCCGAGCTGTGATCCGATCCGTAGCCTTGATCTGTGATACGATCCAAACCGTGAGTTTTATGAACTGTTGTGCTGCTACTTCTTAGTATACATGAAAAACTGAAACTAACATGCAGTTGTTAAAAGCAGTAGTGACAAAGCGTCAATCATGATCTTATGGATGTTTTTATGCCACTTAAAGCTCTAGGTTATGGTTTAGTTTGTATTAGAAATCCAGACTACCGGGCAAAGAAAAAATATTTGATCTGGAAGGACAGAACAGATTGTTCCTAAATGCACTGCCAACAGCTTGAATCATATATATTCTAGTACGTATTTCAGGACAGTCCTCTCAAATCGACATACTGACTTGAAGAGCCATTCACGTGTCCAACACACTTATAACAATAAGGTGATGTGTGCACTGCGCTGCTCTTCTTGTATGAGTCAGAGCTGTGTGTTTGTCGACTAGTGAAACAGCAGCAGCTGAGAAGTCTGTACCATCGATCAGTAATCCACATCCACAGCATTGTGGCGCCCAACATTTTACAAAATGATGGACTGCAAAGGACAACATGAATGTTCCAGGCGAGGGTTTGGTTCCATTGTCCCTCAGCAGGGAGTCATGATGAAGAGCATTCTGCAAGGCATGGCCAGACGTTTTCACAGCAAACTTTTGGCAACTGATAAGTGTGCTCTTTAAAGTTCAATGCGATTTAAAACCCATTTGTTCAGTCGGAGCCAAGAACTGCTCCCCAGGCACATTTCCATGGAAATCCAAACCTGCAAGTTGCACAACAGGTTACCGCCGGGGTCCACGGTCAACGTACGGCAGGGAAATACCGCCCTTTACAGCGCTGTGCTCGTCAGAGTCGGGCCGGCGCCGAGGATTTCATCAGAGGTTTCAAGAAGGCAGAGGATGTGGGCGGAGGAGAGGCGAGTGGATCGTACCATTATTAAGCTATTTATTTCCCATGGAGGCTGTTGGCTGACCCTGAGGCCTGACACTCTAAATGTAGAACACGCTGGGTCCCTCGCCTCACTTCACCGGCAGCTGTGAGTTGTCTCTCACTGGCATCCTCCTCTGACCCTGTGATGCTTGTTTCCTTAGAAATGAGTCTGTTAGACCTCTCAAATATAATCCAAGGATGAGGAGAAAAAATGAGGAAAAAAGTAGAACTTAAAGAATCTTTCAAACAAGTGTAGAGACACACTATTATGGAGACACTATTATCCATATCCACACTACATCCCGGCCTGGGTGGGTTTTTTCAGTCTTTATATTACATCATCACACTCCTGAAGCATCTTCTCTGGGCGTCTAATAGTAACGCAGATGGGTTTACATTAAGTTACTTGACAGCTCGTGTCATACAAACACTAAAGGGTGTTACGCCGGTATCAGACAGCGAGGGGCGTGGCAAAGCATCAGTATTTGACGTCCTGGGTATGAGAACAGGCTGGACAGTCCCTCACAATTATCACGACCTCACAATGGCTTCTTCAGACGTTTCAACATTCATCCTACTAACAACAAACCTTATGAGGCCTGTGTTTGGCACGTTTTTGATCAGGTGACTTGGTTTTGGGAGCTTCTGGAGTTACCTTGGGAGTAAAGCAGTTTATACTCCGGACATCCGATATTTCTCAGGTTAACAGAGATATCAGCCGTAATCCTCAAAGATAATTCTGACATAGAGTGGACCTAATGGGACTTATTCATGTCATGAAATAAAAGACTGTTAACGCCCTCTAATCAGACCAAACTATCTACCTTTTTACATAGTTCACCATAGTGTAGCCTACACTTAGGTGTTAGCATCGGCTTGTGGAGCCAATGATCTACTAGGATACATTTGGTACTTTATGTAGTGGACAAGTAAAAGTCTACCAAAGGGTTGAAATGTTCCTTTTGACTGGAGATCTAATTGGTCAGAAGCAAAGGTAAGAGCTGCTGAAAATCTCATCCACCATGTAACTCTTAATGCTTGGACAGCCAGTATGTCACATCCTCTGGAGGAGATTAGAGTGACACACAACCAAGATGATCCAGTACCCCTGCAGGTGGCAGAGAGCCCTAGCACAGCCATAGATACAGTATGACTATAATAGGCTTAGTTTGTGTGCTAAATGCCAACCACTCCCTGCTCGTTTAGGGACTGATCTTTGCATTAAGCCATTCTCACAGAGGACATGCATCGCTGGTTGTTTTGTCAGGAGGGAGGCAGAGAGAAGAAGCAGCCCACAGGAGACACAGTCTGGCTCTTATGGGAATTATGATGTGTCTAAATGTTCCAGGTGGAAGGGTTTCTTTTCATAGAAAAAAGGGAAATGCCTTTTTTGTGAATGATTGGATTCATTAAGGACAAATATTAGATTAATATAATACATATGAATTGGAAATATGGTTCTATGACTATTTATAAGGGCATTACACTGCCAAGTGAGCTTTTTTGCATGATAGTCTGGGCAATCATATATTAGCAATGAACTATTATCAATATAAAGATATAGTAGAGTAGTGTCTACCTGAGCAGAGAATGAAGTCACTCTCCCTCTATGTGTGTGTTGTAATCTGAGCTTCTCTGTGCTTTGTTGACGTAGCCGGGCTGGCCGTGCATGCATGTTGGTGCATGTAACAAGCTCCACTGGCTAGCTAACGGCCACCGTTCTGCACTGCTCTCATACGGCGGTTACAGCTGATAAGCGTAGCGCCCACCCTCCAGTTCCCCCTCAGGTAAACACTGTTAGCTCTGTCAGCGCTGTTAGCACTGTTAGCTCTGTCAGCACTGGTGGCGCTGTTAGCGTTGTTAACGCTGTTAGCGCTGTTAGATGGGAGCTGCAGGCAGTTCACACTTCCCAAGAGTTAGCTCAAAGTTCCGTTCACACAGATTCAAATGAAACAGTTCAAATTTAAAGTTAAAAATGTTAAACTAAATTCACTCAGTCCTGAAAAATGTCGTAGTTGACGTTCATTTCTTTCGTTTGTTTTCATTTTAAACTGGTCGGATGCTATGACGTTTAAGTAGTCTTATTTTCAGCATTTGCTCCAGGACCACCAGGCTCAAAGACGGCTTCAAACCGCAAGTTCTAAGAGCTCCTGACCTCATCACTATGACACTTTATCTCTATATACTTCACTTACTGTTTTACAAACTGTTTACACCTCTGTGTATATTACTACATTCCTGTCAACATGCAGTTTATCCATTTGAAACACAAATTAACATTACTTCATTTTATGTCACTTATGTTTGTATTTCATCCCTATATTTTAACTTGCACTACTTTATGTCTCATATTCTCATTTAGCTTTTACTTTGTTGTAATTGTTGTGAATATGAATTTGGAAACTAGTGTCAAAACTTGCGCACATAAAAACCAAGCACGTGCACGTGATACAAGTGTAGAAAACACTATGTGTGGGATGTACTAGACGGTGGCTGATGTCTCCAATCCTTTGCAATGCTGCCCACACAGTGCATGTTCACGATCATTAGTTGCAAATGGGTATATTCAACTCACCGTTCACCAGAAACATGAGCACGTTCAACGCTCTTTGAGTTCAGTCATGCAAAAAACTTGCTGCCGTCAGCTCATGTTGAGAGAAGCGTGGAGGCAATAGATGTGAATTTGGTATTGAGCACCTTTAAACTTAATGTGGCTTTACTCACAGAAACCATGCACACCCTCTATCCAAGGTCTAATTGTCTTGTTCCAGGGCTGCTATCGTTAGAGTTTGATTTGTTTCAGTAAGTCATCACTATCAAATATATTCAATGTTTTAAAAGCACACATCTATGAAATCAGCACTGTTGTTAATATAGAATGATTTAAGTGATTTAACATATAACCTGTTTGACTCAATGTATAACTTGGAATTAATTCAAGTTTTTTTTTAAATACACTTTGGAAACTGTTGAAGACAAACAACATAACCATGCTAAAAACAACTCAGTTGGTTTTATAACAGATAGTTCCTTGAAATAAGAACATCAGTAGCTCCTAGAACAACGGCGTCAGAAAACCTGGGCGTCTACGATAAACACTTCCCGTACGCACACCAAATGTTCTGTCAAATTGGTCTGATATCTGATTCAGACGTGGACAAAAAGAACATGCCTTATTTGGAGAGCAAGATGTGCTTTGGTTGTGGTTCAACCGACTGGTTTGATTGGTGGAAGGTGACATAAGGGAGCTGAAGTTAGACTATAAGTGTAAGAACGCAAGAACTAATACTTTGGATTTTGTTGAATGTTGCCGTGTGCTCATTGAAACACTTCCCGCTGGGTTGCAACTCCAATTCAACGTCTGTTCTCATCATTTTGCCACAACAAAACCCCTGAAGATACTGGTGTCAGGAAAACTTCCCCGGACATGCCTGAACATGCCTGAGCAGGAAGGTTTGGGACTTCCCCAGACACCATTAGAAAAGTAAAACTTGGGTGGACCATACAAATATTACACATTTATTTCCAGGGCAACAAAGGAGGAGTTTAAAATAAGGGCGGAGCATTGGCCTTAGTTGGAAGAACTATATAAAGCTGTGTTCAGAGCAGGGTAATAAGTTGGACTCCGAGGTCTGCTCGGGATTACCTCTAATCAAAGAAAACACTCTATTGCATCGAACGTCCAGTGATTTCTTCAAACATTTATTGGGACTCCAATAGAAGCAAAATAACAGAATAGACTATGTGTTGGATCACTAGTTAGACTTCATTGACTGGCCCAGCCTGAGCTCCTGTTTTCCAACACTATCTTCGTGTTTTTGGTCGATACCAAGTCAGTTGAGATAAGCCCAAGTCATGTGTCAAGACAATTAAAAAAACATGTCTGAATCATGTCTCATCTCAATGGAGACAGGTTCATATCAAGTCTCAAGTCTTGTCCAAAGTCCCAACTTAAGCCTGGCGGTTGTGAGGGTGAACTCTGACCATTTAAACAATGAGGCATTTATACATCTTCTCTTCAAAGCACATTAGGGAGGATAGTTGGAGGCAGTGATAGAGTTATTTGAAGCTGACTGATAATTGTTTGTTAAGTTGATAAGACAGAGTGGAAATTATATTATTCTGTCATTTTGCATGCTACTGACAGAATGTCTCTGATGTCAGCAGCAGAACGGTACCAACATAAAGGTATTGGTATTACTAAAGTCACCGTCTCTTCTGAGTCAGGCGATAATGACCCTGGTTCATTTTGCCTGCAGGGAAACTTGTCACATGTTCTACCTTTTTTTTTCCTTTTCAGAAGACCTATCTTCCTTGGCTGTCTTAGACATTTCCCCCTGCCATGCCTCCGCTAACTCTAACAGCACCATCTCCAAGACATTACTCTCTGCCCATTACAGAGCAAAAGTCCCATAAAAGGACTTCAGTCATATGCTGAAGGCCAGCAGCATCGAAGCTTCAGATGAAAACTGGACTAGAACTTATATTCCGCATTCAGAAACACAATTAAAAGGCAATTTGAAGCAGGAAATCATTACATGGAGTGGTCTGGCATTTCCAGAGGACAAACTGGGCTCTTACATTCCTTTAAACTCATTCTACATCATGTATTTATAGCGCTATTACAGCAAATACAACCAAATACATTCACACAGAACACAGTGAAAATTAGGTCCAACTGTCACGATCAGGCTTTGCCCTGTGTGTTCTGTGTCTTTGTTTCTTTCTGTAGCTCCTCACTCACCTAATCAGTTCATTCAGTGCACCTGCCAGTCACACTCACCTCATCAGCTCATTACTCTCACCTGTTCACTCTGCCTAGTCACTATTTAAACCTCTGTCTTTCACTCACTCACTGCCAGATCATTGTGTTTGTTTCCCGTCCAACCCGCCCGTTTTGCTCGTCCTGTTCCCGGTTTTCCAGTCTGCCTGTTCTGCCTTTACCTGCCGGATTTCCCCCTCGTCTTTTGTCTTGTCCCTGGATTCCCTGTTTTTGGTTCATTAAAGACCTTTTTTGCATTACACCTGACTGTCTGCGTCTGAGTCCTCATCATGCCCCGTGACACCAACAACCACTTTATGAAAATAATCTAACAATGTAGTTTGTTTTATTTATTGAAATATTTTGGTTGCATGCTTCAGATATTATGCATTATTACTTATAATTGGTAAACTATAATCAACACAAAGCCTAATGCTGGTTTATCAGCAAATATCTGCAATAAGAACCGAATCACGCAATCAGAATGTTATAATAAAAAATAAAAACATCTTCCAACTTCAGTAAGTTCAGGAGTCACCATGGTAACAAAGTGTGTCCCGGGGCCGAGCTGTGTGAGTCCATCGCTCCTTTGGAAAGCTTGCAGCATTTCTGAATTTTATTGTAGTTTCTTACTTTGCAGCATGTTTTCTACTATATGCCCATGCACAGTCAAATTGATGCAGTTGTTTTCATCATTGCCTCGTTAGTTGCACTTGCATTGAGCTTCCAGGGCCACCATGGTCTAGGGTTACAAGATTGAGCGGTCACAGTGGAGCCTGCCAGCTCTTAATATACACAATAGTCTAAAATTACATGTTGCACCAATATGTCAACAATGACGCCACCAGGCGTCGTGTCTACCAGTTTGTTTTCCAGTTCTGGCCATAATTGATGCACCCAAATAATGTCTTTGATAATTAGAAGGACGTCAAGATGAAATGCTCTGGAAGTGTGATTACATGGTACAAAGACAGAAGAGACCCACACAGGGCAGGTGGGTCAAACAAACAGGACTTTCAGCCAGGAGACTGATGTTCGTGTGGTAGTTATTTTGACGTTAACCATGATGTTTTTCCTAAACCAAACTCAGTGGTTTTGTTGTCTAAACCGTCATTTATTTTTCTTGACACACCTGGCTATCCAGTGTGTTAGAAAGTGACGCAAAGGGTCCTGATCGAGCGTCAGTATGCCGGCTGGTCTCATCCAGCATTCGCAGGAGGTGGATTGTTCCAACAATGATCATCTTCCAGCCAGGAGACCGCTGTTCGTTCCCCATGTGAAGCGAGAAGTCAACGCCGATGTTTTTGTCACGTAACCTGCGTACTTAACGGCACAGTAATAGCAGATCCACAGTTATTTTAACCCAAACAAAGATCTTTTCCAAAACCTAACTAAGTATTTCACGATCTATTCCTAAACCTAACAGATTAGTTTTGTTGCCTGAAGTAGTTCCCTGTGACGATAGCAGTTTATTATGAAAAGACCGTATGCACGCAAAGAGCGGATTTTGACACGTTGCTGGCTTGTGTAGAAAAACGCACAAAAAATGAAGAGCGACTTTTGGTAAGATATCATACAGACAGTGGCATGAGGATGGGATGAGAAGGTGTTGGAGAGCCAGCTGAGAGCAGTGTTTGTTTCCTGTGTGATTAAACATTCCCATTGGTTTTAAAACCAAGTGACAGTAATAAAACATCATTAGAGGATTTAACTGCAGAAGCTAAAAAGTATGACATCCCATAATTGAGACCTATTCAGTTACAATTTCACAATTTTGACTTTCCTCTACTTTTCTTCAAAAAAATCCAACTCATGAATCTCATCTACTGTATGTGTGGAACAAGCAGACTGTGCTTCCCTAAGCCTGGTAGCCAGGTTACATGTATGTGCACCATGGAATCCCACCAGCTTACAATGCGTCTCTGAGACCAGCCTTGAATATCCAACATCCTCTGGGCTACTGAATAATTGGTGGAATAAAGAATAGTGTATTGGTTATGAGCTCATCCGTTCACGGGTGGTTTAGCTCAGAGTGTATTTTCCATTCAATTACTCCAGTAAAATGATGCCACAGTAAACAGGAGATGCTGCTTTTCAACACATGCTGCAGAGGCCCGTGGCAGCACAGCCCCCTCCACTCTGACACCGAGCCAGGGAATCCAGCACTTTATGCTGCTTACACGCTACACTAACTGCCTCGTCCTGCTGCTTGTCACTCTGCGTGCCAGTCGCAGAGAAACCTTGTCACTTCATGGTGGCTTTCTCGCTTCCCGTGAATATGAAGTTTGGCGTTGTGATTTTTGGACTGAAGCTGCTAAAAAGACAAAATCTGGTTTTCATTCATATCTAAATTTTGCCATTCACCAGCTTATTGATAAAAGTATCTCGTGTTTTTCCCCAGAACTGAATAGCTGCCGGGTTTAAAAAGCAGCATTTAAGGCATTTACAAACCAGGCGTGGGACAAATTAACAAAACCAAAATATTCGCAAATATCTGCATCAAACCTATTCATACTGGCATCGATGTGAATTTGCAACAGTTAAAATACTTTTTCAATAAAAGGTTTGAATATATTTGTGCAGGCAGAGGACCAGCTACCATCCTATTGACTGTCCGTCTGAGATAAACTGTTGTTTAGCCTGAGCTACTGTAAGACAGGTTCCTTTAGTGAAATACTCTGAGTGATTTGCCTCTGGTAAACAGTTACACAGTGTAAATGTTTAGGGCTTTTATTGTGAAAGGTAAGAAGAGAATGAGTTGATCTCGTCTGCGTTGCCTTTGTCAAGGTTTGAAAGTGTTGGATCCAAAAATCGTGATTGGTTGATGCCTTCTATTTGCTTATATTTATTCTGTGCAAAGATTGAAAGGGATCTCACTCATTGCACATTTTGATTTCTGAACTTGTACTCATGGCACAAACTAGTGTTTTAGTCTTGCCACAATAAAGTTGAACGTGACAGGTCAGTGGTCATAGTCTACCTAAGATGAAGAGTAAGTAGATGAAAAATGACCGAGGGAAAGGACGTCCCAAAAATGTCCGGGCCTTAATGCTATTCCAAAGTCACAACTTTTCTTCAACAAAACTATTCCTCAACTCATGAATTTACAGCCTATTGTTTCACGTCTCATTGTCACCCACGGCAGCACACTTGTCTTGCGGGCCTGTTTCTCATTTGGGCTCAATAATTTAATGGTGTCTAGGCATGCGGCCAGGCAGTCAAATGTTGTGTGAGGCGGAATAAAGCTGTGTTTCGGAGGCAATTCACAATGACAAGTGACAACAGTTTCACACAAAGTGTCTTCTCCGCACAGAGACTCATTAGGCTGTGGAGTTGAGAGGGAGCAGCCATGCAAATCAACCTCGTATCAGTCAAAGTGACACGCAAACAATCTGGCTCCGTACTTCTGGACACACAAGGTAGAAACACTGCAATGCCTTTCACAGTTCTCTTACGAGCCTTCCCCTGAGGAGTGGGCCGCTCCTCATGCAAAGTTCTTCAATAACAAGACAGGCTTACATGGGGAAAGGGAATCTATTTAGCTGTACAGAGCAACATAAAGTTTGCCTCCAGCAGAAATAAAACAGTCGTCATTATTGCTAATACAGGCAGAATAGAAAGCGCCCATACACTTCATTCAAAAAGTAGCATTGCCTCTTTGTTACCAGCTTCAATGGAAGTAGAGAAAAGAAAGACTGATTTAATTCGATAGGAAGTGATTGATACAAACAGTGGTGAACACGGAGCTATCTCAAAATCCAAAATGCTTACAGCAGCATTTTGGGTTACAAAATAATATTCTCCAGAAGAAAAATGTTGTGTTTATCTCGGGTCTTATCAGTTATGATAACTTAACTGGTGTCCTCAGTAAACAAGTGAGATCTGGGTTCATGCTGACATCTGAAAGGGAAAGAAACCAAAGTCAGATAATAAGACAAGTTGTAAACAGGCCTACAGTTTATCCAGATTACCTAAACCATTTATTTGCAGGTAAAAACTGAAAGTGAGGACATTCCAAAAAATCTGTGAAAGTCACTACGCAGGGGAAATTGTGTACATACACAACAACAGTACAGTAGGTCAAGGTTGAAGCAGGAAGTGGGTCTGTAAACTATGATGCTGTTTACGACAGAAAGTTTGGATTTTAAATTGTAATACATATCTTTGTTTTTGTTTCAAATAAATTTGACTTTGCATTCCCACACGGAACTGAAAAAGATGTTTGCTTTTCTTTGCTTTCCCTAAATACCATGCCTTTGGGACAACGGAACATTTGGAATACCCTCCCAATCATGGGTTTGGGAAAATGCCTTTCCCTACTGGGCCCAAAGAAGGGGACAGAAAATTGGGAACCCGAACGGGATCGCTGAAATTTTCCCCCGGGACCCACCGTGTTCCCAATTGGCAACATTTACCACCTTGTCCATCAGGGGGCTGGACGCACTGTAAACGTTGTGCCATTTGTGGCATCCCTGTGAGCATGTACCCAGGTGGGGATGGAGGGACAGATTTCTTTTTCTAGATCCATCTCAGCCCTGATTTCAGGGTTTTGTTGCCATGCCTTCGTTCGCACCCTCTAGCTTGCCTTTTTGGAAGCCATTTGGTTATTTCAAATGTTAAAATATACTGAAATTAAAAAAAGATTTTAAAATAAAATCTAAAAATTGGAATCAGTATATATGGGGTTGTCAGGGTTCCCAATTGACCTGCCAGCCGTGACAGAGAGTTCACCATTAGTCGCACTACCAAATAGGACACTTTCTGCCATTTGGGTTTGAGACTTACATTTTGATTAAAATCTCCATCAAGATCCAGTCTTGAACTGAAATGGGTTGTTGGGTAAGAATTGTAAATGACCAAATATCATGAAATTGAAATACGGTCCATAATAGAGGCTACGCTTTAATTCCACCAAGTACCACCAAAACCCCCGTTGGATCAGCAAACTCCGTGGCTGCCGTTACACAGGTTGTACCCAGTGGCTTGCCACCAGCTCGCTGGGATGAGTGACATACTGACAAGTGCACTGAGGTCGCTCTTCTTTCCATTTTATGGCAGGTGGCAACCAGCGTTTAGGTGTATCATCGACCAGACTGAGGTTGTTGATCTGCAAAGTGGCTTTTAATGGAAGCCATTGACAGAAATAAGAAAACCCTGTGAAAAGATAGAAGAGCAGAGACCTATGTGCCAGGTTCCCTGATTATCATTAAATAAAAAAGGGTCTTCTTAAAGCGATATCACATAAGCTACTAAAACTCTCCTATGTAAACAGATAGCATATTTACATGGCCTATCGAGTAAACACACTGTACAGAGGATGCAGGGAAGAGCAAATGTTTGCTCATTGAGCAGCTCTCCTGCACTATCATACAGAAAACCCTGCCAGTTCCCCAGTGCTGCTCTCTGACGGAGCCTGTCAGCAGAACCTGTCAGCCGTGTACCGCCGGTAAATTCCTGCTTCCCGTGGTGTAATAGAGAGAGCCGGCAGAAGTCTGATACATGGCTGCACGGAGGCAGAAAGCGTCTCTGAAGAGCTAGCTCGCTGCTTTCACAGGTCAGACATCCAGCGGGACAACTAGAAGATGTGCCAAGCAGCTTACATTTCAGACTTTTAGTTCTTGTCACCTGGCAATGTCTTTGTGGGAATACGTTTTGAAAAGTGTAGTCTGTAAACTCAAAAGTTGGTTGTTGCCCTACAGTCAGTGGTTCTTCATTTAAACCAACAGCCATTCAGTTAGGCCAGGCATCCACTAGTCAACAGGATAAATGGTTTGTCCATTGGAAGGGCCATTACGGAGCCTGCTGTGAGTGAGTTGATGCAACCCTGTTTTAATTCCAGCCCGAGGTCCTATTTTTATCCTTCAATCAATAACAACAGACGGACCGTCTTGTTAACTGTGTCTAGACCCAAGTGACGGGATCCCAGAAAAATTGCTTGTTTTTCTGGTTGGCTTATTTTCCTTGGTAGGTGTGTAGCACTTAGTTTGATACAGTTAAAAAAAACAAATGCATAAGGATATGTTTTTTTTTAACAGACAGTAGTGCAAGTGTCAAGGACAAAAACTTTACTATTTAAAACACTTCCGAATAAACTGGCTCATGCATGCTACATGTCCGTGCAAGTCCGTGTTTGAAGAAGTAGGATTTTAGCGAAGATGAGTGTGTTTGCAAAGTAGTGAGCATACGACTGGAGAAATGACACTTGGATTATACTGCGCGAGTTGTGGAAGACATTATAAATGGATGAATGATCATTTTGCGAGTGAAGTATTCCTTTACCCCAGCTAAAAAATCCCACTAGCCAAATAGGTGCAGTGGCTACGCTAGCATTCCTCCTAAGAGGCCCAGTAGCTGTATGAGCTGGTTCCCGGGTTCAAACGCATATTTCTTCACTTTCTTTTTTGCGGTGTCTGTGTGCGGAGCCATGCTAACACACTCCGCACACAGCTTCAACTCAATGTTGCTGTTGTCGCTGAAAAGGAATCTGCAAGCAGGTCTACCATCGCCGGCGTTTCATTTGTGCTCGCTATAGTGTTACTGACTCACACTTCAATCAGCTTGTTGTGCTAAACCTCAACCCCAAAAAATAAGTTCAAGCATTTGTTGAGACACAAAACCATAAAAACCATAAAAAATGATAATAGCAGTAGTTCATCAAACAGCTGAAGAGCTTGCTTGACTGTTATGCTGCGTTCACACCAAACGCGTCGCGAATTATTCGCGCGAGTAGATTACATACAAAGTCTATGCACAGATGCGATGAGACTGTCGCGGCGTGAATCTGCGATGGCGCGTCGCGATGGACGTGAATTTGCGGCGCGATGGACGCGAATCCGCGTCAAATGCCAAATCGCCCCGACGCGCGAGTTGAAATTTTTCAACTTCTGCCAAATATTCGCGTTACGCCCCGGCGCGATAGCCTATCAGCGTTGAGTTGCTCCCCCTGTCATCAGCGACGTCCTGCCGTTGCTGAATCAGAAACAATGAAGGAGAAATTAATAGTGGCGCGTCCAGCGTGATTGGCGCGATTCACGCGAATGAACACTTGGTCCCCGGCGTTTTGACCGGTGGCGCGATGTACGTGAATATGCGGCGCGATGAATTCGCGACGCGTTTGGTGTGAACGCAGCATTAAAGTGACCTTTTACAAGAAACAAACTAACTGTATGTTTATAGTCAAAAACACATTTTCCCAAAAGAGAATAACAAACTGTTCCCCAACTCCCCCCCATGACATGATAATCCATACGTCAAACCCTCTGCCAAGAACAGCTCATCTCAATGGAGACGAAGCTTTACATTCTCATGGACCGATCAATTTACATCCTTGTCAACAGCAGTCTGCCAGCAAGTGCACTGCAAATCCAATACATTCAACTGAGCCCAAGTGCCGGGCCCGATGGAGCTTTGAGCAGCAGAATAGTAAATGACAACAGTTCAATAAGTCATCACAAAATAATTTTCTGCAATCAACTCAAAGTGAGTGATTGATGATACTTAACGATGTGAGAGTATGTGTGGGTGGAGTTTTCCCTTTAAAGTGTTTTTTTCTTTCAGTCTGCAGACTTTTGTTTGTGTGATATGCTAGGAAAGAGAACACACACAATATGCATTTAAATCCACACAGCCAGGTGGAATATTTCATTACCTTCCTGTTTCACCCAAAAACGAATACCCACAAATAGTGGGCCAGTCCGGCAGAGGCTCAGTGATCTGAACTTCCAAGTGGCAGCAGGATGCAGAGTTCCTGCTGCCACTTGTGTTTGTTCTTATAAATAATACATTGTTGTCTCCTGCTCCTTGTTCATGATCCACAAAATTGCTTCCCACATGAGTGTGGTAGCAGTACCCGAACGCTGCATGAAAAGCTGGAAGGAGGGAGGTGAAGAAACAGGGAATAAACGGATTCTATTTTGCAAATCATCATGTGTATGCGACCCCGGGGAGTTGCAAATCCAAAGGCAAGCAGTGTAGGGGAAAAGGAAGGTTACGGCATACTAGCCATAAAGTGAGCGCAGGCTGGATGAAAACATTGTGAGTGTTTGAATACAAATGTTTGTGCCCTGACAAGCTATCGCTATGCTACTGACTCTCAGCAGCTACAGTAAAAGAGATTCCAAGTACAGTATTTTAACCCTGATGATCTTGATGATAGTTATGGTGTTATGAAGTTATGCTGATTGGTAAAACTCAGAAATTAACTTGTTTTTTCAGTTCTTGTTCACCACAAGTTACTGTTGATCCTTCAACATGATACAGATAGCGAACAAGACAGCGAGTGCATCAGTCAATCATATTAAGTAAATGCTATCGACTCATGCAACAGCCTTTTGATTATGATTTCTTTTAGAACCTTCATGGAGAAGCCACAGTCATAGTACACTCTGTATTCAGCAGGCAGGACAACATGTTCTCATCCCAACTCGTCACACGCTGAGTCATGGTCACTTTCTAACACACTGGGTAGCCCAGCGCGTCAAACTATGATGCTCTACTACGGTTGACAGTCAACACGTAAACACGCGCACAACGAGCTACGAGTAGGGCACTCCAGAATGGCCCCGAAAAAGGCATCAAGAGTTGAGGGCATGCATCTGTAAAACAAGACCTTGCGGGACAACTCTTGTGCAAACCTTTTTAAATTTTGTTCAGACATGTACAGATCCATCGGACAAAACGTCCATGGGCCGCTAGATTATATATCATTCATGATGCTTGTGTGCGCAGCTGTCTGTCTACGGCTAATCTCACATTCTCCTGGGCCCATCAGACCCAACCATTTATTGAGTGTTTTATACCATTATCGACTGCTGACTCCTCAGTGTGTGTATGCAACCATGCATGCATGTATGTGTGTGTGTGTAACTATCGCACAGCACACGACTGAACCAACGTCTTCTCACGTGGCTGGGAGGAGGGCAAGTGAGCTGTTAGCAGCCTGCGGTGAGTTTGCGGTTCACGGAACTGAACCCGCAGCAGGAGGCACAGTTCTGTTCAGAGGAAGCGTTAAAACAGTCAATGTGAGCGCGACAGTGAACTGCACAGAACCGGTGCGGACAGCTACATAGATTAAAACGAAAGTGTATGTGGTTGAGAAGTGTGAGTGAAAAACGGATGTGATACACGTGCGGTCTAGACTGGGTAGTCTACAGTAGTTCGTAGTAGTTGCTGCAGACACACCTGGCGGATATTGTTGGTTTGATTTGTCCCAGTAAGTCATCACTATCAAATATATTCAATGTTTCAGCACACATTTATGAAATCAGAACTGGTGTTAATGGACGATTTAAGTGATTTAACCTGTTTGATTCAATGTATAACTTGGAAATAATGGTGTCAGCAAAACTTCCCCAATATTCAGTTGATTTCCGGAGCCTGCTCGGGTAATATTCTTTGCTCGAATAATAAACTCTATTGCAATGTACTCTGACCGCTTCCAGTGATTTCTGTGAACATTTTCGGGACTTCAATAGCTGCGAAACAACAGAATAGACTAAATGTTGGAGCAGTAGTTTAAACTGGCCCAGCCTGAGCTTCTGCACTACTGAGTGCACCTTTCTAGTTTGGAATGTTATATTGATCTTGCTAAGTTTCATGGTTGCCTTGGGTTCAGTTGTGAATCACTTTTTAATTAGCTTGTGGCTGTGGATTTATGTGCTCCGGCTGCTGACTGGCTTAGAGCTGCTCCTTTTGGAAGTGTTCTGCTGGTATACATGAGCGTTGGAGGCAGCTTCTTGGCTGCTGTTGGATTCATTCACATTGCAGGGTTAAGTCAAGTAAATTCTATATATATAGCCCAAAATCTCAAATGTCCCTCAAGGGTCTTGGAATGAGGTTGGTGTGTGTTTTTAGAGTGCAACCAGTACCAAGATGTTGCCTAAACTGACGAGCTGAAAGAAGGGTGCAACCGCAGTGCTTCAGGCTGAATCAATCATTGTATCTTTAATTGCAGGATTTTTTCAATCCCTTGGAAATTGTACAGTATTTAGTTTGGTAAGCACTTTGAGTGAGAACATGTCATTTTGAACAATGTGTTCCAATTTATTTCAAATCAGTCATTAAATACCTTTTGAAAAGTACTTTGTTGAACCCTTGCTATAATTCTATCCAAGTCTACAGGTTCAGCTTAGCCGGAAATAAAATTTACACCAACCGTACTCAGCAGGTCTGTTCATATGCAATCAGTTAGTACATAGCAGCGTGTTTCTGACATATCTAAGAAGGGCTTCTTTTTCGTTAAAAGTGTCCCCCTTTCAAAAGACTAATCCATTTTTTGGAGCTGTGTGATCCGGTAAAACCTCTCGTCCATACAGCATTATGGGGTGAGAATGAGCGAACTAACTCCCTATGGAGACCTGCTATTTGATGTGCAACCAGCTCATCCAGACACAGGGAGACAACAGTTCGGTGTTTGATGGATCCTGCGTGATTAATTGTATAAAAAAAATAACAATTTCTGTTCCAACATCGCAACTTTTCTGTATTTGCCCAGCAGGGAGGTCCGCTGCATCACATCAAGTGTCAATACTTCCTCCTCAAACTGAACCAAGAGATGACAAGTCTGCATAGCACTATGCAGTGAACGGTGTGCAGGCAGGAGCTCCACCGCAAAATACAATATGACAACTCTGTTGCAGCCATGAAAACTACATTGTGTAGTGTTCTACAGTTCATCATCATAACCAAAAAGCTCCTTTAGAGACAGGAATATCACAGAGGGAGTATTCTTTTTATCCTAGGCTTTTTAGGTATATCAAATTGTGCTACTATATCAATTGGCATACCAGGGGTGATATTCATGTTTTAGAACATTGTTTGAGATATTTGCCTGTATCTCCACTGGACTTTATATGAATCGATAGAGGAGAGTGTCAGTGTTCCAGTGATGGGACATTCTGAGCCTTACTACTGTCAAACACATGTACACAGTCGATAGTGTAGAATTGAAATAGGCTCATTTTCATGCATTTTGTAACCGTTATTGTTATTAACTTATTTTATTATTTATTTTAATTTAACTTATTAAGTGTGGTCACTGGCCCCACGCAGTCACTTTCCACTCTTTACATGCAGTGTCTCCACAGGAAATGTACTGTTTTAGCTTGTTACATGCGTACAGTCTCTTTTCTTTTAAGGTTTATTTACGCTTATTTAAATATATCTAACCAAGCAGTTTTGTTGCCTAAACCTAACCAAGTAGTTGTGTCGCTAAGTAAACCTAAAATGAACAAAAATGAACACAGAAGTATAATTTGAAAAGACACCACGCATGTAAAGAGCTGGAAGTGACAGCACATAGTTTGAAGCGTGGGGCCACTGACCAAGCTGCCACATTTCAAGAGTTGGGAGAGAGAAACAGCTGGTTTGCAGTGTAACCATGGATAGAAAACCAGCACTGGATTATTGTTGATGCTTAACAACACATCTAAATGTATTTAATTACGTGGCAAGATCTTAAGTTATACAGAATGCCTTTATGATGTCGTTGTAAAAAATACTGTACCAGCAGCAAAACTACTTTGTTAATTTAGGGTTTGGGTTTAACTACTTTGAGTGGTCCGAAGACTTGAAAGGTGCTTTATGCAGGTCAATTTAGCATCACCATAAGTGTGATGTCTGTGCGCTAGCATTTGACTGGGCTATAATTCGGAGGAAACGCAGTGCACGTTTTAGATTTTTGAAATCAGGTTCAAAGGATTTGGTTTCTAGGAGAATCTCTGAGTGGGGAAATAAATGATTCTCATTTTCTCCTGAGTGCAGATTGCTCACACGGGAATGTAATTGCTGACACAGCCCCTGTGATGAATTCCTCTTTGCTAAATTATAAAGGGAAATTACACAATGTGTTCATTGCAGCCATAAAGCAACTGGTCCCAATAATGAACCTGTTGATCAGAAACACTGCCCTCCGAGGACCCCCACGTGTGGGGCTTAGAGGCTTCATCCTTCCCCTGCATGGCCTGCATACTGATAACTGCTCCCAACATGCATCAGCACGTCGTTCTCAAATCATGTTGCTGCAAGTTGTTTTTACTTCAACACACAAACACATGGTTGTCGTTCATTTTGAAACTGTCAGGACGATCAGCAATGCACCGTAGAAAGCAAATGTGTGCCTTCAAGGAAACACTTCTTGCTAATAAAAAAGTCTCATTACACAAAGAGGGTCTGAAGGTCTCAGTTCGCTTCATGGAGCTAAATCTTGCAATGTTCCGTCCCCCCATGTAGAAACACAAATGTGTTTATCGGTCAACAGCCACACTTGAAAGTGTGGGGGGGAGGGGGGGGGGAGCCTGCCGTCAAAGAGAGGTGGTAAATTGTTGAAATGGGGATATCTGCGCACACTTTGACAGTCACCCCAATATATTCTCATTACGAGCTTGTCACATGCTGACGCTTGATCAGGACCAGACGGCAACCTGCAGTTCTGCCGAGTGAAGCCGATGCTGAAGTGTCTTAAACGTGCATTCTCTCTAATGTCCACCAGGGTGCGACTCCTCTGGTTGTATAGAAGTCTATGAGAAAATGACTCTACTTCTCTCTTGATTTATTACCTCAGTAAACATTGTAAACATGAGTTTATGGTCTCAATCTCTAGTTTCAAGTCTTCTTCAATACAGCATGATGTTCATTTAGTACATTATGGTCGATTTAGAGTCAAACAGACCATAAAGCAGGGGATGCTTTAGGGCGGGGCTACACAGTGATTGACAGGTCGCTATCTCTACCAGAGACGTATACAGCGTCTCTACATCACTCCTCCACATTCCAAATATGGTAACTTCTGTTCATTGGCTGAAAAAACAACAACATGGCAAAGGCGAAATCGCTGAACTCGAGGCTTCATAACATCAGCCCACAAACCGATGGGCGACGTCACGATGACTACGTCCACTTCTTATGTACAGTCTGTGGTCAGGACCCTTAGCATCTCATGCACTGGGCAGTCCAGCATGTTAAACTATGACGCTCCACTACGGTCACAGTTAACACACGGTTGAAATTGTGAATTTGAACAAAAACACTTGCTGAGGTTTAGACAACAAAACCAATAGTTACGTTTGGGAAAAGATCTTGGTTGGGGTTACAATGAGTACGTTTGTAAAGTGTAAGTGAAACTTGGGTCTCCTGGTTTGAAGATCTTGTGTAAGTTTGACCCCTCCCTCCTACTAAAGAGAAGGGGTAATATTCATGTTCTTGTCACGGCTCCGCTGTGACCTCAGCTTGTCTTCTCTCTGTTGTCTGCCTGTCTGTGTGTGTGTGTGTGTGTGTGTGTGTGGCTTGAGCGTGGCTGCAATCATCCGGCACCTGGGCTCATCTCCTCACCTGACAACAATTAGACCTTCATCACCTTCACTTCAAATACCCCGGCTTCCTGCAGTCTCGTCGCCAGATTGTGCCTTCAGCTCAGTGGTAGCTACACCTCGGCCCATTTGAGTTTAGATCTTCTCTTAGAGCAAGTTAGCCTTTTTGACGTTTTCAACTAACTTGTGTTTTCTCTCTGCCTCAGCGATTCCCGTGCCACTTCGCCGCCGCACACACCGCCTCGCTGCTCCACCTGCATGTTCCACCAGCTCCACAGACAAGCCAAATAAAACCCTTTTTCTCACCTACTCTGCTGTCCCGGTGTCTGCGTTTGGGTCCAGAATAAACCGACCGTAACAGAACAATCTGGCCAGCATGGACCCAGCGGACCCGAACTTCCTCCGTCAAGCACTGGCCTCCCAGGGCACTCTGATCGGCCAGCATGAGACAATCCTCCGGGAAGTAATGGAGACTATACGATCCCTTTCCACCAGCGTGTCTCAACTCAGCGGCCAAATGGATCAGGTCACGACTCACCTCTCTGCCCCTGGCGTTTCCGCTGCTCCCACGGCGGATCCACCTGTGCCACCCCCTCGGCTCCCCCCTTTCCAGCTCCGCGTGCCCATGAACCCAGACGCTCTGCTGTCCCGGTGTCCGCGTTTGGGTCCAGAATAAACCGACTGTAACAGTTCTAGGACATTGTTTGAGATATTCGCCTGTATGTCCAAAGGACTTTACACATGAATATGAATTGAGTGGTATAAGAACCATGTTGATGGGACATTCTGAGCCTTACTACTGTCAAACACATGTACACAGTAGATAGTGTAGAATTGAAATAGGCTCATTTTCATGCATTTTTGAACTGTTATTGTTATTAACTTATTTTATTATTTATTTAACTTAACTTATTAAGCGTGGTCACTGGCCCCACACCTCAATGACGCAGTCACTTTCCACCTTTTACATGCAGTGTCTCTAGAAAATCCAAAATGACTCTCCAACATTTCTTTAACTGCCAGGCAGCACTGGTCACATTTGAGTCTGTCTCAAGGCCAGCCTTAATTCATTTACCTTCAGCTGAGTAATAATGTTAAACCCATTTCCCTTTCGGACTAGACTAATATGAAATTCCATTTTCTTAATGTGCCTACTAAACCTTTCACCTCTACCCAATTTGCCATCCCCACATACGATGTTGTGCTCATTACACGTAGCCCACTTGGTTCAATGGCATCCTCATGGGAGAACCAAAGAAGCATCATTGCATTAGCCAGGGTCTAGTCAATTCATGCACATCATATTTTAGTCTCCAACCCCAGCCATGACCTCCACCATGTCGGAGTCAGTGCTCAGAATATCATTGACCTTCTGATGGATGCAGGGTATAGCTGTGTGGAGTAACTGAGAGTAGATACACAGGCACAGTGGTCACAACTGAATCCAACATTCTGAGAAATAGGTCAAGTGTAAAAGTGAGCCGACATCCTGGCGTCACCTCTGAGCTCGCCTCTGTTCCAATCGCTTCTGTAGCTCAGGGTTTCTCTCATTGTTCTTAGAACAAGGTGAAGCCTGGTCCTGGGGTTTATTGACCATATTTAATTATGTCCTACAGCACTGGCTGTAACAACTTGCACCCCTTATTTCCCCTGATATCTCTCCTCTCAAGTCATCTAACGTTTTAGCTGGAATGTGGAATGTGACAGTTTTGTTACCCCTTTTTAAAACACCACATATATTTATTTAAGAATACATTTCAACTCTGTTGAACTAATTCTGCATGATCACGGCCATATGAAAAAAAAATCTGTTAAAATATTATAGAGAATTTGAATTACATCAAATGCAACAAGTCACAAAGTAGGGTTTTAGTGGTACAGAGTCATTTAGAAATGAACATCATTTTGGATAATTGCATGACATAAACACAGTTCTGGCTGTTGTCAATCATTAGTCTACAGCAGGGGTCTTCAACTAAAATCCCAAAAGGTCCAGATTGAGAAAATCTCCTCGGGCAAAGGTCCGAAACATTACAATAATATCTAACTCGAGCTATTTAGTGGCATATATATAATATCTATATTCAAGAAGTCTAGTAGTAGTAACGTCTCTGTGTAGTCAACAACTGTCAAATCAAATAAAGAAAGTACACCAATTATATTTTAACAAATTATTATTCTCACTCTTCAAATTTAACTGGATGGATTATAAATAATACATAAATAAATGTTCTTCTCATTTCAAGTACAATAATGTCTGGAATAAAGAATAACTGACATAACAGAAAGCTTTTGAAAAATGTGCATCTTAAAATAAAGTAATTCATTTTATAAAAATGTATTTCACTGAATTGTCCTGCAGCTTTAAATTCACTTCATTCAGGTGTGAAGTGATGTCAATAAAACAGCCACAATATTATACTTTGTCATCTAAAAAGATAAATCAGTGAGCATGATCTTTATCTGTGGTTAACACTTGTTTCAGCTCTATTCTCTCTGTTAACATCATTGTTGAACAGTGAATTCATGTGTTAGGATTCTGATCATATTGGACTCTTAGGTTTATTTTCTGTGTCTTCATTTAGATGTGAGAGGATACGTTTGCTCAAGAGAGTTGTGCTTTGTCTCGTAGTGCTCTTCATTTGCCGCTTTTATCAATAGTTATGGTTTCTGGACATATGAGACATGCTGGTTTTAACTGCCTGTGGGAATAATTAACATATAAGATTCTGTTCATTCTTGCTTATAAATTATATTCTCTCTGAACACGTTTCTCTTTTTGGAGAGAGTCATGCGAGATATCTTCTCTGATCAGCGCAATTTCCCTGCTCTTGTTTCTATTTCCTCGTCTCTCCCCCGTGTGTCACGGTGTGTAAACCTCGCTCGAGTCAGGAAACATGTCAGAATACTCATATTTGATTGGCTGAGCTGCATCACCTGATGTGATTTACAACGCATTGGTCGGTGTGTTTCCTGCACCGCTGAACAAGTGCCGTAACGGCTCTGTAATATGTACATTTTCAAATTATCTATCGGTTTGAGATCCTGGGTCCGGATGCAACTGCGTCTGGCCAGTTGGGGACCCCTGGTCTATAGGTTAGGGTGAGTGGCTGAGAATAGTTTGAATAAATACACAATACACACGCCCAAAGCCTTTCCTAATGAAAGCAGATGGCACTAACTTGATGCCATGCAGGGCTGAATGCCTGTTGCCCTGCTGTTATTTGATTGGCTGGTTTACCAAGTACTATCGTTGTCAGTTGCTCGTCGTTGGCAGAAGTTAGTATTTCTTTTAAAGAAGATAATAACAGCAGATACCATGAAAGATGTGGCTTTTCTTCTGATCTACAGCACCAATATGAAAGTCTGCCTTTTGAAAAGAAAAGCTTGAGATGAAACACATCGGTGCCCGCCAGCTGGGTAACATTGTTATAAACCAAACCTCTGGTAAACTATTCAGATTTAACAAGGAGTGATTCTCCAGGGAAAGATGAAGCTGCTAGCTTGTTGCTTCCTGTGTGTGTTATTCAGAGGAGACGGTACCTGGAGAAGCTTTTAGGATCTCAAGCCTTGGTGGAAGAGCTACCCTAATTGGCAGCGCATATGTAATTTGGTTGGAAGTCTTGAGAGAGAGCTGTACCAGGTTTTATTAATACCAACAATGCCACCGTACGACTCTGAAGTATCTCACCACCTATTTCCTCCACTTCACTACAAAAAACACAATACTCTATATTATAAAATGTTAAAATATGAATGTTTTCACTGATGAAAAAATCTTCAATAAAATGTGCACCAATAATTAGGGGAGAGGCTGCAGCTGAACACAGGAGGGGTTCTATTCTATCCAACTCTGCAAACAGGAGACAAACAAATGTAAAATAAACTGGTAGTAAATAACACGCTAAAGCACACCAGGAAGGGGAATGTAAGAGAGTCCAACAGAAAGAACTCACTTGTGGTACAATAAGCTCCGCTGACACCTCCCTTTACAGTGTTGCACTCAACAGAGGCAACGGCAATTACCACAACTACAAAGCCTATTAAATCACCCTTTGACTCTGAATGGAGCAGAGCACCTGGTTTAGCAGGAGCTGGGACAATAAACAGACAACCTGAGCAGAACAGCTAGCTCGAGCAGCCATAAATAAACCAAAGAAAGGCAAAACCATCTGAAGGCAAAGCTGCAACCACACACTTTATATTCGGGGTGGACACAGTCATCGTGACGTCACTCATTGGTTGTGGATCGATCAACTTGGATCACGGCCATCATCGGCATGTTGGTTCTTTTCAGACAGTGAACAGAAGTTATCCTATTTGGAATGCGGAGAAGTGACGCTGAGACGTTGTATCCGTCTCTGGTAGCGATAGCGACCTGTCAATCACAGCAGCCCCACACTTCAGCTTCACTCTGCAGAACCGATAGTTGGTTGCAACTAAAGGCAGGCTGAAGGCAAAACAAGATCGAGTAAAAGCTGCAACTAAATGCAGGCTTACAAGACAAGACAAGACAGAGGTGGCAATCCGGAACATCAGCCTTAAACCGGAATCGGACCGTGAAGTTCACAGCGGTGGGGGAGGAGGAAGACGATGGGGAGGAGAGGCTCATTGGTTAGACCACACCCTTTGACCCTTTGACCAGCAGTGTGACACACACTAACGGGGAACTGAGCAGTAGAACAAGCAGCTGAGGACAACAGGGATGTGCCCAGTGGGATGATCACTATTTGATTGTTAAACTGTGTGGGAAGAGTGAAATGAGTGTCATGTTTTGGTTTTGCATTTGAAAGCAGTTGTCACCATTTATTTTCCACAGAAAACGCTTATTTTGATCCGGCAAGAAAAGTTAGATTTTTGTCAGTAACACTTGTCAGGCATTGTAAACCGCCGTGGAAGTTCAGGTTAACAGGTGTTCACTAGAACCTTTATTGATGTAAATACTGTGAGTGAAGGTGAACGATTGAGAAGAGTGTGATGAGGAGCTTGTGTGTGTGGATGGGACTCCTCCAGAGCTGCTCACATTAACACCAATATAATGAGAAAACCAAACCAGTAAAGAATCTATAAATTCAACTTTGTATTTGATAAATCTTCAGTGCAGAAGAAGGTAAGTATTGCTAATTCTCTTAGTGATGCTCATTTTTTAAAACTGGTGCAATAATAATGTCTATAAGTCGAAATGTCTCTTAAGAAAATCTAGTCCTGTATTTCAGTCACATACTCTCTGCAGACCCCATGGCAGCTAATGGATCCTACCTGTCTGTGAACGGGTTGACGTATGGGCAGAGCTCAGAGCTGTGTGGATAATGTTAGTACTCACTCTCTGCATGAGAAGGCAGCACCAGTCTGGCCAGCAGCAGGAGATGAAGAGCTCCCCTGGTAAGAGGCCACAGCCCTCTGAATCTCAGGTCCATGGTGGGACTGCTGGTGCGCTCTCCTCTGGTCCTGACGCTGCTGCTGATCGACTACGACCTCACACAATCATAGAGGGACACCTGCAAGGAGACGAGAGAGCCCACGTTAAAACAGAGGTTCTGTGGTCGTGTGACGCCTGTAAATCTGCATTTCAATGTAGTTCATTAAAGCTTGTGTGGTATATTTTCAGGCCTTGCACGATACAGCGAAGACCCCAAGTGTAGTTGTATTAGATGAAAACCAGATGTGCAGGAGACCAGGGGCAGAAGGGTGGATGTGCAGAATGAGGGGGGCCACATACATTCTCTCATTGTTCCGCCCTGTATGTTGCATGACATGTACCCTATATAAAGATGAAGCGAGCACCCTAAAGGAGGGACTTTCGGATTCGACTTGAGACCTCCGGGCGATCTAGACGTCCGTAATGGCATGTGTTGCTTGTTTGTAATAAACTGTATTATACCAGCAAGAACAGTGTCCACGGAGCATCCTTCATCATCACTTCAACAGACCTGTCGCATGCAAGATACTACATAGATGGCGTCACGAGCAGTATCGGCAGTGATCGGGCGGTTCCTACTACCACTTCACATACGGTGAGATCTCTCGATTGAATGCTGGTCATTAATTGGGGCTGTTATGTGGAATTGTTAGGGGGAGTTGCTTGGACACACCGTAAATTAAGAACCTTCTTGTTATGGACATGTCCTGTTGATTTGATGTTTAAAGTGAGGCTCCGTGCTAAATTTAATGAAAAAAAAAAAAGGGGGAAAAGGAAAAGGAAAAGGAATAGTTTAGAATAGCTTCATGGTAACGAATAAGGTGTGCTAAATAGTATCGTGCAAGATTAATGAAGAGGGGCCCTCAACTTCTTAACGGTAAGACACATGCATATTAGTCACCGCGTAACGATGGCTCTGACATAGTCCGGAATTAAGTTAGAAAAACAAAAAGGGGAGAAACCTGGATCCAGGTAATTTGAATAAATAAATGTAAAAGGTTAAAGGAAAGAGTGATAAGGAAATAAAGGAAATGATCATATGATTGAGCCGCAAATCAGATAGGTAGAGCCCTCAAGTGTAGGAGCATGTAGTACGGGCCGCATTAAAACCTGAAACAACATCTTATGGTCAGTTTAATAACTGGAGAGTGTAAATTCACAAATTCGATTGACTGTTACCACTCTGACATTGGTTGACGAACGGTGTCTGATGCAGCCTCTCATCGAATATTTACACCTCAGAGGTAGCATAAATTTTATAAGGAAAAGGAAATATAGCGGCAAAAAGCATGCTGTGTGAATGAAGGCTAAGATAATGAGTGTGTGTGTTTACTTTGGGAGGAGAAGAGAGGGAAGAATGAGTGTGCGTAGAAGTGCTTAAGGTATGTGCGTAGAAGGCTAAGAGAATGTGTGTGTGTGTTTACTTTGGGATTGAGCAGAGGGGAGAATGGGTGTGCGTAGAGTGCTGAAAGTATGTGTGTGTGTAACTTAGCTGCTGATGTGTTCCAGATGTGTGCCATAAAAATGCATAGGATGAGAATGGATGCGTTGAAAGAAAGAAAAACATATTATGATTGAATAAACGTACATAGGTGGTGATTTTAGAACGGGACATTTAATAATTTGAAAGGACAGATATGTGGCCCGATGTATTTGATAAAACAATGAGCTTCGTTTGAGGAGACGTAATGAATTGAACGAGTCAGTAAATAAAACATGAGCTCTTCTTAAAAGGGACGTAAAATAACAAATGAGCTGTTAAATGCACAATGAACTTCGTTTAAGAAGGGTAGAATTTGACACCCCCCCCCCCCCTCCCTCGCCTCAAAATTCCCTCTTTGCCATTTGAACTGTTTGGGTTCAGTGGGAGTTCACTAAATGCTACAATGTTTAGATAAAGGGGTCGACTTTGAAATAATATTTATGTATGCTGTTAACGGGACCGAAGGATTTCATAAGAGACTAAATCATTGCCTGTTTCTTGTCTGTTATGTCATTTATGGTGAATAAGAATTGAGAAGGGGAGGCTTACGTTTCAATCTACTAAAGGCCGGTACAAATTTATCTACAGACTCTTTAGCAGTCGTAGGTAATATTGAGGGTACACATATAAACCTGCTTTCATTTATAAGCCTAAGAGGATACTGACCTGCTCCTATACACATGAAAGAATACATGCTCTATGCAGATAGGAGAAATAAATAAATAAATAAATAAATAGAAAACTTGGCAACTGATTGACCAGTTAATGCATTTAATTAATTAATGGCATATGATTGTTTGGTCTAACCGCTGCTGACAATTGCAGATGTCCATTTTTGTTATTGTGCGTGGTTAGTTCTGATCTGTGCTGTGGTGTACATCAATATGGTGACTGTCTGACGATTTGAGCTGAATATTGATTGATTGATTGGTTAATTGAAATTTCTAAGTAATCTAAATAGCCTTGAATAGTCTTAATTGTAGCAATTAATTCTTAAAGTACAAATAACGGAAAATAAGAGGAAGTCATCATAATGGGGGAAAAAGAATACTAAAAATCCAAAGGTAATCACTCCTGTTGAAGTGGTACAGAAGAATAATCCTCTAATTAGAGGCATTGCAAACATTGCAAAAATATCGGAAAAATGGCATAAACGCTGGCCTGAAATTGACCAACCATGGCCAGTGGAGGGGACTCTTAACCCAGATCTAATTAAAATAATGCTGGTACTTGTATCCACATACAAGGCAGAGCAAAAGAAGGGAAAAAAGAGGAGAAAACGCAAGGAGAAGAGGCAAGTGGAGCTTGGCATTCTCCAGTTGTTTGAAAAAGAGAGGACAGAGAGCAAACGAAGAGGGAACGTACAGAGAAGGAGCAGAAAGAAAAGTAGAAGAGAGAGAAAGCACAAAAAGACAGGTAGAGAAGAGAGTATGAGAAAGAGAGAAAAGAGAGAGAGCTGAAAGAGAGGGATAGAAGGATAGAGAGAGCAAAGTGAAAGGGAGAGGGAGAAGGAGAGAACAGATAAAGAGAGAGAAAAGAGAGAAAGGGAGTGTATAGGAAAAAGGAGGAAATGCCAAACGAGAGTGTTCACCAATTATTGATGACAACAGAGGCTGAAGCTTCTACAGTATGTTGGATCGGAAATCTTGATGAAGATTTTCTTGAGCCAGTTAAGTTGTGGGAAAAGTTTATCATCGTAAATATGCCCGACGCGAAGCTTCCAGAGTATCCATTTCACTGCACGCTCAAGTATTTCAAAAAAGATGCTCAAGCATACGCAGAAGAATGGTTGAGTCAACAACCAAAACAAGTTCAACTAAATTTGGGCTGTATAACTTTGGGACCACAAGGAGCAGCTATGAAGATACACAGAAATGACTATTTGGACAAAGAGTTTGATATCGAGAAGAGTGTGCCACATGTGACCTTGTGGGTGTGTGAAGAACATACGCCGAAGCAAGTGGGAGAAATGATGGCGGAGGCAGAAGAAGCTGTTTTTACACCAGTAACAGAGAATCTTGCCATCTGGAAGAGCGAGGATCAGAGGTTCATTAAGATCATGATCTCTGCTCAAGGACAAGGACAGCCACATGCTGTGCGAATGACACATGAGCCAATCTGCAGTACTAAGATGGACTCAGACCCAATGAGAGAAGAGATGCTACAACAAGTTCCAGAAGGTTTGTGGGCTCGGCATAGTACTGATATTGGACTTGTGAAGTCAGCTCAACCAGTAAGAGTTGAACTCCGACCAGGAGTCAAACCACCTTGGAAGAACCAGTATCCACTGAGTGAAGAGTCAATCCGAGGAATTGAACCACAGATTGAAGGACTTTTGAAGGCGGGTGTTTTAAGAATAACACAGGAACCGCAGAGCAACACGCCTTTGTTGCCAATAAAGAAGCCTGATAATTCATATCGCCTGACACATGATTTAAGAGCGGTCAATGAAGTGGTGGTTAATTTTCAAGCAGAAGTACCGGATCCACATACTTTGTTAGCCCAACTTCCGCCAAATGCGACACATTTCACAGTGTTAGATTTATGTGGTGCGTTTTTCAGTGTTCCACTTAGTAGGGAAAGCCAAAGCTTATTCGGGTTCACGTACAATGGACAATCTTATGAGTATGAGAGACTGCCACAAGGGTTCAAACATAGTCCTCACATTTTCAATAAAATAGTGAAAGACGATTTGGAGGGAATAGAGCAGGTATTAACAAGTAATGTAATTCAATATGTGGACGACATCATCATTTGTTCACCGGATGAGGAGACATGTCATAAGGACTCAACTAAATTGCTACAAATACTGGAAGAGAAGGGTCACAAGGCCTCTCTGAAGAAACTGCAGTATTGTAAGGAGAAGGTAACTTATTTGGGTCAAACAATAACGCAGGGACACAGAAGCATCTCTGAGAGTCATGTGGAGGCTATTCGCAAGGCTCCAAAACCCAGAACAGTTCGAGAGATGATGACATTTCTTGGTATTGCAGGATATTCTTCAGCATGGGTTGAGGATTATGCTAGCTTGACAGGGCCATTGAGAGCTATGATTAAAGATACTGGGAATGCTAAACTACACTGTAATCTGACCTTTACATGATGGCCTTTTGGCAAAAAAAGCCAAGTTCTTATGTAGAGAGGTCATAAGCAGGTGGGGACTTCCAGATCGAATATCCTCAGACAATGGGAAAGAGTTTGTGGATAAGACGGTGAAATTGATTTAGCAAAAACTTGGAATTAAACAACGTCTTGGTGCAGTCTATCATCCGCAAAGTCAAGGGATGTGCGAAAGAATGAATGGTGTTCTGAAGAATCGCTACAACAGTGACGACATCTGTGGCACCTAAGACATTTGTAAACATAACACGGACATCTAATATGACATCTAGGACAGTTAAGGATGTGATTAATGCAACCCAGAAGCTAATATCAAAAATAGAGCCTAGCGTGAACAACAGTAATGACATGGTTGAAGGTAGAGACCAAAGGATGGAAGAGAAGCATGGAGAGTCATCCATGACAGCTCAGAGGACTATTTCAAATGTAGATAATAACTTTGGTGACTCTGATCAGGCACCAGAGTACATGATGGATCAATACCATACAGTACAAAAGAGGGACACTAAATGGAAGGCATGGCAGTGTTAGTTCTGATTTTGGTAGCGCTCGTTCTGTCGTTGTGTGTGATGTTTTGTTTTTGTACGCTGTTGTTGACCTTTGCAAAGGCAATGATAATTAGATGGGTTGGAGTTGTGCTACCCGGCGATCAAACTCTGATGCCATTATTACATGAAGCTGACACGGACATGGATGAGGATGACGCAATAAAGATCGAAGTGGTGGAGGAATATCCATTTTGAATATCTCATGATTATAATCCTATTATTTACCTCTGTTATTGCTTGCGTAGTTTGTAGTGTTGATTTTGTTTTGCTCTTTCGAGACTTTGTTTAGTCTCGAAGGGGGGGTATGGAAACAAATGAACAATATGATTAATGGACATTATGAGTTATAATCTCACATTTTACTTATAGAAGTGTTATTATTCGGTGTTTGATGTTTCAATGTGTATCTGTTCTGTATGCAAAAGATACTGGCCTTCTTTTCTTTCATTCTAGAACATATTGGGGGAAGACCACTGTGAGGGTGGTGGATTGTCAGGGACTCCGAGGGGCTGAATGGATTCAGACACTTCAAACATGACAACATGAAAATCTGAAGGACTCTGAACGTGGACTGGCGATACAACATCCAGATTCAAGACATCTTCGATACTACACCTGAGTCACGGCTGCTGAGAAACTGCAGCGTTATACAATCTTATGTCTTCACTGAAATGTTACATTAGTATTATTAAAAATGAATTTTCATCTTTGTGTATTAAATGCTTGGGAAATGATGGTTTCTAAATATAATGGGACCTCGGATGTTTTCTTTTTCTCGATGTTTAGGGACAGTGGGGTAGGCAGGAAAAGGTCCATAGAAAGGTGCGATGGGTCGACCAGCCTGACTTTGGACATTGTTTTGTTTTGATTTGCTGAGTGTTCCATATGTATTTGCTTAAGTCATTTCCTTACACAAATTGCAAAATTTCTCATTTCAGTGTTTTGGAGTATTACTTATGGTTGCCTTGGCAGAGGGACCGTGAGAGAATTTTCCTGTTTACATTGTTTAATGGATATTTCAAGAAAAATTAGCTGCCTAACAGGTTTTTCACTCTCACTTTTATATACTCCGTATCGTTGCTTTAAGGTTAAAAAAGGGTTGTTAATTTTGTCATGATCATACACTTGTATGTCTCTTCTGTTATTTTTTCGAGACTTTGTTAAGTCTCGAAGGGGGGAATATGTGGTATATTTTCAGGCCTTGCACGATACAGCGAAGACCCCAAGTGTAGTTGTATTAGATGAAAACCAGATGTGCAGGAGACCAGGGGCAGAAGGGTGGATGTGCAGAATGAGGGGGGCCACATACATTCTCTCATTGTTCCGCCCTGTATGTTGCATGACATGTACCCTATATAAAGATGAAGCGAGCGCCCTAAAGGAGGGACTTTCGGATTCGACTTGAGACCTCCGGGCGATCTAGACGTCCGTAATGGCATGTGTTGCTTGTTTGTAATAAACTGTATTATACCAGCAAGAACAGTGTCCACGGAGCATCCTTCATCATCACTTCAACAGACCTGTCGCATGCAAGACACGACACTTGCTGTTCCAAAGATGTGGTGGGGGTGACGGGTCCACCTCGCTATTTTAATTTACCATGGGCTTGTGTTTCATGCATTTTCAAATCTATAGAGGTTTTGTTTTTAAAAATAGCCAACATTAATACAAATTTTCTTTAATATGGCTCACCTTCCTACTGAGAAATATTACATTCTCATCTATTTGAAACTCCAATATAGTCCTCATGTCTGGACTTCCACAAGAAAGATAGTTGATGTTTTTGCACAGTGACATGCATTCCTACACGCACTGCAGATATGGAAGAAACTCCATCCTAAATCAAGTTTACACAACAGCGTGGACTCAGCATGCAAAATGAGAAACGCACTAAACCCATTACCTGAACTGACAAAATAAGCAGCAGCCACAGCAGAGACTGACGCTTTAAACTTGGTATGTGTGAACCGGATTTCTGTGACAAGAACATTGCAAGATTATGGTGCCTATTACAACTTTCATTTTCAGCCAGAGTTATACAGTATCTTTGAGAACACAACGCTCAGAAATAAGTGCACCTGCAGTGAATTACTCAACCGGCCTACCGGCCACAAGCTCAGGGGCCCCGAGTCCTTCACCTGCAAAATGTCACTCAAAGACACACGTACTAATTAGGAAGAGACTTAAAATGACCACAAAACAACACAAAAGAACTACAAAGAGACACAAAACAACTACAAAGAGACACAAAACAACTATAAAGAGACACAAAACAACTACAACGAGACACAAAACAACTACAAAAAGAGGCTTAACAACTAAAGAGTATGTGTATCTATGTAGAGGTGGTGGGGCATGTTGCATGTCTTTGCCCAGGGGCCCACTGTTTCATAATCTGCCCATGCTGTAACAACAGAAAGCACCTAGCTCCACTCTCACGTTCATGCTATTTGTCTCCATCATCCGGAGCCAAATATGACCGGCATCGCTCGGTGGCGGTTCCAGTGTAAACCACAGGGGCAGACTGGAGACAGCTGCTGTTGTAGAGCAGCCAGTTAAATCGGTTCCTTTCTGGTGCAATACAACAAACCAATGAGGAAGCTCTCACACAACAGATTCACGTTCACATTCAAAAGAAACCAGGCTTAATACTTAAAGCATCCACGGATCAAAAAGCTTAGGTTCATCGTACAGAGCAGCTTACAAACAAAACATAGAGTAACAGACCTATTTGAAGTCAAATAAAGTAACCTACAAGATATATGTTGTATTTTAGCATTGTAAAGCAAATTGGTCTGTCTTTAAGCTCAGCAGCAGTAAATAAATAAATATTGTAAACTGGTACGGGACATTGAAGGATGCCGATCTCGCTCTACTATCTGTGATATTTTCTTCATCATATTTCCAGTTACCGTTGCGGGGTCTAGAATCCAGGCCGGCCTGCTGTCAACGATACTCGAGAAGGTAGAAGAATATCCCTGCGGTTATCAAAAAGAATGCACACCACAAGCAGCAGCTCGCTGTAGATTATCCGGAACATGTTTCTTGTGGTTCTTCACTGATTCCGTGTGGTTACTGAAATGCAAACACCTGGAGAACAACTCCTTACCGGTCTTCTCAACTTCACTGATTGCACATCGAGGCCAAACATGTGCCAAGATTGAACGCAGTGAATCCTGGGAGACCGGAGCGGTACGAACCACTCCCTCCTGCCTCAGCACACAAGCAAATTACAGGGAGAGCAGCGGTCAGGCTGTACTTGCCCCTGATTTCCTCCCTTTTCTCAAACGAAATCCAGAACAACATGAATCCCATCAGCGCCAGCATCCATGCGGATGCACACGGACGACGGCTCGAACCGGACACATCCAGTCTGTCTGCCTTTCAGTGTGTGTTCAATCTACTTGACAGCTAATTTCTGGCAAATATATGGAAAAGAAAACACACACGCAATCCACGGAAGCTTTGACTGTTTCCGCGCAGTGTGACTGAAAACCCACCAGAGATGAACAATTACAGGGAGTCTCAGAGAAAAAGGCTTCAGAGGGGTTGACGTGTCATTAGGTGAGCCGTGACAAGGAGGCAGGGGGAGGACTAAGTGCTGGATTTCCACAATCTTCCCTGGATCAACTCCCTCCATACATGACTATTTCTGCCAGCAGCACTGTAGATACGACTGCAGCGACACTTTCAATCACAGCGCGTCCATTTTACACCTCGGCTCTTTTCAACAGGTTACATTCTGTAACACCTCTGCATATCTGTAATCAAACACAACATTAGACACACTTGTCAGTCTAAGTATCTACAATGGCTTAATAGTTGTGGGACTTTGCATTGGAGATGAAAGCAACACTGTCATTACTGTGATTATCAGTGTTTTAGAGCGCATCACTACCACAGCAGAGCGCTTCTGTCTTCATCAGCACTTTTACTTTCTGTTTACTGGTCAAACAGGGACAGAACGACCGAGGACAAGGCTCTGGCTATGATTTGGTACGCTAACACAAGCTGGTCAAGCTTCTGAGATGCAGCTAGTTGTATGGTTGCTGAGAGAGAAAGCACGCATCTGACACGGCTGACGAAGAGGAAACTCCCTGCCTCCAGATTGCGTGCATTACAATATTTGCTCACGGGTCAGCTCTAGCTTTTTCCTCTGTCGAGATCCGTCGCTATAATGTTCTGGTCAGGTGTGTTGGATCTTAAAGTGAAGGACACTTTTAGAGTGAGTGCAAGCCACAGCTGGCATGAGGAACCCCGACGCTGTCTTATGTGAGTTGCTGTCTGTTGGCTGAAGCGTCATTTCTCAAAAGTGTTAAACAAGAATGCTTGCCTTGAATTCCAGGTTATTATTGACAGGTCCTTAATCTCAGGATTCCTTTCAGCTAACTGACACAACTCTTCTGGCCTCTGCAGCACATCCTCTGAGCCCTCTGAGGGACAATCCCTCCATTTGCAATTTGCACTAGAGTTGTGTTTCTAATGGTCGTGGACCTACAAAGTCCACATCTTTGGTACTTAACCATTATGTCGGTGTAAATGTGACGAGTGTTGGTTTACAAATTATGTATTTTCTCCCGTGTATTGATTAAAACAAACCCATGAGAGAGGTTGTAGAGTGCATGATTATAGACTAGTTATAGACTAGTGGATAAGGAAGAACTCCTTATAGAGATATATCAGGTAAAATATGTGAATGTTGAAAACACGACTGTTTATGTCTCTTAGAATCTAGAATCTAAGAGTAATATCCAGTCATTAAACTTTTGTTTTTGCTGTTATGAGGTTTAAAGCGTAGATGAGGACGACCCGTTCTCCATCCCAACGCGTCAAATACCATGCTTGGTCAATAATAATAAGAATAACTTTATCTATATAGCACCTTTCAAAACAAAGTTACAAAGTGCTTTAACACATAAAATCTGTTAATGCCAAACGGTAAAAGTGAGTCTTCAGAGGAGATTTGAAAGAGGATACTGAGTTTGCATGACTTAGATCTCCAGACAGGGAGTTCCACAGCTGAGGGGCCCGGACAGCAAAGGCCCGGTCACCTTGCAGTAGTCAAGTCTAGAAGAGATGAACGCACGAATGACTCTTTCTAGTCTGCAGGTGAAAGGAATCACCTGATTTTGCTGAGCTGTCTCAATTGAGCAAAGCAGGACTGCACACCTTTGGTCGCCTGAGCGTCACAAATTCAGTTCGGAATTAAAAGTTAACACCTGGCTTCGTGCTGAACATTATGAGTTAAAGCGCCCAGACTTGAGCAGAGTTTATAGATGCAGCTCGTGCTGGGGCCAGCAGGGGTCATTATAATTACATCGGATTTGGAGTCATTTAATTCCAGGAAGTTTTTTTTTTTTTTTTCGTCGGCAATGCAGGACATGATACACGAAACAGTGCTGGTGCCAGGCTTAACCGGGGTGTACAACTGGGTATCATCCACGTAGATATGAAACAGATACCGATGCACCCTTAAACGTCTGTATGGGGATCAGCTAACTTCAATGTAAATGCATCCGTGTCTTTATAAGATGATCAGAGCAACTGACGGAGTATAAAGAGCTAGAAAGTCAGCTTAGGGCAGGTGGGAGGGGAGGATGGATGGATGGCTCAAACAAACACAGGACTTTAACCCGGGGGACCACGGTTTGAGTCCTGTGTGAAAACAAAAGTCAACGTTGACTTATTTTACTGTAGTTTTGTTTTTATGCAACGTACGTATATTACTGACGCCAGTTAAGTTACAAGCATACATATTTTAACTCAAACCTCAATCTTTTCCTAAACCTAACCAAGAAGTTAAGTAAACCTACGTCAGAAGTGTATTTTGAAAAGAGATTGTATGCATGTAACAAGTGGAAACTGTACATTTCCTGTGAACACGGAAGTTTATTTTGAAAGAACACTTTGCAAGAAATGAGTGGTATGTTGACACTCTGTCCCTGACACGTCCAGAACCTACAGAGGGGAACCTAGAGCGTCACAGTTTGCATTCTAGGGTCACTTACATTTGACGAGTTGGGAGTGAGGATGTGTAGAGTGCGTTAGTTCTTTTGCTAACAAAGCTGCAATATACGGTTCACAGTTCAATGAATAAAATAGGACAATCTACCTTGTGATTGACAGGCCGCTACCACGGCGTTGTCCAGTCTGGAGTTGTCCGTGTGTTTGTCTTTCACAGTGTGATTTCAGCTCATGCTACAATTGTAACATTTTGGTCTGCAAGAAATGCTTTATTCAGCGTTTGATTGTACTTAGCCCCACCCTCTTTGGTCACTTCTGGTTGCAAGAAACCAAGATGGTGATGACCAAAAACCAAGACGGTGACGGACAAAATGGTAAACTCGAGGTTTGAAAACAGCAGTCCACAAACCAAAGGGCGATGTCACTCTGACTACATGCTCTCTGGTGTCAGCCCACACAGGTATGAGTACAGGTAGAGACACAACATATAACCCACAGAAACAGCACAACAGCTTTTGGCTGAACTATATGGAAAATTACCTCATTGAAATTTCTTGTTATTTTTAAGAACAATATTGCAATTGAGTGTTTGTTTTTATGTTGCTCATCTTCTGTATTATTCACTGCACACTATAGAATCCATCACTCTATAGTGGGACTAACACAACACTGGATACAGTCCACATAGAGACGACTCTTTCATGTGGGCCAGGCCTACGTCTTATGATGAAATGATGCATGAATTGATTTGGCGGTTTATATTGCGATTAATCGCTCAGCCCTAGTTTTACGGTGCTTGGATTCCTTGGTTCCTGCAGTCGTCGTGGTAACATGACAAGCACACAGGAAGTTGGATAAGCTGAACATCAACTCATAAATCCCCAACAGCCACTGCACCAATCAGCAGCAGGTAGCCTTGCTTGTTCGCCCTCGCTCTCCCATTACATTACTTTACATTACATTACAGTCATTTAGCAGACGCTTTTATCCAAAGCGACTTACAATTCAGATTCTATCACATTTCTGCACCGTAGGCACAACTACGGGAGCAATTTTTTGGGGTTAAGTGTCTTGCTCAAGGACACATCGACACGCAACTAGCAGAGCCGGAGCCGGGGATCGAACCGCTGACCCTCTGAAAGACGGCCCTGCTATCCACTTAGCCACAGTCGCCTCCCTCCAGCCATGTTGACAGGTGAAGGTAAATACTGGCTATTTAAAATCACCTGCCCCCAGCTTTGATCACAGTGAACCTGCAGCAAAGTCAACAACTGCTGCTCCCTCTCCTCTCAGACCAAGCAGCTACTCAGCGAGGTGGGGATGATGCGACTCCCCCAGGAGGAAGCGCACCCCCGAGGGCCACTCTCCCACACTTATCTCCCAGCATCCCTGGAGACACAGCTGCAGTGAGGCGCTGGGGAGGAGGGAACACCTCCAGCCTCAGAGTGAGAGGATGGAAGGAGGGAGGCGATCACTCCCCTGGCGTGTGCAATGGACACATCCAGCAGAAGCTGTGTGCGCCGTCTTCCATTGCGCTTAATGACATCGAACTACTGCTTTGGCAGCTACAGCATGCCACTGCCTCATGCTAACCGGGACACATGTCACCTTCATTCCAGAGACATTAGACACACTTTGACTTAATCTGTGTGGACAGCAGCAATGTGATATGTGCTCACACACACACACACACACACACACACACACACACACACACACACACACACACACACACACACACACACACACACACACACACACACACACACACACACATTGTCACTCTTCATGGAGCTATCACTATAAATGCTGTTTGGCATATACGTGGATAGTAGTGACTCTCTATTATGAAGTGGAGCTTCTGATTTAACCTCTTCAGTATCCACTTAAAGTTGGGAATTGAAACCACAACAAAAATTTATCCAAAACTACTTGGTTGTTTTGGTTTACAATGAATGCAAAATTGAAAGGAAACAGGTGGCACATTTCAGTGAAAAAGCTTTAAGAAGCAGCTGCAGTTGACCTGCTGTGCAGCAAGCAGCAGACAGACACCGCTAACAGCTAGCTGCTGGACATAGTGGAGCATTTAGCAGCTACAGAGACTTATTGTTTTCTCTCCAGAGACCAAAAACAGAACTAAAAGACAGAGGATATTGGACTTCAACCCGACTCCAAATGAGAACTGCTTGATAACTGTGTCCTGACAAGTTTGCCACATCAACTTAAAAGTGATACGTCATTGTTGTGTTCAAACTTCTTTCCCTTGCCCCCAAATATCCCCAAAAAAAGCAGGTACTGCAGGTTTAATATTTCAACTTGGTGAAGCAACAAAGGTTTTAGTCCCTGTAGGCTGAGTTTGTCTCCAGTCTCAGTACCAGAGTGAGTCCAGAGGAGCCCCATGCAAGCACCCTGTAAAGCACACGTGTCAAACTCAAGGCCCGAATTCGGCCCGCCACGTCATTTTATGTGGCCCGTGAATCCACCAGCAAAAAAAAAAAAAAAAATAAAGTTTTTGGTTTTTTTTTATTTTGGAAATTTTTTTTTAAATTAGACTTGAAAATAAAAATATCCCCATGGTCGAAATTATGAGATAGAAAGTTGAAATTATGAGATAGCATGTTGTCTGTGTACCGACATTAAAACCATCTCAACAGGTGGACAGGAGAGGGAACAGCCCATAAAGAGGTTTTCCAACAAGTGATTGAGTTGAAAAAGATCGACAAATAATCCCAAAATGTCCACGAAGAGAAAAATTGATGCAGAGGGAAGAAGATGTAATTTAAGATGGGAAAGCGAATACATGTTTGTGCTTCAAGGAGAAAAACGGGTCTGTCTTCTGTGTTATGATGCGTGTCGGTGATGAAGGATACAATTCACGTCGGCATTTTGACACCAAACACGGAGCTAAATTTAGCCTCCAAGAAAAACATAAAAGTGTCCAAGAATTAAAAGGCAGAGTGCAATCACAGCAGAATATATTTACAGAAGCTACAGCCCAGTGCTGCTAAAGGTATGTGAGCAGGTGAGCTCCGACCAGATACAGACTTTTACAAATGTCAGTTTGTGAAGAAACACCATCGCAGACCGAGTTCAGGAACTAGCAGCAATCTAACAACACAGCTAGCTAAGAGACGAGATACATCATCTATCAATGTTTGTAAGAGGCTCAAGGCAGACCTGATCTCAGTGAGGAGCTCTTGGATGTAGCTGCCATGCACGGGACGACGGCAGGGCGGACATTAGTGATGCAGAGAGGTGACAAAAATAGCTTTGAACAAAGTTAATGTAATAACTTGTGTTTGATGATATTTTCTTTGTTATTTTCTTTAATAGTTTGATCTTTGATAGAGTAATGTGGGTTTCTTAACCCTAAATTAAAATTATTTATGTTATAATAACAGAAATGTGCTTAAATATCATTTTACATTTATATAACTGCATGTACAATATTTTAACACTTGAATAAACAATAATCAAATGCAGAGACAGTTATTTAACAATATGTTAGGAGTAGTTACAGTTATACAGTCTTACAGTTACAACCGGCCCTTTGAGGGAAACATGATGCTGATGTGGCCCTGAGTGAAAATGAGTTTGACACCCCTGCTGTAAAGGAAAGACCACTGTGGTCTACTGTGGAACAGAGTAATAAAAAGCCTCACAGCTGACTAGTCCGAGTTAGGAAGTAACATTCATCTATTATTACTCACGAGCATCTCACAGCATTTTTGAAGCTGTGGGGGAAAGAGCTAAAACATCTGAAAGAACTCTGAGCGATATGCTACAACAGCTGAGTGATTTCAAATTCCAGACGACATTAGCAGAAATATTTGTTTTTGCAGGGAGTGCCTGGAAGGCAGCAGTGCTTTCATATTTCTAACAAGTCATTGTGAACACTGGCAGGAGTGCTGAGTTAGGGTCCAGCACCAGGCAGGCCTAATGCAGACAGCTAGACTCTACAGTATGCTCCCATCAAACAAGGATTCTACATATCAAATAGAGAGATATGAGAAGTTTATATCGGTTTTTCTCAATGAAATCCTAAATAGTTTTGTCCATATAATGTCCAAAAATAGTGAACCAACAGCAATTGCCTGAGGTGAAGTCTTCCAATGTCTTGATGTTTTGTCCAACAAATAATCCCTCAGATATTCAGGTTACATGTAGAACAACTGAGTGGTTGCTATTTTGCACATGAAATGATTTAAAATATTCAAAATTGTTGTTGATTATCTATCCATAGAACATCTTAAGGCATAAAGTAGTAAAGCAGTCCCGTCCAACCAGCGCTGGTGCTTTGAGGCACCAGTTTTGTACAAAACCAAATTGTCAGCAGTTGCAGGTGGGAGGAGGGATCATGAACTTGTCACAATTATCTGATGACATATCGTTGTTTATGGGTATGTAATTGTTTTTTATTAAGTGGGAAATACAAGAATAGAATTACAAAACTGACTGCCAAAGGTGATGTGCTAACAACAAGCCTCAGTGAGGCCACCTCCCACATGTTGAGTTGTTACGTAACTTTAATACTTATATAACGCCATTCACAATCAAATCACCAATGATTTTAACCCACACCACCATCTTTTCTAAACCAAACCAAGAGGGCTTTTTTGCCTAAACGTAAGTATTTCAAACGTACTTAATTTAACACTAACCACATTATATTCCTAACCAAGTCCTTTTGTTTCCTAAACACTGCAGGCGCACCCATCGCTCTTGTTGCAAGATATTGGTGCAATACCATAACAAACCACAGTATGAGGAAACATAGGGCTCGGCTATATATGGGTAATATATGGATACCGTAGCTGCATGAGACGGGATATCGTCTCAGATTTTTGATATCGTAAAATGGCAAAAGTGTTGTCTTTTCCCTGCATAACAGTATCATTTTCAGAACTTACCAGACCGTTCTGGCTCTTCTATTATTTGCCATTTAGCACTCAAGTCCTTAAATGCACATTACTTATGGTTATTTATCAAAAATCTCATTATGTGAATATTTTCATGAAAGCACCAAAAGTTAACCTTACAAAATCGTTGCGGTATTTAGAGAGGAATTTAACCAAAAATATGATATTTGTTTTTTTTCTCTGTATGGCTTTTTAAATGACTACGCTTGTTTGACCGTTGCAACGATCTTTGGCTTAATAGTATTTACTGCAGCTTCTATAATGTTATAATCTAACGTTACTACGAACCACAGAAAGGAACAAATGGGTGTTATGTGCAACAGTTGCACTCCTGCAGCCGCAGTATGGACAACAACATAAACACTGAGCATGATAACGTGACTACATTATCTACATATTGTAAGTGCTTTACAAGTCTCCAGACTCCTGAGTGTCTGGACTGTAAAGAGGAAACCAATAAAGGCTGTGCATTCTTAGAGCACCGAGGGCCATTACATCGATCGCTGGATGTGTTGACTGCAGTTCGGGTCAGGGCATCTCAACAAGCTGTCCGTCAGCTTTTCTGACAATTCCATTAATTACGAGGCTGCAATCGATCTGAGCAGTTACGCGCGGCCATGTTAACACAAAAACCCAGCAGGAAACATTAGCGACTAGCTCTGATGTAATTATAAATCACCAGCTGGATGGCTGACAGTAAAAGTTGTGTTTTTGTTCTACTTCCTGTTCTCAACCGCTAAAGGCTACTTAACTTAGAATAAATGCACACACCTTCACACCTTTCCATTTTGAAGCTTCAAGTCTGTTTGAGTATAAGGAAACCCTCCAGAGTCTATTACTATGCATAACTAGAAGAATCCAGATACAAATTGCATTTTGTAAAATGCAGAGATGAAATGAAAAGGTGTCAAATCTAATCAGTGAACTGTGAGGTTTTCTGGAATCACAGCAGCATCAGAACCCACAAAGAACCCACATGAACATGTATCAGGAGAAACTAACCTTTACTGAGAGTAACTTCTCCTCACTTGTGTTTCTCACTTCATAGGGGTCAAGGGTCTGCTCCTGTGATGCCATTATTCAATAAATGACACAGGAAACCATTTTCCATGGCATTGGGGAATTCTTTAAAATTGTGTCGGTGGAAATATTTCAAAGATGCCAGATATGTCAGAAATCATGGAGTCTTAAATTTGAATGTTTCATTCAGTGTAAACATCTTATGGCTTCAATGAAGAGCTGAAGATAAAATGTAATAATGAAAAACTGAAAGTCACTGTTTTCATTCAGCATTTCCCGACTGGCAAATACTAAGGGTTAAAGTTGCAGCTGGTTCCGTTTATAATTCTAACCTTTGATCACTATAGCCACTAAAGCGCTACAGGAGTGTGCACTGTTTAGCTGTACAATTAGAAAGTTCCCTCCCGCTGGTGGGCGGTGCTTGGTTTTGGCTAGATTGTTTCCAACATGGCTGTTAAGTCACAAACGTTCTCATTTTACAGCCAGACAGCTCGCTAAAACATGTTTCTGAAAAGATTTTAGCGGAGAAATACGGTGATGTAATCTTGATTCATATTTGATCAGCACTGCCTAGTTTGACAGTTTGATCAGAGTTGAAGTGCAGTGATTGACAGCTCGCGTACCCGGCTCTGATCGGTGGTTTTTCTTCGGGACTGGTGGAATCTTGCAGATGTCAGTCGGAGCTTAAAAAGGAAGCAGAGGAACCCAATTTGTTCACAGTGACAGTTTGAACAAATATGATATTCAATGAAAACCAATTAAAGCTGTATGGAATTGTTCATTTGGGTTTGTATAATACTGTTTTCCATCATATTAAGTTCTGAATCAATAATGAATAATAATAAATCAAAAAGAACAAGTTCTGTAGCTAAGCCACATGCTGCTATGAAATGTGTAAATGACGCTGAGCTCATCTCCACAGACACCATCAAAGGAGATGGGTTGTGTAACAGCTGCTCTCCAAAAGGAAGACGGAGCGCTACTACGAGCTACTTTGCTTGTGTTATTTTGAAAACCTACAAGCCTCTAAAGATAGCAGCTGATATCACAAGAAAGTTCCTGGAAATATTGCATAATTTCTATCAATGGGTGGGTTGGTCTTCCAACAGATTAGACAGGAAAAGGTCATATCAAGTGTATATTCTTTCTTTATGTTCATTTGGGTCGACTGATGCAGTACTGATGCAGTACTGAAACGACTAGTCAATGAACAGAAAGTTAATGGACAATAATGTTCATAAGGATGTCATCGTTTAACTTTATTATTTATTCATCAAGCAAAACTGACAAACATAAATGTGTCTTATTCATCTTCAAATGAACTGTTACTGAGACAACAGGACCACAACCATTCTACCGGCTGTATATTCAAACTGTATGCTAACCTATGCTAATGTGCTAACACGCTGATGCTGAGCAGACGCGATGTTTACTCTGTTCACCATCTTAGTTTAGCATGTTAGCATGTTAACAAATGTAAAGATTGGGGGAAACGTCAGGGTACCACCAGTCACCAGGATTAGTTAGCTGTTGAGATATTTTGATATATTTAGCTCTCTAAAAATGATGTAAATAATTAAATAAAGACAAAATACAGGACTAGAGGGCCACAACTTGTAGATGTATAGTATCTATATAGGCCTTTTTCAACACTTATAAATGATCAATTAATAAAAACTAAAAGAAATATCAAATGATGAATAAATAAGGCAAACAATCATAAGATACAGTCCTCTGCTAATCTTAGCAAATTCGAGCTCACTGTTATCCAGCCAACACTCTCCCTCTGTAACTGTTTCTGTAAACTCACGGTGTGGTGCAGTCACAGTTAGCCATGCCCGGTGTGCTGGGGGCTACCAAATGCAATTTTGGTCATTTAGTAGCCAGGCTCACCAACGCTTGGATACAGGTTGGGACCAGAAATAATTTGTCATCATACATTAAATGTGAGCAGGATAGAGGCTGTGACAGTCCTGGCCAATCACATTCATGATGTCTCAAGTTTAATTCACTCTTCTGAACACGTTGAAATCCGACAGTCACCATGCCTACTTTGTGTAAAAACGTGCTATTTCATTAAATAATCCATACAATAACCGTCTGCTGTTAACTAGCACCCTAGTGCCGTAGAAACAATGCGCCTCATGCAGGACGCGATATAAGAACAAATTCCCTCTTATCTTTGTTCTTATCCACAATGTGTTACCCATTGATTTCTGGGACTCATCAGTGCTTTCTTATTCTTGCTCTTCTCTTTGGTTAGAACACATTTGATTGTTTGATAACAGATGCTGGGAATAAAAATGTTTTACTTCAGGCTGGTTTAAAAATGTAGACTTAAAGTGGAAAGAGAGCAAAACATGAATACAGGGATTTGTGTGATTTTTTGAGAAGTTGGCGGGATTTCACTAAACTGACGTGAACGAAAGTGCGCGGAGGTGTGCACAAAGAAGTCAGGAAAATCCAGTGTGCCCCAGGAAAACACCAGTTCTCCCATGCGGAGCTGCGTTCCAATGCAAAGCCCTCAATGTGTGAATCATTTCTTGGCGGGGTGACAGCACCACCCACACCACCTGCCATCTCCTAAACTAACCGGGGAACCGTCACCTCTAATACTGTCATTGCAGAAAGTTAGGGTCCATACAGCCTGCTGAGATTTAGACAAACTCTTTCATTTCACTCATGTGATGAGGCGAAGACTATTACGTATTATTAAATAATATTAGGCTTCAGGCCACACACAAGTGACTGAAATTCTTTTTAGCATAGCAGAACAAAAGAAAGTCTTTCGGACAGGTGTGATGAACGAGACTCTACCAGGAGTTTTTACTTGATGAGACATTTTCTAAAGTCAGTCGGACTCTGAATAAGAATTAATTAACGAAAGCGTGTGGATTTGTTTTTCCATTGACAGCAGTGGCACTTAGCTGCAGATGCAGAACACTTCACATCAAGTGCCGTCGGACTGCCATTGTACTTCCGTAATGATGCTAAACACCATCAGTGGCAAATCCCAGAAATGGGTTTCATTTGGGTTAATGTACATTCAATTCAATCAGCTCTGAAGAGGGAAATGATGTGTTCAGTCTCAGAGAAATAAAGGAAAGAAGAGCGGGAAGTAAATTGTGTTTAACTGCTGAATTCACAATGAATCTCACTTTCACTTATCAGAGAAACCGAATAAAAAGTTCACTGGTTGCCTGACTCCAGACCTCTCAATGGATGCTTCCTTCAACTCTCCTGGCAGTCAAAGCCAAATAAACATAAAAAGCCAGAAAAATAACTTAAAAACTGTGCTTTTTCATTTTCAGGGATTTTAAAAAGTTATATTGTTGGTGTTGAATCTATCAGCGGTGATGCCAGCACTATTTTTACATATTATATTACTATTATATGGTAGTTAAGGTATGTAAGCATAGACTGCATAGATGAAGGGGATGTAGTCACCCATTAGTTTTGTTGACTGTCGTTTTTGAAGCCTCGAGTTTGGCGTTTTGGCCGTGGCCATCTTGTATTTTTAAAACCAGAAGTGGAGCTAAGTACAACCGAATGCTCAATAAGACATTTTTAGGCAACAAAAAAGGTTACAATTAACTTTCATGAAATGAAAACACACTGTGAAAGGGTTAACGTTGTAAGACGAAAACACGGACAACTTCCAGACCGGACAATGCCGTGGTAGCCACCTGTCAATCACAGTAGCCCCGCCCTAAAGCATCCCCTGCTTTATGGTCTGTGTGACTCTAAATGGACCATAATGTACTAAATGAACATCATGCTGTATTGAAGAAGACTTGAAACTAGAGATTGAGACCATAAACTCATGTTTACAATGTTTACTGAGGTAATAAATCAAGAGAGAAGTAGAGTCATTTTCTCATAGACTTCTATACAACCAGAGGAGTCGCCCCCTGGTGGACACTAGAGAGAATGCAAGTTTTAAGTACTTCTTCACTGGCTTCACTTTTCAGACCGTGCGATTGCTGCCTGAATATCAGGCATGAAGTTTACGTCGATCCACTTTTTAAAGTTAGTTCTGAGCATCAATAAACCTGAGTGGAGTTGGCCCCCATTGAATGCCACTAAAAACACTGCAGGGTACACATGGAGCAGAAGAGCTCAGCCAACACAGGAACTATGCAGCTCAGTGTCTGCTAAATTGATGCTACTGTTTTGCAGTTAATCCATTTTTAATTACACTGTATAGAACAGCAGATATATTAATGCATAATATTGTCATTACCTAGTTAAAGTTAACCCAGATATCTGAGGCCAGCTTTACTGTAATTGGAAGTGTTCCCGTGAAGTAACTACAGATTGAAAGTTGCTCCTTTAAAACACATCAGCGTCAACAGTGTTGGGACTTGACATTAGAATCTCATAATGTGATTGACCTGAGTCCTTGATACCATAGCCAGATCCATTGAGTGTTCACAAAGGACGGATACACAGAAAGACAGACTGAAGAGAGAGCAGTAGCTGAGTAGTTTTATTGTGCACTGGTAATGAGCTCCATTCTACCAACTATAAAAGAGGATTTAATGGTTGTGTTGACGTCTACATCCCCCAGCTTTAGAGTTCTGTTAAAATCGTTCCTTTATTTTTGTCTTAGTTGGGCCTTTCTCTTCTTTGAGTCGGAAGTCTACAGAGATAAGGGCAGCAGTTATGCGGACAGGACAGAGGGAGGAGGTGCTGGTGTAGGTGTCAGGGGTGGGGGTTTGTTCTGAGGTGCCAACACCACTAGCTGGACTAAACAAAGCTGAATGCTGGGATTGCACTGAGCTGGCTGGTGTCCTCTAAGCCAGTTACACACGGGCAATTGAGCAGCTGATCATTAGCTGTCTACAAGAAAGACCACAAAGCATGACATTTGGCATTTGAATGAGGTCCACTATGCAGCTTGCAACACAACCTGCTACATCCTGATTTTATAATCGAATCATTCAATTCTACCATCTTCTATCTCTTTGATAACTGCACTGTGTGAAAAAAAACACATCCAAGTCATTCAAATGAATGAGCTTTACAATATATCATTTTTTTTAAGAAAGAGACAAAACAAGACCGAACAGAAAATGATTTAGCAAAAACATTCAATATAATATAAAGAATGTCATCTTCTGTTTGTATCACTTATCCTCTAGCTTTGGACTTTGACTTGACATTGATCATTTTACACTATTTCTCTCCCAATTCTTTCTCTCTCACTGTACCAATGGTTTCTGTCTAAGTCATGTGTTACAAGTAGTGTGTAGCCAATGTGTCGCACTAGCATACATCCATTAGGAGATGAAATAAAGTCAGACTATGGCATCAGGTCTATGTGACAATAAACAGTACAGAGTACACGGTGTATGGCAAAGTGTACATAGAGTACGGTAAGTAGTGTATGGCGTAGTGTACGGCGTAGTGTACACATACTGTATGGCATAGTGTATGGGTTAGTGTACAACATGGTGTACGCCATAGTCTATGGTGTAATGTTGGAGTAGTATACGGTTTAGTGTTGGCGTTGTGTACAGTGTAGTGTTGGCATAGTGTACGGTGTAGTGTTGGCGTAGTGTACGGTGTAGTGTTGGCGTAGTGTACGGTGTAGTGTTGGCATAGTGTACGGTGTAGTGTTGGCATAGTGTACGGTGTAGTGTTGGCATAGTGTACGGTGTAGTGTTGGCATAGTGTACGGTGTAGTGTTGGCATAGTGTACGGTGTAGTGTTGGCATAGTGTACGGTGTAGTGTTGGCATAGTGTACGGTGTAGTGTTGGCATAGTGTACGGTGTAGTGTTGGCGTAGTGTACAGTGAAGTGTTGGCGTAGTGTACGGGGAAGTGTTGGCATAGTGTACGGTGTAGTGTTGGCGTAGTGTACGGGGAAGTGTTTGCATAGTGTACGGTGTAGTGTTTGCATAGTGTACGGTGTAGTGTTGGCTTAGTGTACGGTGTAGTGTTGGCATAGTGTACGGTGTAGTGTTGGCATAGTGTACGGTGTAGTGTTGGCATAGTGTACGGTGTAGTGTTGGCGTAGTGTACAGTGAAGTGTTGGCGTAGTGTACGGGGAAGTGTTGGCATAGTGTACGGTGTAGTGTTGGCGTAGTGTACGGGGAAGTGTTGGCGTAGTGTACGGTGTAGTGTTGGCGTAGTGTACGGGGAAGTGTTTGCATAGTGTACGGGGAAGTGTTGGCATAGTGTACGGGGAAGTGTTGGCGTAGTGTACGGTGTAGTGTTGGCGTAGTGTACGGGGAAGTGTTGGCGTAGTGTACGGTGTAGTGTTGGCGTAGTGTACGGTGTAGTGTTGGCGTAGTGTACGGGGAAGTGTTGGCGTAGTGTACGGTGTAGTGTTGGCGTAGTGTACGGGGAAGTGTTGACGTAATGTACGGTGTAGTGTTGGCGTAGTGTACGGTGTAGTGTTGGCATAGTGTACGGTGTAGTGTTGGCATAGTGTACGGTGTAGTGTAAGCCAGAGAGAGAAAGAGATCAAAGCATCAGTGTGGTTGTTGGAAGATTGAGCAGTGATTCACTTTAAATAAGAGTTTAAGAGTGCAGTCACTGTGAGTTGTTAAACGAGACGTGATGCAAGAGGGGAGACGAGCCTACAGTCGATACCAAACCTATCTCCTGTCATGGCTCTCCCTCCCCCTCAACGCTCCTCTGCAGACACTGATTAGTCCCCCTCATCACTCTGCGGAGACTGAGAGATACTATACAGGCTATTTGTCGACGGGGTTATTCACTTACTGATGGCCCAGACAGCTGGCAGGAAGAAAGACTGGCTGTCAGCTGGCAGCCGCAGCACATAGATGAGAAGCAACCTTCAGAGAGCTTTGATGAATTAATGCAGTGAGATGAAACACTGCGCTCATCAAGCACCAATCATTTCAATCTTTTCATTAATCCACATGTCTGATATCCAACGCCCCAATCAATTATAGTCAAAAACAGCCTTCTCCTTATTCACTGTAGGTTGTTTTTTTCTGTGATTATGCAAAAATGGGATCAACACAAACTTTTAGTGTGTATGTACAGTAAGTGAGAATTAAATTATTTTTTTTTTACACTAATGAAACAGCCTCTGCACTAATGCCGAATTTATCGCGCCGCAAATTCGCGTCCATCGCGCCGCCGGTCTCGCCGGGGACCATTTGTGTACAGTCGCGCGAATCGCGCCGGAGAGGGGGCGGGGCCCTGAAACCCGTTCAACTGTCTGCCATTAACCATGGAAAAAATAACTTATATTTCTGCTTAGTACGTGTTGTGGAAGTCACAGATATCCCGGGAAACTAAACGCCGTCATGTCTGGTTCATAATATTGTCCAGAGGAGCTCCATGGATTTTATCGAGCTGTATTCACTGTGCAAGCCACACGTCGCCACAAGCCACACATCGCTGTCGCTGTTTACTACAGCTGTATGAACACAAAATAAACTGATTTGGCTGTGATTTAACGGCAATAAACCGACAAAAAGGGACTCCGAAATAACTACCTAATGATGCCGATTTGTAGGCTACTTGTCTTCTCAATGGAGCGGATGGATCGGTGCTATGCTAAGCTAACATTGTAGCAGCTCCACCAACACTCAATAACGTCATGTAGACGTAAATACGGCAGCGTCTATTCATTGTTTGTACCATATGGTTTACACACACACATATACACATAGTTTGGTCCGGTCTCTATTGATATGAGGTATCGTAGAGCTCTGGGTGAACACAGACGGCTACACTATTTATTTCCTGATTCAACAACGGCAGGAAGTCAGTGATGACAGGGGAAACATCTCAACGCTGATAGGCTATCGCGCCGGGGCGTAATGCGAATATTTCGCAGAAGTTGAAAAATTCCATCGCGCCGGAAATTCGCGTCCATCGCGCCACGCCATCGCAAATTCGCGCCGCGCCAGTCTCATCGCGTCTGTGCATAGACTTTGTATGTAATCTGCTCCGCGTTTGGTGTGAACGCAGCATAAGGGTGTATTTGCCAAATTGTTGTCTTTGTGGTCATATTTTGACTGTTTGTCATGGCATCCTGTTACACAGAAACATTAATGAAGTATTATAACTTACAACACAGATGAAATAAAGTCTGTCGTGCCCTGTCCCCCATTCACATGGGTCCAATGGACCAGTAGAATGTTTTTAGTCATTTGATATTGGTTCAATTTAGAATAGTTCAGTCTAGTTTTTGCTGATAATTATTTGCAAACTGCATTAATCCTAAATGTCCTCTGCACAACTAACTGATAGCAACAATAACATAATGTTATGTTAGAATTAGCTTATGTCTAATACATGTCTGCCTCCATAGTTAAAGGTTTATTAAGTTGCATTCAAATTTGAAAAGATTTTAATTCGTTGACAATTAAGATGGTTAAAAGTGCAGTGTGTAGGATTTGGCTGCATCTAGCGGTGAAGTTGCAGATTGCAACCAAATGAAACTTCTGCCTCTTTGTGTGTGCAAAGTGCTTAGCAAACTACGTTGGCCGCCACTAAAACGTGAAAACGCAAATTGCCCCATCTACAGCCAGTGTTCGCTTTGTCCATTCTGGACTACCATAGAAACATGAACACCAACTCCGTGAGGAGGACCCACTCACTATGTAGCTATAAACGGCCCATTCTTTCAGTGGTGGGCCGTCAGGGCCAGCTAAGCCTTCTCTGCTGGCCTAAACAGAATCACAAAGTTATAGCTATTTTATAATTTAATAATGTTTCTTAAATACACTACATGTATTATAATTTATAAAAATATTTTCTCATTGCACAGCTACTATCTTCCTCAGTTGCTCTGCTTCCAGTGCAGCTTGTTTTAAGTAGAGCTTTTATCCAATCAGATCTCACCTCTGTGTCTCTAGGTAAGAAGAGAGGCCCGAGGCCTGCAGACTCACAAGTGCATCCATGTGCACTTTAAGTGAACGGGGACGATATTGTTGATGTGACCAGCAGCTTTGGTAAGTGAACTGCTTTTGTTTTTACATCTGCAGTAGCGTTTCTACTGTGTTACTTTGTCTATGGTGTCGTTTTTATGATATGGTTAATATTGTTCCCTCTGATGTGAATAATATTTGAATGGTGCTCTTCAGTGTGCGGATGAATACGTGTTTTAGCGCTGCAGAGTTGCTGGATTGATTTGTTGCTTTGTTGTCATATAAATATATGTGACTGGTTCTTGTGAGTTTGTTCTTGTCATTGTGTTAATTACACTGATTTTGACTATATGCATTGTCCGTTAATGACGAAGCATCCCATCATGCACATGTTCGTGTATCTGTTTCCTTTTACAAAGCAAGACTTATGGTCTGGAGAAATGGGGATTGTGTGGTGATTGCTTTAGCCCTGTTTGAATCAGTAGGAACAGCTAAACGCTGCAGGGAGAGTGTTGCATGTGTGCTGCTGTTGTTTTCCTGCTAAGCTAATTTAGCATAGTGTGCGTCCCAGAACACACGTGCATCACCAGAGTACAATGTTGTTCTTCCGTGGTGGCAGCAGACGGGATGTTGCCTGTTACATTACACCGAGAGAACATTATATTTCCCACAATTTAAGCTTCTCCATTTTCCAAATGCACTAGTATTATTGTAACTTATTGTTCGGTTCATAAGCCTCGTACCGAACTCTTTAATACGAATACGTGTATTGTTACACCCCTAGAAACAAAAAATAACCGTAGCCATAGTGAGGTTATTAGGAGGTGGTTCAACTGTAGTAAGACAGCACTGAAGGCCCAGGTATGAAACACACGGCCCGCTACTGCTTTCTTAGCTAAATGAAACACTCTTATTTTCAGGTGATTAAAGAAAAAAATGAACTTAATAATGTGATATTTCATTTCTGCCAATAGATCCCCCTAAATGCTAAACACTGTACCTTTAACAGTCAACATTAATCTCACCCCTCATTCCCAGTGAGAGCTTAACAGGGCCGTCCTTCAATCAGAGGATCGGCGGTTCGATCCCCGGCTCCGCTAGTGGCATGTCGATGTGTCCTTGAGCAAGACACTAAACCCCAAAAGTGCTCCCGTAGCTGTGCCTACGGTGTGTGAATGAGTTAGTCTGATAGGCAGGTGGCACTTAATGGGTGGATGATGAAAGCGCTTTGAGTGGTCGGAAAGACTAGATACAAGTACAGTCCATTTACCATTACTATTTACAAGCCGGCCAACTGAAAGTAAGGGAATTGTTAGAGCTAATGTGATTACATGTTGTTAATATTAGCTTAGCTTGTAATGAATGTCCGCGGTCCTGGGATTTGTTATATGTTGATTTTTGTCACGTCCACGATTGTAGATTAGCGCAACCGGTTGATCAGCTGTATCAGCTTCTGAGGAAGACATTTCTGGGCAGAGGAGAGTAATGTTTTGCAGTCCAGGGCCATCATAACATGTGTGATTCTGCATATGCACATGCAGGTCGTTAAGACTTTGCATTAACACAATAACTAGGTCATGTCCTTTGGTCATTGTCCATCTTGCTCATTACTGTTTATTTTCCCCATTTGTTGCCAAAAATTGTATTCAATTTGTGTTGTAGTTTTTGTCAACAAATTTGCATTGGGTCATAGAGATGAACTTCATGGTAACAAGCAAAAAGCTTAAACAACAAAATAAAAAACAAAATACAAAGATATGCGGACAAAATAGGTCTCACAAGTCAGTATGACATCACCATCAAGGTGCACCCAAGCAAGAACATGTCGTACTGAGGTTCGGAGGAACAAACAGGGATGTGTGTGTGTGTGGGGGGGGCTCAGTACAACACCAGTCAATTTCCTGCATTTCTCCAGGATGGGAGGAGATGGCTCGGGTGAATAATTGATGTCCTTCAAAAAGCCATCTCTCAGCCAATTACTGCCAGAGCAGAGGGCCGGTGTGTTGTCGACCCAAAACCTCTGCAGTCCTAAACGTGTGTGAAACCCCACCAACACACTGTGTGTGCAACAGACTGGGGGGTTCTGGGGCGGGGACATTGGGCTTCATATCACATTCAGTACACTTTTTGTAAGCTAAAATCACAAAACAGTATTCTGTCTTATGGGTTTATTGTGGATCATCACTCAGCAGCATTCACTGATGCTTTTGCAAAACTGCAATATCGACAGCTGTGTTAAATGTAGGCGCTTAAATAAAAAATAAATTATGAACCAAAGGCAGAAAGTGAGCCTATGTTTGTGTGTGAGAAGGGTGATGACTGCTTAGGTGAAAAGTGAAGTTCAGGCTAATAAGACTTATTATGTTTGCCGCCACTGTTTTCACATGCAAAGGAAAATGTATCCCATCCAAAAAATAATAGCAACCCGTCTTGTTCCTCCACAGATTAGTGTCAGATTAGTGTTTACCTCGTGGGGTTCCCAATCAGAAACTCTGCACTGGTCGCCACTGTTTAGAAAACCTCGTGGACATCGAGGACGGGACAAACAATGATCCAGTTGGTAGAGAACAATAACCCTGAAAATGTCCTCACTTAGAGCCAAAATTATCAGTATCAAAATGCAGTAATTATATTACACGTAACTAGGGCTGCAACAACGAATCGATAAAAATCGATTATTAAAAGAGTTGGCAACGAATTTCATTATCGATTCGTTGTGTCGCGCAATTATTACGCCACTCAATAAGTCACGGAGATGTTTGAGTATAAAAAATTAAAATAAAAAAGAGCGGAGGTAGAGGAAAGACCATCAGAGAGACCCGTAACGTTGTTCTGAAACACATGGCGGAGGCGGAGGCGGAGAAATCAGTACGACCTAATGCCGTGTTCACACCAAACGCCAGCCTCGCGGGGACTATTTGTGTTCATTAGCCGGAGAGGGGGCGGGGCTTATCGCCCTGAAAGCCGTTCAACTGTCCGCCATTAACCATGGAAAAAATAACCTCTATTTCTGCTTAGTACGTGTTGTGGAAGTCACAGATATCCCGGGAAACTAAACGCCGTCATGTCTGGTTCATAATATTGTTCAGAGGAGCTCCGTGGATTTTATCGAGCTGTATTCACTGTGTCTAGTGAGCCACAGGTCGCTGTTTACTACAGCTGTATGAACACAAAATAAACTGACCTGGCTGTGATTTAACGGCAATAAACCGACAAAAAGGGACTCCGAAATAACTACGTAATGATGCCGATTTGTAGGCTACTTGTCTTCTCAATGGAGCGGTGCTAGGCTATGCTAACATTGTAGCAGCTCCACCAACACTCAGAATAACGTCATCTAGACGTAAATACGGCAGCGTCTATTCATTGTTTGTACCATATGGTTTACACACACACATATACACATAGTTTGGTCTCTATTGATATGAGGTATCGTAGAGCTCTGGGTGAACACAGACGGCTACAGGATTTATTTCCTGATTCAACAACGTAAACATGTTGGAGTCCTTGATGAGGAGGAAGGGAGTTCAACAGCAGGGTTAGTCACTACAGAATCCTACTTTTGTTCCGTTTTGAAGTGAGGAACATAACGTCCCTCCAGCAGCTCTTCTGGTGCTGGTGTTTACTCGTTATCCAGCTTGACAAGCATGACAAGTTAGCGTTAGCTCGTTAATAACAGCAGTAAAGCAGGGGTGGTATAGTTTGCAAGACTAAAGACACGTTTTTATTCACTCGCCTTTTTTGGCCCATTAATGTCCGATTCATCGATTAATCGAAAAAATAATCGCCAGATTAATCGATTATTAAAATAATCGTTAGTTGCAGCCCTACACGTAACATTAAAATGCTTCAAGTATCAATGACTATAGGTAACAGAGTTGTAACTACAGAAACAAAACCTTTTTTTTTCAGCCCTTAGGGCCAACAAAGCTTCCTGAGAGGTGTGAAGTGAGAAATCTTGGAGAAATATTTCATGCATCTCAGCGTCTGCAGAGAGGGATCAAATAGCTGAAGTGGTTATGTGAGCAAGTACTGTGAGGCTTTGGAAAGAACAGTAGACAGTTTGTCAAACGTAATAAGGAGTCAACTACAGTAAATGTTGAAAAAGATCAATAATGGTAGGATCCATGTTGGGATGAGCTCTGATTGTATATATGCCATCACTCAAAGTCTGAATTCTTCTAGGACTGTCACATTGTCAGAATTACCCTTGGATGTATAAACTTTTGGAAACAAGTTATTAGACTTAGTTAATGACTTATTTTTACTCAAATACAAAACATGAATAATCTCAACTATTGGTGGAACAAACCATAGTTGATCCGTCCGGATCCCCGTCATAGTAACGCTATTATGACATGTTCAAATGTAATCTTAAGTAGTTTCTGGTAAGAAACATGAATCAATAGTTGTTTGAATATGTTTTCACAGCAATACAAATGTGCTATTAGAGAGGGAATTATGACCTGTTTCACGTTCTAACTGTAGCTTTGTGTAACAGCTGCTATAACAAAACAATAAACGGTTTCTATCGGCCCATATGGCTCATCATTGGCAATCGGTACTGGCGGCAAAAAAACCTGATCTAAGCATTTCTAAAAGTTGTATTTGCTCCTTTTTTCTTTTTTTACTGCGGATCATATCCGTGACTCAAAACCGTGATAGGATCCGAACCGTGCATTTTGTGGTCTGTTTCACCCCTCGTCTCAGCCCAAAGGCAGATCAACAGACTCCAACACTGTCACCTAGAAATGACATCCATTTGCGATGGTAAATGCAATTCCAGAGAAAGTCCTCAAATGTTCAAACTTAACATAAAAGCATGATTAACCTCTTAATGGTCCTGTTTTGTAACTCAAGTCACTTGGTTAACATCGGGGGAACATGGTTACTTTTGACTTTTTCACTATTAAACCAAAACCACAATCTTTTCCTGACCGTAACCAAACCCAACATCACGGCCGACACAAACCCTGCTGTCTACTCATGTACGTGCTTATTAAAGCAAACACATTGAGTGAAGGACCTGCCATTAGACAGCACATTTCCAAAAAATCAACCAAAGCCCTCTGCGTCATTTCCATCTCAACAACCATTTCAGCAAGACAAGAAATGGGATTATTTCTTTGATAGAGCTGACAAGCTGCTGTTAAAAATGAAATCAAACTAAATGAAAGCCTGTGTACTGACAAGCGTGATAGGCTGCCGTTACTGTTAGAAAGGGGAACAACTAATGTTCTTCTGGCAGAAAAGCCACTGATTACATTTGGTGGTCGGCCTTTTAATTACAGCTCTCCATTTTCTATAATTAGGCTGTAATTAGACAACAATACAGTGCATTATAGCAAATTACAAATGTTTTTTTCAACATCTCCATTTATTGTTGATTTGTAAAATCTTCCCATGAGCGAAGCACATTTAGCCACAGTCCAATGTCACTGAGTCGTCTCCCCACACGTCACCGCGTTGTGTTTCAGCATAAAGCGAAGACCACGGACACACTGGAGCTCCTTCAGGAGACACTTCCTGACAGGACAGCTGCTCACCGACTGCCTACGTAAACACCGTTAAATGTGCACGCCGCTCATCTGTCGCGGCACATTCCCTCCCGCCCTCACCACGGGAGACAGGAGCGTGTCGGCAGACGGATCGATGGGACCCGGCTCCGGGAGGGCTGATGGATGATCACCGTGGCTGAATGAAAGCTACACACCTGATAGCATTAAGGCCTGCAGTTTGACTGTGGTGGACCGATGCTCTTAATGTGTTATAGATATTAAAGTACATTTTCATTCACATAGCTTGATGTCATTTACCACAAGTTTGCCTCGAGAGGCTTTACAGCAGGTGTCACCAACCTTGTTTAAACTGAGAGCTACTTCAAGGGTACCGAGTAGTACGAAGGGCTACTTATTTGATACAAACTTCCTGAATAACAAAGTTGCACAGATCACCTTTTAATAATAATAATATATGTGAAGAGACTGTTTGATCACATGTCAGTTAATTATTCCTCACAATAATTATTAATAATGATTTCCACAACAATGATGGTATAGCTACACATACATATTTAAACATGCAACTTTTATTTCTGTTAATCTGTTTCAACATTTGAAAGTCAGAGGTATCACATCTCTGATATTTTTGTGTCATCACATGATTAAAGCCGGTTACTTTTGCACATAGCGCCTGCTGGTGAATGATGCAGTGGTAATGTAGACATTTTGTGAAGTCTGGGTCACCTTTGCATTGCGCAATGAAGCCTGCATGCCGGCCCGTCATGGCGGGAGCCCCGTCTGTTGTCACCGACACCAGCTTTTCCAATGGTACCTTTTTCTCCACGAAGAAACTAGTAAACAGTCTCGTCTATAGCCGAGGGGGGGATCCAACCCTCCGAGGCGCGCGAGCGTCTTCGGGCGCCCGCGTTCAAACCTCTAGTCTGGGCCTTTTCGGTCGGATTGCGTTGCCTCGCCTCTACCCCCGCCACCCCTGAGTTGTTGCCCCGCGGCCTGTTCCGAGGATTTACGGACCTGACGACGGGGTGCGCTCGCGGCGCGCGTCTGGCGCCAACGGGAAGCGCCCGCCATTCGGAACCTGAAACCTAGTGCGGCGGCCTCGTCCTGGCTGTCCGCCATGCGCCTCCGGGTACCCAACTCTCTTATGACAAGAAATATTGTCATTTTAAAATCTACACTAATGCAAGCGTTTTTGATTAAAAAAAGAACAGCAACTACAATTTTAGATGGAGCTCCATGGTGACTAGTGCTATTTTTAGAACATGCCTTGCGGGCGACTCACGTGGTCCCCGCGGGCGACAGGCTGCCCGCGGGGACCGTGTTGGCTACCTCTGCTTTACAGTCTGGACTACATCCTCTATCTTTAGAACAGGGGTCGGCAAATAAGTGTGCCGTATATTTTTTGGAAGCACCTGCCCTTTTCTGTACTGACTTCTCACATTGTTCTGTGTAACAAACCATCTGGCAGGTCTTTTATACAAATACACACAAACTATTTAACCATGAGTTTACAAGGATCCCAGTCATGACCATAGACTGCATAGCAAGTGGACGTAGTCCTCGTGATGTCACTCATTAGTTTGTGGACAATTTTTGACTGCGGCCATCTTGGATTTTTGTAACCAGTGAATCGAAGCGACCATGTTTGTACTGCGGAGGAGTGATGTGAAGACTCCCATATACAGCTCTGGTAGCAACCTGTCAATGAAAAAGAAGTCCCTCCCTAAAGCATCCCCTGCTTTATGGTCTGTTTGACTCTAAATGGACCATAATGTACTAAATGAACATCATGCTGTATTGAAGAAGACTTGAAACTAGAGATTGAGACCATAAACTCATGTTTACAATGTTTACTGAGGTAATAAATCAAGAGAGAAGTAGAGTCATTTTCTCATAGACTTCTATACAACCAGAGGAGTCGACCCCTGGTGGACACTAGAGAGAATGCACGTTTAAAGAGGTCCACTGTGGCTTCACTTTTCAGACCCAGGAGTAGCCGTCTGGTCAAGGACCAGGGTTCCAACATACTGACCTACTGGACAGAGAATCAGTGAGTCTATCCAAAGGAGGTTTTTGAAAAGGCGGTTCACTGAGCACCTTAGGTGCATGGTTATTTAGGAGTTGGTTTTCATGGAAAATAAATTCGACTTTACCAATTTATATTCTGAAAACCTGAAACACAGTTTCATATTATGGGATACAAATCCAGGTTTACAGAGTATTAATTGAATGCCTGCCAGCACAAATGTCTGTCCGTACCCTGCAGGATCACTGAGTCACTTATCATCTCCCTCCGCATCGGCCGTCAGCATGCTAATGTATCTGTAGACAGACAGGCAGGCCGAGTGGAGGGCCCTTCAGATCTGGCTGATGATTTATATCCCCCTTCATGTATGAATGATGACACATATTTAAAGAATCAAAGTCCTCCCCTGCTCTCCATTTTATTGTGCCATCTAGCCTGGATCAGTGAAATGAAGGCAACGAGTGGTTGTCTTAGACCATAACTCCTGTCAGTTGGGTATGTGACGGTGGAGGGCTTCATAAAACATTCACATTCTCAGGGCTCCGTCCCATCAGCATTTATGACAGCAACATTTCCAACCTTACTGCCGGACAGTGATAAACTAAGACCAAATATGTTCGTTAACCTCAATGTCCATGACTAAGACGAGACGATGAGACGTCATTATACTCTAACTGTAACGATTGTTGACTGAAAGTTGTGTTTCCTGTGAGCTCATTGATGAGGACTCAGAGCAACTCCTTTCTGCGTAGGAGAAGAAACCAGGTGATATTTTGGCTGAAATGTTCAGTACGACCTGAGGACAAAAACCATGTCCATTGACTAAAACTGACTAAAATAGTAACCCTTTTCTTTTACTAAAATGAGACTAAGATGCCCAGACTTTAAGTCGTCTAAAACTTGAGGATCAGGTTGACTAATTATGAGAAAACTAACATTTTACACCTAGACAGAGTCAATTTTTAAAAAATGAAGCTGACAAAATGAACACTATTGCCAGACAAGAAGGTGATGCTGCACCATTTTGCAAAACCCCAGATTACATTCAATGCTTTAATGTATTTTAAACCATACTACAGTACAGTTGATGTGAGGGAAAGATAGTGGTTGTGGCAAATACACTATGGAAAGGTATGGTATGGTAGATATAAGACTATAGCCAGCAGCTGGTTAGCTTAGCTTAGCATTAAGAATGCACTAGCCGAGCACTGTCCCAATCTACCTCCCAACACCTCTAGAGCTCACTCGTTAAACGATATATCGTGTTTGGTAAATCCAAACAAAAGCCCCACCATGTTGTGCAACGTTATGTGCCGGACTCTGTCTTGGCTGGAATTGAATATAGATGCTGCGCTGAAATCTTGGAACAAATTCAACTCCTTTCATTGGAATCTCTGCAATCACAGGAAGTTTTGTCTTAGAGTTGAGCTTTGATGACGGATCGCCAACAGAACCAAAGGACAGTTCCCATAAAATCCATTTCCCCATGAACACAACCAGCTGTCTCTGCTGTGCCTCTGTTGTGGTGTGAACGAGTGCTGGTCGCTTCTCGTTGGTGTGCCACCAGAGGCAATAACTCGTGATGTTTGATCGAAAAAGAAATATACCTCGAAAGCCAATTTGTGAGTGACTTGATTAAGTCTTGTACAAGAAATGGATTTAATCACAGTTGACTGAGATAACAGTAAAAATGACACGGGGGCAGCAGCTCTTTGAAAGAGGCTGTAGTTCATTATGAATCAGATAGGCTTCATGAAACCCATGAACAATCCCTTTAAGGATTTCCTTTGCAGCTGCTGAATCAGAGAGGCCCCTTGATGAGCAGCAGACTCTGAGAATACGCTGCAGGGAGGCTGGAACTGGCTTCTGAAGGCTGCGTGTCACTGTTCCCTCAGGCTGATGTAATAAAAGGAACATTTGCATGTCTTATTTACCAACAGCTATAGCTAACAGGTCACACATGTCTAATATTATCTACAGGACGTGGGTTCACTGTGAAAATACAAGGACGTGGTAGAGACAAAAAACAACCTCATTCCACTAAGAGTGAGACGTGAGTGAGATTAAGTTCCACACAGACCCCAGGTATAGAGGACTTCCTAAATAACTGTAGCAGGAAAATAAAATGGGAATAAATTCTATCTTTTTTGAAGCTTGTGGAAGAGAGAAGGAACTTTGAATTCCTCCATCAAAGAGGGAAGCAGCACAGTGTTTTGACTTAGAGCGTCATAAGATTTGATAATGCACATGAATGCTGTGCACCTCCCTGCCTGAGGGTGGTGCTGTACATTGTGTCTGTGTTGGTTTTTGTATTTGTGGAGTTGCAGGTGATTGGACTGGAGAGATGAGGCCTGAGATAAGAAGGAACCTGTGGAGGCCGGCTTGCTCCCAACCGGGCCGTGCTGCACAGCCAAGGAGGTCGCTGTTGTACAGATCGGGGCGACAAATCATTGTGTGCAATATTGCGACAGTCCATGTCGTGGTCGGGTTAGGGAGGTCGGTAAGCTGCCTGTCTTTTCTTTGGTTCAGTTTGGAGTAGGTAAGTTAGCAGGTTAATAAAGATCGTTTAGTTTATTGTTTTGGCCCAGGCTCACCCTGACGCATATTGCTAAAAACAACTGTAATAAATAATAGATATAATATAATATATAATAATAAATATTATGGACTGTATGGCAGCACAAAACAACCACAAAGAGACTAGAAATGACTACAAATAGACTCCAAACAACTACAAAAATACTCTAAATGACTACAAAGAGACACAAAGCAACTACAATTAAAGCTGCGAGCAGCGATGAACGGGCCCTCGCACCTTCCCGCGTCTCGGGGGTACTGGCGGGACGCCGGCAGAAGCGGCCATAAATATCTGCGACCATCAGACAGCGTGCCCACAAGTTAGACATATTTTTAATGCTTGGACTGTGTGACGCTGGAAATTATGTAGTGCAAATATTCCACCAGTTCCTGTATCCACTTTGTGGCGCTAGAGAACACGCGCAAACATGCATTGTGTTACTCTACATCAAGTATAGACCACATCATGTAAATGTCATATAAATCGGATTCAGTTTGTCACATAACGCTGTCTTCCTGTTGCCAGTAGGTGGCGCTATGACTTTGAGTGAAAATTGGCTTGTAGACATCCTCAGGCCATGACTGTTATCAAATATGGCAAGTTTGGGACATATTTGAGCAAGTCCAGTGGAGTTACATCAGCTTGTTGTTTAATAGCGAATCACCTACAATGGCCGCCACGTCACGGCTACGCCATTCTATCAAATGTAAAGCTTTGAGTAACTTTTAATTGCAAAGGTCTTTAGATTATACTGACCAAATTTGAAAAGGATCTGACAACGTCCCTAGGAGGAGTTCGTTAAAGTATAGCGACTAGAAATCATGGGAAAATTCACACAAATCAAAATGGTCGACTTCCCGTTAATTTTAGAGCATGGTCCCAAGACACTTTTTTTTAAGTCTTCATGTGATACATGTGCCTACCAAATTTCATACATGTAGGTCAAACGTAGTGCTGGGGCTGCGATTTTGAATATTTGTAGGGGGCGCTATCGAGGCAATTTGAAAGGGTCAAGCCAAAAAGCCATATGAAATATTTATTTCCATCACCTATGACACCTGTGCAAAGTTCCAAGGCTTGTTGAGCATCCTAAGTCACAGCAAAATAAGCTTCATTTTTCATGGCGAATGACGCATTGCCACGGCAACAGCGTTTAACGACAACTCACAATATTCATGATGAAGCATTATCAATGTCTTACGGCTTAGCTTACCAAATTTGAGACTGATCTGGGCAACTTCCTAGTCGGAGTACATCAAAGTATAAAACTTGTCATTTCCTTTTGCCAGTAGGTGGCGCTATGACTTTATGAAAATGTTGCCATTGAAATGTGCTCAGGCCTGGACCAGCATCATGCATAACAATTTTGGGGCAGATTGAATAAAGTACCTTGGAGTTACAACAACTTCCTCTTTCATGGTGAACAGCACGAAATGTGCGTGACATGGGCGCCACATAAAACGAAGGTCGTTCAATGTCAGTAGACCATTTTAGTAACTTTTCATCATTAATGTCTTTAGATCATCTTGACCAAATTTGAAGTTGATCGTATAAATTCTGTGGGAGGAGTTCGTTAAAGTACAATGCCTGAAAACGATGAAAAATGCCTAAAAATGCAAAGAAATGGGAGTATTACTGCATCGCCCCCTAGTGGTTGTATGGAATGTAAATTTGAGGGCATATTACAGGACACAATGTGAACATATGCGACAGATTTCGTGAGGATAGGCCACATGGTTTTGAAGTTATATATATTGCTGTAGAAGGCCCCAGCGTGTAGGAGGAGTTTGCCAAAATGTGTTTTAAACAAAATTCAAAATGGTGGACAATTTTGGGAGGCGGAGCTTAGGGTTCTCATTGGCTTTTTTGTAGAGTAGGCGGAGCTGGAGATGTGTGTCGAATTTCAAGTAAATCAGACATACTGGGTGAGAGGCGCCGCAAGGCGATGCCGGTCAGATTTCTAGGGGGCGCTAGCGAGCAATTTTGTCATCCTCGAGCATTAGACCCATAAAATATCAAATTTTCCCGCAGTCCTGATATGCTTGCCAAATATGGGGATGTTGGGAACATGATAAAGCCCCCAAAATGGCATTTCATTGGAGAGAATAATAATAATAATTAAAGCTGCGAGCAGCATTGATCGGGCCCTCGCAACTTCACGCACGTCGAGGGTACTAGCAGGACTCTGGCCATGCATTTCTGTGACCGTCATACACTGCGTGCACGAGTGAGATATTTCCTGCGTAGACCAGCAGCGTAGCAAGATCATGTTGCCAGGTCTTAAGCCTCAAATGTTTTGAGTGTACATCCGATACAATCATAAATGTAAGCCTTTAAAGATCATTAAGAAAATGAATGTGCTTCAGTGTTTGTAACATAACAGACTGTCAGTTTACTGGGATGGGGTTCAACTCCCTGCAGTGTCCTGCTGATTGTATTTGGACTTACATGAAAGTTAACAAAACAGTAGGCCCATTTGCTGTTACTTGAACACTTTAATTTAACACTGTTTTCATTTTAAGTTCTTCTGCAACTTTAGATTGTAGTGTGAAGCATTCATTGTAACATTTAACCTGATTGTCATGAAGAAGCTCTGGACAGATCATTTATGCTAATGCCCACCGACAGTGGCTTGACAACCACTGTTATATAATTTCTGCTCTCCAAGCATCTTACTATGCACATATTTAGATCAGAGAAGTCATTATTTCCTCATGGTGTCCCCACAAACCCTTTCAATAAGTTTAGTGTTTGGGCCGCTGTATTTATAGAATCCTGCTTACAGCCATGGTCATCAGTAGGTGGCGCTATGACTATGAGTTAATATTGGCACGCAGAAGTCCTAAAATCATGACCGTAATCAAGCATATCAAGTTTGGGACAGTTTTGACAAAATACAGTTGAGTTACAACAGCTTGATGGATGATGGCGAACCATGTAAAATGGCCATCACACCATATCCACGTCGTTCGATGAAACCTAAAGCTTTTAGTAACTTTTAATCGCTAAGGTCTTTAGATTGTTCTGACCAAATTCTAAGGTGATTGGATTAATTCCCTAGGAGGAGTTTGTAGTACAGCGCCTGGAAATGGAAAAAAAACCCGAGAAATTCAAAATGGCTGACTTCCGGTTGGGTTTAGAGCATGGTGCCAAGAGACTTTATTTTAAGTCCACATGTGATACATGTGCCTACCAAATTGTGTAAATCTATGTGAAACGTACAGCGAGGGCTGCATCGTTGAAATATTGTAGGGGGCGCTATCGAGCCGATTTGCCACTCTGAACCAATAAAATCATATTACATAACTACATTTTGGCCTTTAAATCTGTTTGCCAAGTTTGCTTATGTTTCAAGCATTTTTAGCCTCTCAAAATTATCTTCGGTTTTCACGGCGAAGACTGCGTCGCCATGGCAACGGCGTTCGACGAAACATCAAAAGCTTCATAAACTGGTATTATGAACTTCTTACATTTGTGTGGAAGTAATTTGATGTTGATTTGATTTACCTACTAAGAGAAACAAGCCAAAGTATAAAGCCTTTAACTTACTGTTACCAGTAGGTGGCGCTATGATTCAAAATTGGCCTGCAGATGTCTTCAGGCCTGCAGTCTAATCAAACATGTGAAATCTGGTAAAGATCTGATGATGTGGAGTTGAGTTACATCAGTTTATTCGTTCATGGCGAAGGATCTAAATTCGCCAAGCTGCCACGTCGCCGCCCTTCAATAACTTCTTACAATTTTCACAATGAAGCATTATCAAGGTCTTAAGGCTGTTCTGACAACATTTTAGAGGGATCTGATTAATCTGTGAGGAGCAGGATGTCAAAGTACAAAACGTACAACTTCCAGTTGCCACTAGGTGGCGCTATTACTATGATTCTAAATTGTCTTATAGATGTGTTCCAGGTCAGGATGTTATGACATATGAGAGATTTTGGTACCAAATTCTAAGCTGATCGGATTAATTCCCTAGGAGGAGTTCGTAGTACAGCACCTGGAAATGGAAAAAAACACGAGAAATCCATACAAAATTCAAAATGGCTGACTTCCGGTTGGGTTTAGAGCATGGTCCCAAGAGACTTTATTTTAAGTCCACATGTGACACATGTGCCTACCAAATTTTGTAAATCTATGTGAAACGTACAGCGAGGGCTGCTTCGTTGAAATTTTGTAGGGGGCGCTATTGAGCCGATTTGCCACTCTGAACCACTACAATCATATTATATAACTACATTTTGGGCTTTAAATGTGTATGCCAAGTTTGCTTATGTTTCGAGCATTTCTAGCCTCTCAAAAACACCTTAATTTTTCATGGTGAAGAATGCGTCGCCACGGCAACAGCTTTTCACGAAACAACAAGCTTTGAGTAACTTTTCATCACAGAGGTCTTTAGACTGTACCGACCAAATTTGAAGTTGATCTGATTAATTCCCTAGGAGGAGTTTGTTAAAGTGCAGCGCCTGGAAATGACAAAAACGACACTAGCAATTCATAAGAAATTCAAAATGGCTGACTTCCGGTTGGGTTTAGAGCATGGCCCCAAGAGACTTTTATTTAAGTCCATATGTGATACATGTTCCGACCAAATTTCATACATCTAGGTCAAATATACTGCGAGGGCTGCTTCGTCGAAATTTTGTAGGGGGCGCTATTGAGCCGATTTGCCAGTCTGAACCAATAAAATCATATTTTATAACTACATTTCGGGCTTGTAATCTGCTTGCCAAGTTTGCTTATGTTTCGAGCATTTTTAGCCTCTCAAAATTATCTTCGTTGTTAACGGCGAAGACTGCATTGTCACAGCAACGGTTTTCGACGAAACATCAAAAGCTTCATGAACTGGCATTATGAACTTCTTATATTTGTGTGGAACTAATTTGATATTGATTTGATTTACCTACTAAGAGAAACAAGCCAAAGTATAATGACTTTAACTTCCTGTTACCAGTAGGTGGCGCTATGACTATGATTCAAAATTGGCCTGCAGATGTCTTCAAGCCTGGAGTCTAATCAAATATGTGAAATCTGGTAAAGATGATGTGGAGTCGAGTTACATCAGTTTATTCGTTCATGGCGAAGGATCGAAATTCGCCGAGCCGCCACGTCGCCGCCCTTCAACAACTTCTTACGATTTTCACAATGAAGCATTATCAAGGTCTTAAGGCTGTTCTGACAACATTTTAGAGGGATCTGATTAATCTGTGAGGAGCAGGATGTCAAAGTACACAACTTACAACTTCCGGTTGCCACTAGGTGGCACTATTACTATGATTCTAAATTGTCATATGGATGTGTTCCGGTTCAGGATGTTATGACATATGAGAGATTTGGAGCAGATTAGACAATGTACGGCCGAGTTACAACAACTTCCTGTTTCGCGGCAAATGGTGTTTTTTTGACGCCACGGACACATAGTTCGATGGTGATAAAATAATAATAATAAACATACGAAAAACAATAGGTCCTCCGCTCCGACTACGTCGGTGCTCGGGCCCTAATAATAATTCCTACAGTTTCAATAGGGACCTCGCGGCCCGACGTTGTCGGTGCTCGGGCCCTAAATAGACAAGCAAAAGGACTACAACAGGCGAAACAGCCACATAAAAAACAAAATACAAAAAGAACAAAACAATTAAAAGCGACACAAAAAAGTACAAAGAAAGACACAAAATTCCCACAAATATAAGCAAAATGACTACAAATAGACAGAAAATGATCACAAAGAGAAGCACAATGACCACCAAGAGACAGAAAACAACATCCAGACGAGGCTAAACAATGTAACGTGTCTTGCTCCCATGTAGGAGAGGTGGCGGGCCCATTGTCTCCTAATCTGCCCATGCTTGTGTACATCCTTAGCAGTGGTCTTGTGTCCCAGTGGAACAGCGACAGCTCCCTGAGCTCCTTGTGAAGTATTCATCAGAAAGACAAGAGCACGCGGAGACTCAATGCTAATCAGCTAATACATGCGACCTCACACAATATCCTGGCAAACAAGCTCAAATCTGAAGCGCAAAACACACAAAGGCCGGATTAGCTCCATTAGTACAGGAATCTCAGAGGCAATTAACCTGCCGTGAGCAAAGCCCCCTCTCACATTCCATTATGTGGCGCCGAGCGGCAGAGCGGGAGGAGGAGCTCGGCCAGGAGGAGTGACGGAGGAGGAGGGGGGGACTCTCAGTGCTCGGGGTCAAAAGCAACATGTGACTGGCATAGCAAGCAGCGGTGAGGTGATGACCTGTTGCGACAGCCAACACCGGGCCACATGGACCTGGTGGGGAGGAGTTAACTGTTCTCCTCACTACCATAGACACAAGCCCAGAAAAATCAACCTACAGGAACTAACTTTGAGAAGAAAGGCAAAAATAGGTTTGTCAGTGTACAGTCAAGTTCAGATAAAGCCATCAGAGGTGCCCTACACTCAGCTTTAGGAACACTAACTCCAACCGTCCAGCTCTCCTTGTGATCACTTAATAATCTTTAAACGCATCAAATCTGTTGTCTGATAATCGACACACAAAACATATAAAAGACAATGATTGAACTGTGTTATTGGCTAAACTAATACACTGTACGGAACAAGCCATCACAGAGAAAGGTCACGGCAGCATCTCTGGAGAAAGGGTTGTTTAGTGACCAACTCCCTCAATCCCTGAAAGTCAAAATGTCTTTTGCAGGGATGTAAATCTGAATAATAATTTCTATTGTCACTGGGAGTTGACATATTTTGATTTTCACACAGATGCATCGCCGCCTCCCTCTGTGCCACCCACAGAAAACGTGCATCTGCTTGAGCCTGTGATTAACTGATTGTAGTTCAGTCCAAACACATCTTAGGTCTGATGTTCTAAAGGGTTCTGCCGAGCATAGGAAGTCAAAACGCGAGGATATGGTTTTAAATGTTTCTCCATTTGAATATCCATATTTATATACAAAGAATTTTACCTTTACATTGTTCTGGTTGTATTAAAACAATAGCAATTATCAAAAAACGATCATATAGTTCTATGGAAAGAAGGAAAACTCTCAGAGGGTTATCCATTTTCATCACATAACATCAAACCGCACGATCCTTATTATAAGAATATTGCCTCAATGATCAGCAGTGAGCAGTGTTGTGGAGCAGGCAGTGTGAATTCCTTGGGTAGGAAAGGACACGTGGAGAGATGAGTTGTAGTAACATGTTGGACAGCTAGTCTTGACTAAAATGGTGGCTTCTTTATACGAACAACTTGCCGGCTCCAGAGGACTGTGGGATGAGAGACATGAGCCCAGCTGAAAGATAAATGACTCTAATATAGAGTAAGAGCAGTCAACATGAGGAGGCTGACCTGTGCTGCAGTGCTCTGTTAGGAAACACTCTGAACTGAGCTCATTGGTTCCTTGCACGGATTTTTACAATATTGCAACTGTTTAGTTCAGATTTCTGGACAAATTGGGAGCTGAGATTGAATGTCTTCAAAAACATAAAATACACAACTCTAGTGGTATTCGTCTCCCTCTCACCTCTTGGCATGGACTTTACAACCCATCCAGTTTATTCAGATGATTCCAGTATTTTAGACCCGATATGTTTAAAAGAGACTCAACATATTGAAACTGTTAATGAAAAAAGACTTGAAGTGGTGGAAGATAACATTGGACAAGAGCTGACATTGACTCAAGATCTATCTGTGTCTCCCCACACACACACACACACACAGCGGACACTGTGCTGATGACACATTAGCTCTTACAGGCATTTCTAGATCTACATAAGTAAATCCATCAGTGGACTTCATTTCTTTATTTCATGTCAAATGTTAACAACTGCAAATGTTGTTGTGTGTGAAACTATGAAACATCGTTGCATGTACACCAGACTTGTTTGTAACTATGTACCAGAGTTCTTCTTCTTTTGACTGGTAGCATGCAGCTTGTTAATGTTTCCTATCACAGTAGAACAGCTCAATAGAAGATGTCACCTTGAACATATAGACTTCTTTCCAATGAGTAAAGTTAGTTAGTTCTATGAACATGCAGAACTTAAAGTGCCTTATACGTGTGGGTTTGTAAATGTTCCCTGAAGCATTTGAACCTTGCTTAGAAAGAGAATATCAGAAGTATTACCACAAGGCTTTATTAACGACACAGTCTGTTCTAGATGGATGAAGACGTGTAGGAGGGTAAAAGCATGAAACAAGGACAGCGAGCGTGTTTCTGACTCACTGCAGGCACAGAGAAGTCTTCAGTGGGCTCTGTCCTGAGTGTGTGACAGCAACAACTCATCAGGCTCTTTTGTTGTTAAGAGCAATCCATCGACCCTCCATTCAGAGCTGTGATGGGCTGCTATTCACAACAGATACTTGACTCTCAAAGTTCGAATGGAAAAGAGAGCGAGCAGGTGGCCCCACGATCGGCATGAAAGCTCCACGAATGGCTGGAGGGCGACGAGTGCTTACCTGAGCCCGGCTCCATGGAGAAAACCAGAGTATCCTGAGGAGAAGCAAGTGCTGGCAGACTTCTGCACTGTTCCTCGGGAGTAACGCCAGCCCATAAAACAGACCCCTACTCCCAGCCGATGGGAGCGCCGAGCCTTGAGGGGGGGGGGGGGGCTGAGGTCAGTCGCAGGTAGAGAGGCTCCAGAGCACCGTGAGCGATCTGGGCGGGTTTCAGCTCCTTGTGGCTGCAGCGACGGGGTCAGAGCTGCCGGTCTCTCCGGGGAGAAGCTGTGAAGATCCTGCAGCAGCAGCTCTGAAAGCGGGGGGGGCAGCCAATGTCTGTGTGCATGATGTCACAGGTGTCAGGTTTCAGCTGGAGGCTCAGAGGGGCGGGCTCTGCTGTGCTGAGGGGTTTGTGACCCGGCACAGGTGAGACTGACTCCTCCCCCGTGCTTTACCTGGCCTCAGCAGAGGAGGGGGGGGGTATTCTTTTGTTTGGAAACAGACCAAGTGTTTAATGGGTCAAGCGGGGCTTTTAGAGCTATTAGCACTAAAAAAGCCTTTGGACACACAACACGGCGGCTTCATAGAGGTCAGAGAACAGCTGATTTTAAGATGGTCAGCTTTAAGAGCTGCTCGCCGTATCAACACACTTCATTTAAATCTCCTACAAATACATAAAAGAAATGTCAGTTTGTTGAGTTGGAGTACAGAAAGCTTCCCTTAATGTTTTCTTACAGATGTTCAATGTCACGGCTGATTATTTAGATGGTTTCAATAATGTGAACACAACGTTTCAGAAAGAGACACACAGCGACGAACAGACCGGATCCAGCAAAGGGAGAGAGAAAGCTTTTACTTCTCTACAGCCTTCTCCTTCAAAACTGGACCAATTTCAAGAAATACTTTTCCCATCAGTCACTTAGACACAACAACACAGACAATAGGGTCCAGGTTGAAGAATACCAACGCTACCGACTGTCCTCGACCAAAGAAATTGTCAGAAAACATTATTTGACGACTAATCGATAAGTTGATTTGATGGAAGGATCGGTAAAACGGAGTTTCCCCACAAAGCACCACTTCAAACCTTGTGTTTCCCAGAGATGTGCTCACAGGCTTCTAGTAAGTCATTTTCATTGTGCATGAAAGAGCATAACGACTAAAGAAATCCCAGTGGACTTCGACCAAAACGACTGATTAGTTGACTTATCAGACCTCCGTGTTACACTTGAAGCTGTGCTTCATACTGCATGGAACAACATCAGAGGACAGTGATCACAAGCAGGAGACATGTTGGAGAGAAACCAAGCTTTCACATCTTTCATCATTCTGAAACAAACTAAAAACTACAAACGTTTGTAAAACGTTGACTTTGGTGATTAACTGGTCTACGGTGATGTTTGGTATGTTTCCCCCGCTCTGAAACACCGATCCTCAACATAACCTAACACAGTAACATGCTGTTTGTGGCCACCAGTTTGAACTTCTTCAGATTTCTTTCTGAAATATGAAGTCTCATATCTTATGCTCCAAATGAGTGAAGCTTTTACATTCGATTTCACAGACTGTAAAAGCACAACAGCAACTACCTTTTTTCTCAGACAACTATACACATAATGTTTCAGTATTATATAGAAATGAAACACACCGCTGCAGTGGTGAATCACAGATGAAACTAGAACTAGAAAAGAACTAAACCGCCACAAAAAGGCATCTTCCTAAAACACAAATCAAGTGTTCAATAGTCATCAAGAAGCCGGCCACAGACCACTGCTGCTCATACATCGAGATTATACATATCTTCACACTGTTACATGCTAAATTCAAGATCCTGTTTCAAATTCAGATCACCACATATTTCTGTCCGACATTTAGAGGATTCCATCCCCTTTAAGGCTTTCCTGGGTCACCACCTTTGCTCTGCAGATGGAGCAGCGTGTGAGCTGTCAAATCCAGGAGCAGCAAAAAAAGAAAAAGTCCGGAGTCACGGGGGTTTCTCACAGGAGCAGAGCTCAGAAGCAAAGAACAAAAGCGGCACAGTATGGCCACATACTTTCCTGACAATTAAATGTCCGGAGCTCGCAAAATAAATGAGCTATAATTACTTCCGTTCACTTGGAATGTCAGAGCATTCCAACACAACTACAATCATCTCAGAGCACGCGTCTGAACCACAGATCTCACAGGACGACTAGCAGGCGTTTGATAGTGCTGACAAATCATATTCATATGGACTCAAGCATGTCTTCAATTCATATTGGGTTATTAACTATTAAGCATTATGTTATAAATGGTTATTAATGAATTAATTTGAGTTACTCTTGGTTAACAATGAAGCATTGTTATTACCTGACGTTTGAGCATCATGTAGCTACTAGCAGAGCTATCAATAGGTAATATGTAATATGCTATTGATCATCGAGTGATGACTCTGACTAGACTCTGCATAAGGCAATAACTATTTGGGACTAGATTATTAATGATTATGATGTCATGAATGTCGGTTAATATTGATTATTAATGTTATTATTAATATTAGGGTTAATCACTATTGTTCATCAACCATTTCATTTAATTAGCTCACTGATGTTATTGTCTCTTGAATTCTAGGTCGTTACAATCCATAAGGTATCAGTAAAACACCCATTATCTCCCTTCATACACATATCATTATGACATCAAGGGAAGATTATACTTCTTAAGAATTGTTTCAAAGTTGAAACCTATTATTTTTTCTCAGTAGCACAGCGGATACTTTTTGATTTATTATTTCCCAGTATGTAGTGGAATGGAGTTATTGAAACTCATCAACAGATTAGAGCTCTTTTGATCCGTGCTGTCATGGCCAATAGCTGAAGCCAATGGAAGAGAAGATGAAGAAGCAGAAGCACTCGTGGGCACTAGATTGAGGAAGTGTCCTGCTCTGGAGGAGAGCATTACCAGATGGCACTCATGTTTCTTTGCCGATGTGAATGTGTCGCACATCAACCTGATTTGAAGGATGCAGCGTTTTTCAATCAGTGCAGGTTAAGCTGTATAGTTATAATTGTTAGATTGTATGACTGGGACCATTCAGCCATTCAATCAATCACTCCAAATCGTAAAGGAATACTTTACCCACAAAATGACTATTAATAGATCAACTATCACCCTGTTCATGTATAAAATGCTGCTTTTTTAAAATGCAGATTTCTCAGTTTTTCTGTCCACATTTTTGTTTAAAAGAAAAAACACTTTACGTTTTTGTACGAGATTTTTCTCTACAATAAATGTGAACGGACGTGGACTTTGAATCCCACCTCAAAGAGAAGAAGAGCCACGACTTCTGAGTAAATCACCACATAAAGAGAGAGAACAACTCACGAGCTCCTCCTCAACTCAGCCACTAGAAGAAATGAACGGCAACATCTAACGCACAATGACAAGAGTTCTTCACAATAATAGAGCAGTGGTATCGGGGACAATGGCACAGGCCATGTAGCCACTCTACTGTACAGCTATCTGCTGGAAGACAGGCGTCACAGGCTCTTCTGGCTCCAGTGAGGGACAAAGATGGTGGCCAGCTGGAAACGGCTGCTAAAAAGTGACAGCAACAAGCGCGCGTTTTAACTAAAGATGAAAGGTTTCTAACTCCAGACGAGGGGAAATAAACAGCAAATGTGCCGCGTTCAGCACAGAATACACTCTCAGCACCGCTTCTGGTGTTTATTGCTTAGCGTGAATACACGTGGAAATAATTACAGAAATGCTATTAATTGAATTAATCAATAATTGAAAAGGACACAGCCCCTAAAACATAGACATTTTCAAACGTCCCCTTTCAAACCAAGTCCACAGTCTCTGCTTAACCTCCTGGATAGACTTCCCTTTAGTAAAGTTATCAGGGACCAAGAAAAGAAACGTGTTTATTTATTAACAGGCTGTGAATAAGCTGGAACCACCATTTACATAAAGGGGGGTTTTACCATAGCGTGAACAAGCAGCATTAACTCTCTTGCCTCTGCTCGGCTGCTCTGTCAGGGAGTATCCATTTCAACATCACAGGGCACATCTTTGCAAAAAGCCTGCCGGCTCATGTTCCTCATAAAGATTTATCATTTCAGCAAAATGAACCTCCTGCAATTTTCACGGAGGTCAAAAGACACATCAAACGAGCTGTGGTTCCCCCTGGAAGTGAGCGGCCACCTGGTAGAGGAAACTGGCTGCGATTCCTCTCCCTTCATTGGGTTACAAGGGGCCGCCTGGCGTCTGTGATTAGTGAGGTGAGCTGCCTCTTAATGACCCTCTGAAATCATAGTTTCTGAGGCAAAGTGAGTCTGCCCGAAATACAAGAATGCTGGAAGCGAACTGACCCCCAGTTCTTGAGTCCGCTTCTGTTCGGCTGGGTGCAAGGCATCACTTCCCTTTAGGGGCGGGCTGCTCATAGGAGACTTCTGACTGACTCTGAAACCGTTTGTTCATGTCATCACGCTGCTTTTGTGCAGCAATGCTCCACATTCTGTGTGAAGTATTAGTGAGTGCAAAAGGTCTCTGTGTAAAAGCCCTGAATGAACTGAGAAGAGCTCTGTGCTTAAAGGGTTAACCCCCAACTGACCACGCATCATCGGTCGGTCAATATTCAGTCTGCAATGTACACAATACAGTATGTGTTGTATACGAGGCAACACTGTGTTGTGTGTTTACTTTTATATCTATTCTTTGTATGACTGCTGCCGTTTTTTGTTGAATTGAATATCGAATAATAATTGAAAATAATCTTTTAAAATCTCTTACAGTCTTTCTGGTTATTTTTATGTGTTTAACTCCTAAAAGCGATGGTGTAGTCACGTGTTAGAACAGCTGTACATGGATACTGAGAGGGGCTTCTCATAAAGGGCATGAATCATATGAACAGAGCTCATCGTTATGGATGATCAAACTGGAGCCAGGTTGATATTATCTTGCTGCTTAAATGATATCAGTTCACACGTTCGGCCAATCAGTGACAGGGCTGAGGGTGAATGGTGTTTGCCTCGGAAGGTTCCTAACTGTGAAATGACCCGGACCTGCTGCAGACGCCCGACACCAGCTGGGACCAGAAGCTCACACGAGGCGCTCAGTGGAGCAGAAAGAGCGGGGACGAGAGGTCCACAGAGCACTAAACTAGGATTCATCAGGTACGGACCGACTCATTTCACACACTGCTAAAAAGGTACAAAAAATATGTCCATAGACGTAGACACACACACATAATCATATGCCCCCCCCCCCATCGATAATAATAATCTTGATATATTGACAATTTCCGATCCCTACTCCCACCGCTTTGTTTTTTGACTTCGTGCTTGTTTTCGGGCTCCTCTACATATGAATGGGCACTAATGAGCGGGAGAGGTCTAATGACTGGTCCGCTCAGGAGGGAGAGACTTTGTTTTTGCAGAGGGAGCCCCTACTAGTGGGATTAATCCTCCACTAGCACAATAGGTTCATGAAGACGACAGGGCAGTGTAAGACCCCGAGGTTGGAAGTCAAGTTTATATTTGTTATTAATGTTTTTGTTATTCGCTTTTGTTCCAGCACACGTGTCTATGTTGCCAACGCATACAGATTGAACTGTTGTTATGGGATACAGTAACTTCAGAGTAGCATCCTTAGATAACCCGGTGAAGAGAAGCGGAGTCATGTCAAAAATCAGAAGGGAAAAACACCAAATTATATTTCTACAGGAAATGCATTTATCCCAAAATGAACATGAAAAATTAAAAAAATGTGGATACAAGAACACATTTTATAGCTCATTGAAAACTGGAAAAAGAGGAGTTGCTATATTATTACATAATTCTATTAACTTTGACTTGGTTAGGGAGATGAGAGACAGTGAAGGCAGATATGTTCTTGTGCAAGGAGAGATAGAAAACAAGATGACCACACTTATCTGTGTTTATATACCCCCACAAGGTGATTACAGCAGTATAAAAGAAATACTCCAGAATCACAAGGCACACTAATATGTGCAGGAGACGTTAACACGGTAATAAGTAATAAATGGGACACATCTAATGAGGTTTGGGTGAGATGGGCTTACTTGACGTTTGGAGGGATCTGCATCCATCTGAAAAAGATTATACTTGTTATTCTGCCCCCATGCAGTCTTCTCAAGAATATATTTTTACGTTTCAGAATGATAGACATCGGATTCAGAAGTGTGATATAGGAACTAGAGATATCTCTGACCACTCACCGATGTATCTAACACTACATTTAGATAGCAGGCCAAAGCAAACCATCTGAAGACTTAACACAATGATCGCAGACCACAAAGTAATGTAAACTTATCATCTGAACCCCATTGTCTCACTCACCCTGCACACCTGCTTTGATCTTATAAAGCAACTCAGTTTGTGGACCCAGTTAAGAAAACGTAGCTGGCTGGCATATGACTCAGAATTTAAAGCAAACAGTATAGATTCTAGATTCAGGTACTGGACCAAACAAGGTATTACTGCTTTCTGCACAATAACGGAGAAAAACACAATACAAAGTCTCCAGATATTGAAGGAAAATTACAATTTACAAAAGTATGATTTCTTCAGATATCTACAGTTACGGCAGTACTTTTCATAATAAATGAAGAGACATGAGGTAACTATGGAACCTAATGAAATAATACAATTAATAGTACGGGCATACATTGGCAGCTCCAAATCAGAAATTTCAAAACTTTACCAGGAATTACAAAGGGCAGAGGAACTACCACGACATAGATCAAGGAGAGGTGGGAGGAAGAACTAGGAGATCAAATACCCAGTCAGCAATGGGAGAATATGTGTGAAACCGCGTTCACTACTTCCTGTTCTATGTACTGGCGTGTATTTGGCTGGAAGAACCTTGTTCGTTTCTTTATTACCCCTAAAATGAAGACATGCTTACAATAAACCATACATGCTGGAGGAACTGTGGGGAGGGTTGTGCAAACCACCACCACATCTTCTGGTGCTGCCCCAACATACAAACATTCTGGCAAAACGCTTGCAGAATTATGCAGCATATTCTTGGCCAGCAGATCTTATTCACATGCAAGTCACTTTATTTGGGTGATCTACCAGAAGGAATAACAGGAAGTGACAGATACCTCCTGAAAATATTAACGGTAGCAGCAAAAAAAGCAATGACTCGTAAGTGGCTACAAACCGACCCACCTTCAGTCGAACATTGGATTGAAATCATTAAAGAAATTCACGATATGGAAAGACTGACTTTCCTACCGAGATTAAGAAAAGACACATACAAGATGGACAAAATGGACCAAATATCTGTCAGAACAAGAACTTGGCTGGTGACTTGACCTCCCTAACCTCACACAGGTTTGTTGACTCTGTTCAGTGTTGATGCTCATTATCTGTTAAGAAGACAGGTACTCTCTTCAAACAGGATGCTACTTCATCTGTGCTAATCTAGATCCTAACATAAATGATGCTGTGTATAGAACCCGTCCAATATAGATTTTTGATATCTGATCCTGAAGTGATGGTTGACACGAGTGACGAACAATATTGTTGGCATGTTGCATGGTTGTTTTGATGTATTTAGTTTTTCTCTTATTCATCTATTTATGTTTAATTGTATTTGTCTTCCTGGTCTTTCTTTGCCAGGTGCATGATTTACTCGTATTATTCCTTTACTTCTTTGGGATTTGTTTTTCCTTGCTATAAAAAACCCTTAATAAAATATTGAAGTATAAAAAAAGGAACTGAGCCGGAAGTATCAAAAGGAGCTTTCTGACCTGTTTGGGTTCAGTTGAAATGAACTCATTTGTTGAGGCTGGTGTGAAAGCTGTCAATAGAACACTGGTGCGGACCAAAACCAAGACCAGCTGAAGAAGTGGGTCTGTTCTGCTTCTAATGCGGTTGTTTTTTGTTTTTAACACGATTTCAAAAGTGAAACTAGTAATAAATCCATCTGTTGATGGTGAACTGTGTTCAGGTGGCGCTCTAGCTGTTCTATAGCAGGCCATGTATACAGGTCCCTGATCAATAGCTCACAAGCTGTTCAAATGGGACTACTTTGTCAGTTCATCAACTCCATTAAAAAAAGTGTGACAGCGATCAGTCATGTTCCTTATGAACGAGCCCGTACCCGCAATTCACAGTCTAATAATACTAACTAGAAAATGCATTTCCTGCTGAAAATGCGTTGGAATGCTGAAAGCTGAAATGAATCTCAAAAACATTGCTGAAAATAGATATCCAATTTTAAAAAAATTGCAAAAAGCTTAATAATTCAAAAAGTTGAAAGATTACAAATATGAAGTCATATGTAGCTGAAAGTATGAGAAGAAGGCTTTGAAAGTTGAAGAAGTTTAACAGGATTTGAAGATTTTCTCCATAGAGATCCCATTCAAAAGAAAATTGCAAATAGCTTAATATTTCAAAGAATTTAATGATTACAAATATGAAAATTCATATCACCCCTCTCCTGAAAGAGCTGAATATTTTGATATTCGAACGGTTTCGTAACGTTTAAATACAGTTAATCCATAGGGCTTTTATTTTGAAAGGGTGGGGCTGGGTGGGGGAGAGAGGAGTAGGAGACAGAATCAGAAAGTATGAAACACACATACAGAGGTTATTAAATGACAGGCTTCATCACAAGCATTCCAGTTAGAATTCACTCTGTGGGGCTTTTATTTTGAAATGGGGTGTGGGGGGGGGGGGGGGGTGGACTTATGTTAGATAAACACAAGCAGGTTATTAAATGTCAGGCTTCATCATAAGCATTTCAGTTAGAATTCATTCTGTGGGGCTTTTTTTTTTTTAAATGGAGTGGGGGGAGGGGAGTCCTGTAAAAAGCTGTAAGACCTGAATGACTGTATGAGAGACACACACAGAGAGAGAGACATACAGAGATAGAGGGAGAGACACACACAGAGAGAGAGACATACAGAGATAGAGGGAGAGAGACATACAGAGAGAGGAGTGCGTGTGTGTCTGTGTGTTTATCAACATCACTAATGAGCTTAATCAGAAACACCTGTGTCCTTGCAGCCTTTTCATGGAGATTAAACAGGGAAACACCTCTCAAACAAATCCTCAAAACTCCCATAACCGTAGCTCCTATTGCTCCGATATTAATAAATGAGAGGAAGGATGAGTTGAAGAACAGATCCTGTAAAAATTGTGTCTGTAGTGTACAAAATGTGGCTGAACTGGCGATTTAGAAATGGGGTACCGTGTTCTGTGGAAGATGTTTTTGAAGCAAAATTTAACATTGGTCTCTATGGAGCAGAAAGTTGGTTTTCCTCTCAATTACAGGCTTCTGTGTCAAATCTGTAAATCTGTGGGATTCCACAGTCATTTGTCTACGACAAGGACAAGATTAGCTACTTCTACATCCAGAAATGATGCATGAAGAGTGAAGATTGTGGACACAGTGGCAAAAGACAAATCTTTTTTTCACAAGAATCTCAAGCTGCTCTTCACTCTAGCGGTGACATCACGCACTCTAAGCTGCGCAATACACACCCATTATAAAGTCAGAAAAGGAGTGAAAAAATCATAAAAGTTAAAATGGGACAGTTCAAAAAGTATAAAAGATATCAAAAAGCTGAATAATGCGGCAATAGATCAGGGTTTTCTCAACATTTGAAAGTTTAAATGGTGTCTGTAGCTGAAAGTATGAGGAAGTAGAAGGATTTGAAAGTTGAAGAGGATTTGAACATTTTCTCCATAGAAACCCATTCAAAAAAAAAAATGCAAAAAGCTTAATAATTCATAAAGTTTAAAGGTTAGAAACATGAAAAGTCATAGCACCCCTCTGCTGAAAGAGCTGAACATTTTGATAGTTGAACGGTTTCTGTAGCTTAAAATATGAAGGAGCAGAAGAGTTTCAAAAAGCGTACGGAAGAAATATAATTATTATAAAAAAAATAAGAAGAAGTATAAAGATTTGAAGAACAATAGTTGGAATGCTTAACAGCATTCCAACAATAATCACTTATTTCTTTGCAACCCTGATTTGAACAGGCACAAGGGACACACATCATGTCCTGTGCTGTTTGCTTTTTGATTCTTTCCCACGTGGGTCCTGAGGATGCAGGATGACAATCAACAAGTTATCACTTCATCTTTGTGACCCTCGTGCCATCCTCCAGTATTGAGAAACAAGTTCAAAACACCAAAATGAAGTGTATGAATTAATCGGGGGAGTGATCTGAAGCTTTATGTAACATGAGCGCTGTTCTTTCATAATTGAGCATGACTCAGCGTAGTTCTCAGGACACGATCCATAGATGATGACAGTTGTGTAGAGGAGAGATCACTGGCTACTCTACCTGTCTGATGTGTGCCATAGAGAGATGATCTATCTGCTCTCTCTACCTTTAGCCTGAGCGTTCTCATCGGGCCATGGCAGTGACTAACACAGCCTGTTGTATGAATACACACAGCCATCATTTAGAGACAGCAGGCATCCACTGTCTATTATCAATATGACATAAAGGCCTTGGTAAAAAAAATACCAACACACTGATGCGTTGCATTTCTTTCACAAATCGATATCCGCTGTGAAGATGCTGATGCAGACTAGCTGCAGGCTTCCATCGAGCCCTCCACAGGCTCGGGAAATGAAAGTCAATTGCAATTTGGTAAAGAGTGTGATTCAAGCATTTTCATTTCACTCAAGTCAGAACAAGTTAGATGCAGTGCTTTCAACGTGTCACTTTTGGAAATGCACATCGACACATGTGTATTCTTGAGGCCTTTCACACAGACGGGCTGAGTTTGTGTGTGCTATGCGCCGCTCTGCTGTTAGCTACTAGTGATCAGCGGGTCGAGCCACAAACCCACGGACCGGTTCGTCTCTGTCCTAGTCCTCAGTCTTAATACTTGCCACTACAATACATAAAGTTGGCAGTTTGCACATCAGTTTGGGTTCAGGTGGTCGGTTAATAATGAGTCTCTATGCAGGCAGGACGCTGCAGATTGGCTCTTTTAACGGGTCGGCTGGGTGCGGGTAATAAATAATGTCAACCAGCGCATCACTGATAGCTACATTCACCAATCACACACTTCATGCAATACACCTGAAAAATAAATCCCATATTGACAGCGCAACATCTCTACATTTGCTGCATGTGTTGCATTCTGCTAAACAAGCAGCTGTCTTATAAAACCAAATGAATTAATTACAAATTCACTCAATGGAGGAGGGCGGTTTCTTTGATAGATAAGAAGTTGCTGGGAGACATCATAGCACTGGTAGTTCAGACATGATGTGGCTGATAGGGAATGAGTGAGTGGAGAGCTGAAACAATAAATGAAATATGAATGAAAGCAGAGATAATATGTCAGTGCTGAGCTGGAGGTGGATTCATGATCCAAGCATCGACACATTCCGACCAGCAGCGGCTCTCCGCTCTGCTCTGCTAGGAATACGCGGCAGGTGTGTTTTTGACGGAGTTGCGGGGTGTTGCACCGTGCAAATAGAACTGAAATATAGAACATACAAAATACAAATTCAAAACAATTATGAGAATTGATGTATTTACAGCGCAGCCACAAATATTTGACCCACGTCTTTCATAACTGGTGTAGGACTGGACTGCAGGCTACAGCACAACAAAGTAAAAAATAACAATAAACACGTGTTCTCTCTCTCTCTCTCACACACACACACACACACACACGCACACTAAATAAGGAGGGCCTCCAAAAAACATCTTGCCTGGGGCCCCCTGTTGTCGAGAGCCGGGCCTGGTGCCAGGGCTTCTGAAACAGCTGCATCCATGGAAGCAGACAGTGAAACGAAAAGCACGTATGAGATGAATTAGTGAATTAATGACTTTTAAAAAACAACATATTGCAACGAATCCTCGTACAACGCTTTCTATGATTTCCTACAAAAGCCAGAAACACGTGTCAATATCTGCTCGTTACACGCATACGTTTCTTCAAAATAAGTTTCCATGTCGACAGGAAACTCAGTGAGGTTTAAGCAACTAAACGACTTAGTTTTGTTTAAAAAGATCGTCGTTTGGTAATACTGTAACTAATTCTGAAAGTTACGTGACAAATAAATCAACGTTGACTTCTCGTTTCCTGGTTTGGTCTCCTGAATGAGAGATGCTTATGAGCTTCAGCGGTCTCTATACTTCCTCATTCTTCATCACGTGGATAACATTCTAAATGTTTTCGTGGGATATCTGCGAATTACCACGCATACATTTTTTGTTCTTTGATTGTTAGCTGCTCCTATCAACATCTGTCAAAACTAAGCAGCCCCATCCCTTATACTATTCTACCATGAGCACCATGTCTGGGCTCGTGGCAAAGTGAAACAAAATGACTTCACTCCAATTATTTGGAGAAAAACCAGCAAAAGAACACTTTTGCATGTTGATATGAAAAGGTTTCCACAAAAAGCAGCGGCCTTCCTCACTGCATGGACGACTGTGTGCGGTGAGAACACAGCGACACCAATCAGTGTGGTTGTGTTGCCTGATGAGATTAGTGAAGTCCCAGACTCTGGAGATTTATGCCTGTGCGGCGAGACACACGGAGTCATTATCCTCCATAGAATGCATTAACATTTTCTTTCTCTAATTACAAATACAGCCTCTGTTCATCAGCGGATAATTAAAGGTCTGTCTAAAGGTTTCCTGGTGGCTCTGTGACAGACGCACACGATGCTCTGTGTGCCGCCGCTCCATGCAGGCGGGGAGGCTTGACAATCTGTCCAATCACGAATGCCTTCCCGACACTTCGTATTTCTAGAGCGTCTTGGAGAAAGAGCTGCTCCGGAGTGTGAACACACGACATGCATGTGATATCGATGTGGGGATCGTCCTGAGCGTCACTTTGTGTCCATTCCCGTCTTTGAATGTAATGTTTAATGTTTGCTGTCAACACAGCATAACAGTGTAAGCTTTACACAGTTATCTCAGTCAGTGAATCTGCAAGCTGTTCCCACTTTGATACCCACATATTCAGTAAGACATCAGCAGTGCATAAAAAAAAAATCAATGAGGCCCAGGCAGCTACCTCCTCCACGTCTGAAAAGTGAAGCCAATGCTTAAGTTCCTTATACCTGCATTCTCTCTAGTGTCCACCAGGGGGCGACTCCTCTGGTTGTATAGAAGTCTATGAGAAAATGACTCTACTTCTCTCTTGATTTATTACCTCAGTAAACATGAGTTTATGGTCTCAGTCTCTAGTTTCAAGTCTTCTTCAATACAGCATGATGTTCATTTAGTACATTATGGTTCATTTAGAGTCAAACAGACCATAAAGCAGGGGATGCTTTAGGCCCTCATCTTAAATACAGATTGATTTCGAATTACAAGCATCATATTCAGTAGATTCTAAAAGTTTAGCTGGTGATAATTGCAACAAATGATTGCTGTCCTGAAAACTTGTATAATCTTGTCTTGCAGCATTATATATATTTGCCATTGTTTGGCCTCTGATAAGCCTCCTCCTGGATCTGCTACCCAAACCAAACTATTTGGATTGTATTTCATTGTCTCACAGCAAGGACCTGAACAAATACACCTGTCCATGTTGAATCAATCAATGGTAACACTACTCACAACTGTTTTTGTCTCCAGAACACCTATGTTGCCTCCAAACCTCCAATCCACAGAAACCTGCTGGTGATATTCCACCAGGGCTTTGCTGGTGATGTGTTGGTACAACTCACAAAAATGTCCGTTTTAGACAATTCTGCAAATCCCTGGATAACGTTCAATGGGAAGGCCTTTAAAATCCATTGTGCCTGCAATATCTGTGCATGGCAACTATGCATCTGAATGACTAGAGAGATCACTAGTTCACACATTCTTTGGCTTTCCCAGACATCCATTTTGATGGGTTTTTGCTTAATATCAATTATTGTTGTAAAGCACAATTCTGCAAGATTCTGGACTTTGTCCAGATTTGTAATGTCCAATACGAAAAGATTCTTTGCTTTTGCTTGCAATATCAGTAACATGGAATGATTTATGATCAGAAAGGTTTGGTTACAATTCAAGAAAACGTTCTGGTTAAAGTCCGGCCACTAAACCGCTAACAGAGAAAGAACTGTGGTTGAGGTTGAGAAGAGAAGATTAATTGCAGGTCTGAGCAGCAACACAAAACCCGACCTCCTGCATCAACGTCACATATCCATCCGCCACCCGTCACTGAGCAACCGGATCCTCCGTGCTGCCATGACAGTTAGGATGATGTCGCCGGAACTTTACAGAAAGCCTCACTGACTAAACTAAACAGACTTTAAACGAAGATGAATCGATTTCCAGCACCTTAAGTCCCTCACAGTAGCTGTAGTAGTAGTAGCTTCGTCCCTTTGGCTGACCTTTGACCCGGATGTTTAACCCTAACCTGTTGGATAGAAAGGGAGAGGGAAGTAACATAGTTTGTGGACGGATCGTAAAGCCCTGCACTAAAATGATGAACTTCTCCTCCATATATTTGCGGACGAAAGGAAAGATTTCTGCCGGCTGTGATTGGTTGTTCAGCGGTCTAAAAAGTTGAACTACTTTTATCTCGGGTGAAAAAAGTCACACCCTTAAAAACAGCTGCTTGGGAAGGCTTTCACACCGAAACGGTGTCGCGGTGCTTTTGAGTGCACCTTCCACGATTCTACATTTACACCTACTGCTTTGTGTTCTTCATTAGCTTCACACATTTTCTGTCCACTAAAGACCAGCAGAGCCCACCCCGACTGTACATCAGCCAGCTCTCACTGGTCCAGGCTGGATTCTATTCTTCACCTCCTGACGAGGTTATTGAACACCTCAGCATTAGACAATCTGACATTCAGCATCTCTGCACCCCAGATGTGTCAGTTGTGAGTATTCATACGAAGAAAATCGACATGTCAGAGCACGCCAGGGATGATGGAAACCACAGAATGGGAAGGCCATAAGCCTGATGAGAAGATAGGTAGGCACCCGGCGATGTGCTCCACCGCTAATGCTCACAATCTAAGCCAATAAGCTGCCACGCGACTGACACGGCCGGCTCCGGCATAATTCCACTCACACAGTCAAAAGCACTCCTATTAACCGCAGGAATCCCAATGTGTTCATCAGCGGCAATCAGAGGGCCGCTTCCACGCCCGATGATCGGTGCTGATGGTGTTTCACAGCGCTTCACAACGCCCACATGGTTCGCAGATGCGCCGTCCCCGGAGGGGCGGGGGGGGGGGGGGGTCCACTATAACGAGGTGATAACAACCCACGTGTTTGTTAGAGCTGATGCTGCAGGTATGAGCTGCACATGTGCACACGCCCTGTCTATCCCCACCGTGAGAGGAGCTGCGTTTATTCAGCAACAAAATGAGATCTAATGACGGGAGCAGATGCAGCAGTGGAGCATATTCCAGAGGGGCTTTGTGAGCCGATGCTGATGAATGATTCACAGCGCTGGGATCGGCTCATCACTGCTTTCATAGCTGCAACCAATGTAAAAAACAAATCCTGGTATTGTGATCGCATGTTCACAATATAATCATATGTATCAGTGTGACTGATACAGAAGGTTTTGGTTGATTAGGGATGGGTATGGTTAGGGTTTTATTGATTCTAGTACTCCTAGCGATTCTGATTATGGGTTCGGTTCCTTATCGATTCTCTTATCGGTTATTTTTCATTATTTTGTGAGAAAAAAAAAGACAATTACTTGAGAAAATAATCAACATTTCTTTATTATTCTTGTATGTAAAGAAATAGTCTTTCTTGAGCAGCAATACAAGAAGTTCCAAAATCTTTCAAATAAATTCTCAGCTAAACAATTAGCTCAGTGATTAGCTTTCATTTATTATCCAGTTCTTCTGATCAAACTCCGTATGGCATCGCTAACGTTACCTGAGTGGACGAGGATGGACGGCTGCTCCACAGTAGGAAAGTGATCATTTCTGCAGATTGATGTTCTCTTGTTGGTCACATGTTGACATCACATGTTGTGATAAAATGCTGCTGTTTCCTTCTTTACTTGTGAGGGTTTTACTGTGCTTGAGACAGCCAGAGTTCTCAGCATCTACTGGAGTAAAATGTAGCCACACTTTGGATCTTTCTGTTCTCTCTGCCATGATGGGAGTCTCACGCTACACTGTGTGTGTGTGTGTGTGTGTGTGTGTGTGTGTGTGTGTGTGTGTGTCAGAGTAAAGCACACAGAGAAGAGAGAGGAGGTTTGAGACGAGGACATCTCACTCCAGAACTTCTAAAGTACCGACAGCCGAACCGTTAACTCCGGACCGCATCAGTACTCCGGGTTTTACTCATTTAGAACCGGTTCCCGTTTAGAACCGGGTTTCGGGAGGGGGGGCATCGCTAGTTGGAATCCCAAAAAAACAACGTTTCATCAACCATGGCCACTATGACCTTAAGTGCTGCATTGTACATGTTGTGCAAGTCCATGACGCATTGTAAAACCTAAAACCTGTGTGAGATCTGCAGGCACCCGGTCCACTTTACAGAGCTGTATTCACTGTACCAATCCAGACGTCGGATGGTTTACCACATCTGTACGAACCTAAAATAAACAGATTTTGCTGTGATTTAATTGCAATAAAATGATAAAGAAGGATGCCGAAATAATGATATAATGATGCCAAAAAGTCTGTGCAGGTGTAGCTGCAAAACGACAAGCAAACATCTTTTAGAAGGCTTGTTTTCTGAATAGAGTTCAGAGCTGCACTATCCTCAGATTGCAGCTGCTCCATCAGCTCTCAAAATAAACGTAAATACGGCAGCGACGATATTGTTCCTACCATAGACAGTCTATGGTTAAAGGCACATTTTTTTATCCTCCATTTCTGATTCCACAATGTCAAGACATCAGTGGAGCAGTGCAACATGAAGGGGCCAGTGTTTTGCGCTTAAAGACTATTAAGCCACAGTTTGAGCTCTGTGAGGCTGTAATGCTCATTGTAAAGAGACTCACGATGCCCCCCCCCCCCCCCCACCACCAACCGCCTCCCTATGATAAATTTAGCGTTTCCTTCAGTCAAAAGAATGTTGTCTGTGAACAAAATCGAGGCCACACTTAGTTTGTTGAGAAGTGAGAAAATAATTTACCAGTGGTGGGCTATCAGGGCCTTCAAGGCCTTCTCTGCTGGCCTAAACAGAATCACAAAGTTATAGCTATTTTATCATTTAATAATGTTTCTTAAATACACTACATGTATTATAATTTATAAAAATATTTTCCCCATTATCTTATCTTCTCATTGCACAGCTCCTGTCTTCCTCAGTTGCTCTGCTTCCAGTGCAGCTTGTTTTAAGTAGAGCTTTTATCCAATCAGATCTCACCTCTGTGTCTCTAGGTAAGAAGAGAGGCCCGAGGCCTGCAGACTCACAAGTGAATCCATGTGCAGTTTAAGTGAATGGGGACGATGCTGTTGTTTTCCTGCTGAGCTAGCCTCCCAGAACAGCCTCACCAGAGTACAATGTTGTTCTTCCGTGGTGGGCGTGTCAGACAGCACCTTGTCTGTTACGTTGGGTGGGTTGCCAGGTTGAGCGCAGTGGCTCCACCGAGAGAACATTATATTTCCCACAATTTAAGCTTCTGCATTTTCCAAATGCACTCGTATTATTCAAACATACTGTTTGATTCGTAAAGCGTATCGAACCATGAGCCTCGTACCGAACGGTTCAATAGGAACCTATAGGAATAGGAATAGTCTATTGTTTTTCAAAACAATAGACTATTTGCACTGTGCAAAGAAGTCCTTGACATTGTGAATGTGGGGTTACCAGTTACCGGATTCAAGCGCAGTTAAAAACACCATTTGAAAACTATTATATCAGCCACTGACCTCAAATTGCAGAATAACGATAAAGCAATGTTTAATGGCATGCATTTATCCAGATTTATAGCAGTTCCTAAGTTACTCAGTGCCACTGAAACCACTCTTTTCTGACCCGCTGCCTGTAGCTCTATGTGGTAAAGGTGTGTGCTTTGCTGTCATAGTGAATGATGAATATAAAGCCAGAGTGTCCCATTTGTGTCCGTTGTCTTTATCGGCTGTATCTGCAGACGGACAGGATAAGGAGGTTGTTCACTATCTTGATTGGGATATCATCTACACGTCGAGCAGATGTCAGGGCGAGAGACCTAAACAAATTGATCAATGGGAAGTGCACAGAGAGAGAAATGCTCGTAAAACTGAAGCGACTGTCAGCGAGTGGAGTTTGAGAGGAGGCTGAGATTGGAGGTGATGTGTTTGCCTCTGTTCAAGGCAACGCATTCATCAAGTCTTGAAGGCAGCGCAGCACTCAAATGTTTGTCTTCCACTTCTGTCACAGTGCTGGAAGCGGACGTGTGTGTATCAGGCTCAGGCAGCGTATTCATCCGACCTATCGGACTTTGATAATGGGCATGCATGGAATCAAACACCATCAGCAGGCCTCACAGGCCTGCTGATGGTGTTTAAGAACAGCTGTGACTGAGCATGTTACAGGGTAGCCCATGTTGCTGACCATGCCCATGTGTGTAGAACATTGAGAATGCATTTGAATATACTATCTGAAACATAGAAGCTGAAAATAAAATGATGTATTAAACAGGGAACGTAGCGTTGTTTTGGTGGTAGAACTTGGCTGGTCATTTCTAATGTTAAGGTCTAGCTCAGAGGTAGCCAACACGGTGCCCGCGGGCACCCTGTCGCCCGCAGGGACCACGTGAGTCGCCCGCGAAACATGTTCTAAAAATAGCACCATTGGAGCTCCGTCTAAAATTGTAGTTGCTGTTCTTTTTTAATCAAAAACGCTTGCATTAGTGTAGATTTTAAAATGACAATATTTCTTGTCATAAGAGAGTTGGGTACCCGGAGGCGCACGGCGGACAGCCAGGACGAGGCCGCCGCACCGCACTAGGTTTTCAGGTTCCGAATGGCGGACGCATCCCGTTGGCGCCAGACGCGCGCCGCGAGCGCACCCCGTCATTCCTCGGAACAGGCCGCGGGGCAACAACTCAGGGGTGGCGGGGGTAGAGGCGAGGCAACGCAATCCGACCGAAAAGGCCCAGACTAGAGGTTTGAACGCGGGCGCCCGAAGATGCTCGCGCGCCTCGGAGGGTTGGATCCCCCCCTCGGCTATAGACGAGACTGGTTACTAGTTTCTTCGTGGAGAAAAAGGTACCGTTGGAAAAGCTGGTGTCGGTGACAACAGACGGGGCTCCCGCCATGACAGGCCGGCATGCAGGCTTCATTGCGCAATGCAAAGGTGACCCAGACTTCACAAAATGTCTACATTACCACTGCATCATTCACCAGCAGGCGCTATGTGCAAAAGTAACCGTCTTTAATCATGTGATGATACAAAAATATCAGAGATGTGATACCTCTGACTTTCAAATGTTGAAACAGATTAACAGAAATAAAAGTTGCATGTTTAAATATGTATGTGTAGCTATACCATCATTGTTGTGGAAATCATTCTTAATAATTATTGTGAGGAATAATTAACTGACATGTGATCAAACAGTCTCTTCACATATATTATTATTATTAAAACCTCTTAATCTCGGAGCCGTTTTTGAGGTCTCTGAGCGAAAAAGCATAGCCCTACAAAACTGACCATAGCTCTGTAACTACAAGGTCGATTTTAATAATTTTTGTTGATATAATCAGATCACAACACCTGTGACATAGTTTACATTGGTCATATTGTGAATATGTTGCTGGTTAATATAGAGAATAAGACATAACACAGCTGAAAGTGAAAATATTCAGCCTCGCCTGGGAAAAATGCACTTTCAGTGATAAAAGGTTATTGAAATAATGCAGCTAGCTCCCTGATTCTTTCCCAAGTCATAGCATAACTGATCAGTAGTTATTAAAAAAAGGTTAAAGTGGAATAAAGTGGAATAAAGTTAAGAATAAGAGGTTTTAGTCAGGCGAGGCATCATTTTCGAACCAGCTGTTGCAGCTCTTACATTGTACTTTTATACACTATATAACTATATATTTCACTTTCTTTATCACTCATATGATTCAATACATCCAAATACAGATAATAGGAATCATATTCATATTCATAACATCATCAGAGCCAGTTTTGGCTGTCATCTGTAGGATTTTCTCATTGCATGTGTGTGTGTGTGGCTGGATCTCAGCCTATCCTCGGTCGATTTCCAAAAACAACCCCTCTTTAGACGCGTCATCGTCTTAGGAAGACTCATGCCAACTTTGGTGGTGATCGTCAACAGATTTCATAGAATAAAGTTGCCAGAAGTGAGGCGTGTACCCCGGCGGAAATTTCCGGTCGCAGGCAGTCTGACCACTCGCCCAAGCCCCCTTGACCGCTCTTATTCTGGAAACAAGTCGGAAGTCAACAGTATGCAGTTGGCAGCAATGACTACAGCTTTGGAACGGAAATTCCGCGACGTTATTATCCATATTTTGAGAAAACTTGGGCACATAACCACGATTTTTGTCGGCGAAGTTCAGCATGAAGGTACGTTTGATCATCCACCACGGTTTAGTGCTTCTACGGATCGTAAAACAGAAGTTAGTTACGTGTTCCGCCACGTGTGCTAATGCTAATAAATGCATTGTATGACTGGGTAGCTGTTAGCATGAGGGTACAAACATTGATTTACTGTACTCATAGCGCCGATTTCGGGCCAGGATTTGGTGCTTTTATGCCACGATATTTTTGTGCTTATATGAGTAGCCTATAGTTGTCTTTGGAGTTTATAATAAGTGACTTATATGATGTTGTTGTCCACACGTTGCTGGTTCATCGAAAATAAAAAGTGGCCGTGTCCACACTACTGGCTAATAATCAGGCTATTTGCTGCATGTGAGTTTGAGGGGTTCTGAGCCCGAGAGCCCCCAAATTTGGGGGCGTCGTGCTCAAGAGGTTTTAAGGTGATCTGTGCAACTTTGTTATTCAGGAAGTTTGTATCAAATAAGTAGCCCTTCGTACTACTCGGTACCCTTGAAGTAGCTCTCGGTTTAAACAAGGTTGGTGACCCCTGGTCTAGCTTATCCATTAAAGATGACTATGGAATCATTTAAATGTTGCTACATATAACTTTATCTTCAAAGACTTCTTCCAAACACAAAGGCAATTAATGTGTGAACATGATGTTATTGAGCTGCATGTCCACCATCACCCCACATGTTATCTCTGTTCAGCCCACTGGTGGGTCGGTATTCATCCGGCCCTGCAGCAAGAATCTATAACAAAGGGCCCTTTTTTCTTACTATTCATTATTCTGTGGGCCATAAGTATGTAAACACAGTAAGACTTCAAGTCTATATGCTAATTGAACTTATATGAGTCTATATGCTAATTGAACTTATATGAGTCTATATGCTAATTGAACTTTAGAAGGGCAGCGTTGTTGCTGTGGGGCGACTGTGGCTCACTGGGTTAAGAGGGTTTTCTGGTAACCGCAGGGTCAACGGTTCGATCCTCGACTAGGATGTGTCCCTGAGCAAGACACTGAACCCCCGGCTCCCCGGGCGCCTGTCATTGGCAGCCCACTGCATCCCTATATACAGGGATGGGTCAAATGCAGAGGTCAAATTTCGTGTATGTGTATATGACAATAAAAATGGATTCTTCTTTTCTTGGATGGACAATGACATACATGCTATTATGATTCTATCACTAGCAGCTAAGCACAAATACTGTGGTATACCCTTTTAAATAGCGTCATACAGGGTATACCCTGGTGAAGTTTGAAGAGTTACTGTCCAAGCCTGACTCATACTGCTAGTTGTATCACTTAATACCACACTGACAGAGCTGAGCATGAGGGGAAACGGACAAAGTGCTGTTGAGGAAACATTATTCTAGAGCAACAAGGTCTGAAGAAGAACTCTGACTCTAACACAGGGAGACCGATGTTTCTTTCCTATTTCCTGTTCCTAACCCAAACCATGTTTTTTATCTTGCAGTGCTGCTAGAAAGTTGTTGTTTTTCGGCCAAATACCTTGATTTCCATTTGCGACGATATGGTAGGGTTGACCATTTTCGCTTTTACTAAATGTTTTAACGACGATGTTTTTGATGAATAATCATCAGTAAATTGGATATAATGACTAAGGGGGTAAAGATAAATAATGGATCAACTAGAACAGTGTAAAATATATATCCAAACTTCAAGATGATATCTAGTCTCGTGGATAGGTCTCTACCACGGTGTTGTCTGGTCTGGGAGTTGTCCGTGATTTCGTCTTGGAACTTTGACCCTTTCAAAGTGTGATTTCACTTCATGAAAGTTCATTGTAACATTTTGATCTCAAAATGTGTTATTCAGTGTTGGGTTGTACCAAAAACAAAATGGTGACGGCCAAAATGCGGAACTTCAAAACAGTAGTCCACAAACCAATGTGATGTCATGGCAGTGGCAGGCGTGTGTTTTATACCTGGGCCTTCAGTGCTGTCCTACTACAGTTGAACCACCTTCAGCCACTCAAGAGCACCATTCAAATAGTATTCACATCAGAGGGAACAATATTAACCAGATCATAAAAACGACACCATAGACAAAGTAACACAGTAGTAAAGCTACTGCAGATGTAAAAACACAAAAAGCAGTTCACTTACCAAAGCTGCTGTTCACTTAAAGACAAAGTCCATCCTCCTTTCTTTGCTAATAAAGAGTTTAATCTCACGGTTGTTCAGTACATCCGTGTGTTTTAGTTCCAGTAAGAAGTCCTTCTGGATTCATGGACGCCAGTGAAGACAGTCGAGCCTCCCTAGTTGTATTTCTTGAATACGTTTTAATGCGTTTGAGGGCTGAAAATGTCCGCTCGGCAGAGGCAGCAGATATTGGGATTGTCACCCGCCCAACATGCCAAAACGCTAAAAATGTAATGTCACGTAAAAACGGCTTACATATCTCTAAACTTTAACTCTTACTACTACAAAGTTTGACTTGCCCACTGACCAATCAAGCTGCACGTTAATGCTGATGTACTTGTAGGCCAGCTAGCAGGCTCTGGCACGTCAAAGAATACGCCCAACATGTCAAACTAAAGATCTGATTGGTTGAAGACTATGACAATCAACAATATCGTCCCCATTCACTTAAACTGCACATGGATTCACTTGTGAGTCTGCAGGCCTCTGTTCTTACCTAGAGACACAGAGGTGAGATCTGATTGGATAAAAGCTCTACTTAAAACAAGCTGCACTGGAAGCAGAGCAACTGAGGAAGACAGGAGCTGTGCAATGAGAACATAAGATAATGGGGAAAATATTTTTTTATAAATTATAATACACGTAGTGTATTTAAGAAACATTATTAAATTATAAAATAGCTATAACTTTGTGATTCTGTCTTGGCCAGCAGAGAAGGCCTTGCTGGCCCTGACGGCCCACCACTGTGTCATGGTGACTATTCATACAGACAGTATATGGTATCTACATTCTGTACAGTAAGCAGTAAGAGCGGTCGGCTTGTGTTTGCTATTGATGGGTTAAAAACGAACTATCTGGACCCAGAGCTTCCTGTAGACGCAGCTGAAGCGAGGCGGTTGAGACAGATAAACACAGAGAGAACCCAGACAGGGTCATTGTCCCGCTGCTGGTCGTGTCACCTCCCGTGATCCGTCATCGGCGATGTGTCTAACAAGGCAGCTGACAGCGGACAGGTATGAGGACAGAGCGGCGTGGCCGGGGGGCCGACACCTGTCAAATGAATGTCCTCTGCCACGAGCCGCTCAATAAACTCCCCCAACAGCAGCAGATGAGAGATGTGCTCCCGCTGCCCTCATCGATCTCCAGTCCCAACACGAAACACACCTTATTGCTGTAATGTGACACCGCTCAGCTGTCTCCATGACATCCATTACTAATAACAAATAGCTTTCTATTTTTACACTTCAGATTTTGTGTTTTTAATGGTATTTTTATATTGGCTTTTGTGCGTTGACATTCTTTTTTATTTTATTTTTTGTCAGTACTATCATGCCATACTGTTACATGCAACGCTCTGCCAAATTCTGCATTATCTGTGAGTCCATGTGTGTGCATGACATGCTCGTACGCCTGTGTGTGATCTCAGCAGGACTGTGGAACGATCCAGCACCATGTTGAGGTGTGTGTGTGTGTGTGTGTGTGTGTGTGTGTCTGTGTGTGTGTGTGTCTGTGTGCGTGTGTGCGTGTGTGTGTCTGTGTGTGTGTGCGTGTCTGTGTGTGTGTGTGTCTGTGTGCGTGCGTGTGTGTGTGTGTCTGTGTGCGTGTGTGTGTGTCTGTGTGCGTGTGTGTGTGAGGATGCTATCCCTAGGTGCCGTCATGGAAGTGCAGAGTCAGCTTTAATAGTCAACCATATCACTCTTCACAGCGACTCCTGAGATAAAAGCTGCCATTTTCTCTCTTTATCTATTAGATGTCACTGAAAAGCAGCGCGGTGCTTTATTGTTTCCTTCTCTTTCTCACTCTGAACAGACAGTATATAAGAAGTGGACGTGGTCATCGTGACGTCACCCATTGGTTCATCGATTTTGGCGTCGCCGTGTTGGATTACAGCCGTCGTCATGTTGTTTTTTCGCAATCAATGAACAGAAGTTACCATATTTGGAATGTGGAGGAGTGACATAGAGACATCGTATACGGCTCTGGTAGAGATAGCGACCTGTCAATCACCGTGTAGCCCCGCCCTAAAGCATCCCCTGCTTTATGGTCTGTGTGACTCTAAATGGACCATAATGTACTAAATGAACATCATGCTGTATTGAAGAAGACTTGAAACTAGAGATTGAGACCATAAACTCATGTTTACAATGTTTACTGAGGTAATAAATCAAGAGAGAAGTAGAGTCATTTTCTCATAGACTTCTATACAACCAGAGGAGTCGCCCCCTGGTGGACATTAGAGAGAATGCAAGTTTAAGACACTTCAGCTTCACTCTGCAGAACCGAAGGTTGCCGCCCTCCGACTGTTTCTCTTCTGCTGCTCCTCACATCTCATTTCACAAAATCAGCAACAACTCATATTTACTGTTGGCAAACAGAGATTGTAGATGGATGAAGTCTTACAGTTGGTCTGTCTATTCAAAGCTCTCCAATGTAATTGTTGCTTACTGATGCTCATTGGAGGATACTTTTCCACTAGTGGCAACAAAAAATTCCCACTCTCAAAATAAAAGGTAATTTCAGACTTCTATCACAATACAGATCATTTCATATCTGGAATTATTTTTTAGTAGTATGAAGTAAAGCCCATTTCGCTTTGTTTCTGTGTGAAATAAATAAATAACTGACTTTGATAACATTTTGAAGAATCAGCCCGATATCCAACCAGATGCAAATCATTCGAGCAAGAAGTTGTACGCCAACAAATACATTTGAACCCATCCGTCTCTATTAGCCTATGCTCACCAGATCTGACATTTTTATCCAATCAACCGATTTTCTAGAACGTCAATGTCGTAGTTCTGTTCGTACCGTCACACAACAATATTGATTTTGATCCATTTGTTCTCGCAACATGTTGCCCTGTTTGACAAACAAAATAAAGATTGTAAAGACAACGAACATAGAGACAACATCTTCACTGTCAAGATAAAGTATAAAGAACCACTCGCTTTCAGGAGCATCAGCATACATTACGCTGTGGGCATTGTATTTTCAGAAGTTACATGTAGTCGCTGCTAGTCCAGGTAAGCAAAGACAATTTAGATTGTAAGGTAGCTCTTAGCTATGTAGCATTCTTTTAGTCAATGAGTCGCTGTCTGTCTGCTGCAGACGACATGCGAGACTGCAGAGCCCTGAAGCTCCGCCCTCACTGCCACACAGAGGGCTGTTTGCTTGTATATTCAACATTAATTAATATATGTGTGTCCAAATTGCGTCAAATTTGAAAAAGCACTCTATGGGGTCCCCAGAAATACACCCGCCAAGTGTGAAGTAGATCAGATGAGTGGTTCTGAGGTGTGAAGGACACTGTCAGACACAGACAGCCAGAGATTCCTTGCTTTATAGTTGGACGGACATTCCCACAGCACTTATTCCATCTGTACAAAATCAGAGTTGAGTCATTCTCACCACACTGCTTCCCTGAGTTTCTCTTCTCTAACATAAAGACTCCAGTGTTAGGATACTGACACTGAACAGATATTTCACATTCAAATATCTCCCAGCTGTTCAAAAGGCACAATGGTCGGGTTTTAATGCAACATGTCAGCAGGAAGTGTTGCTTTTCATTGACAGCAGCTTAACGCCTTAACGAATGAAATACAAGCAGAGCAGAATCGATTGGAATGAAATAATGAATGAAAACCAGATTCCCGTCAGGGAAGAGAAAGTCAGAGATGAGTCATCGAGACAACAGGTACACTGGGCAAGGTAAACACCAGACCTACTCATCTGGCTCTAGAGGGGAGCTTATTGGACAGACACAGTCTGAAACTATTAGCCTTCTGCATGATTCAATGTTATCTTGATTACAAAACAAACTGGTTAGAGCAGGCTGCAACCTCCAGGTGTGAAAAGTGAGGGCAACTGCAGAAGTTCATAAAGATGCATTCTCTCTAATGTCCACCAGGGGGCGACTCCTCTGGTTGTATAGAAGTCTATGAGAAAATGACTCTACTTCTCTCTTGATTTATTACCTCAGTAAACATTGTAAACATGAGTTTATGGTCTCAATCTCTAGTTTCAAGTCTTCTTCAATACAGCATGATGTTCATTTAGTACATTAAGGTCCATTTAGAGTCAAACAGACCATAAAGCAGGTGATGCTTTAATGTGATTGACAGGTCGCTGCCACTACCTGAGCCGTATACGGCGTCTCTACGTCACTCATCCTCATTCCAAATATGGTAACTTTCATTCATTGGTTGAGAAAAAGCCAAGATGGCGACGGCCAAAATTGCAAACTCAAGGCTTCAAAGCGGCAGTCCACAAACCAATGGGTGACTTTAGGGTGGGGCTACCTTGTGATTGACAACGTAGGTAAAGATACACTTTTACCCTTTCACGTTGTGTTTTCACTCAATTAAAAGGTAATGGTAACGTTTTTGTCACCTACAAATGTAAAATGTCTTATTCAGCGTCACTTCTGGTTGCAGGAAAACAAGACGACGAAAGCCAAAATGCCGAACTCAAGGTCTCAAAACTGCTCTACAAACCACTGGGTGACATCACGGTGACTATGTCCTCTTCCACAGTCTATGGGTGAGAGGCCTCCTCAGGCCTGAACCTGGAGCCATGTTGGCATGCTGGCAACCGTAGCAACCTCAAAATGGTTGCAAAGGACACTAGAACATTGTGATGCTCGATACCGGGTAAGTTGGTGAACTGTCCCTTTACTTTTCATTTAGACTTAGTAAAATAAAATAAAAAAACTTGTCTTATCCTGATTTCGACCTCTTTGGACAGGTGCACCATTTCCTCACCACCATCCAGGGAGCCTGTCGCTAATAGCCAGCACTTCTGTGCATGACTCCAGGTGTTTAAGTGTTGTAAGAGTGGGAACACATTGATATTCATGAATGCAGCTTTGCTAATACCAAGAGGTCCGCTGGGTGCACGGTAGAGGAGGACTCCTTCTGTGATGCACCGCTCCCGCTGCCAACCAGCAGTGTCTCTCCAAACCTGCCACTGCAAAGCTTGTTTGCCCACATGGCAGCAACCGGCGCACTTTAATTAACCAGCAATACTGTCTGTCAAGAGCGCCCCTCAACTCCAGAGGAACGGCATGCTGGGGCTATTTTAACTGTGCCTTGCTAGCAGAAAAATAAAACAGACATGGTGAGGGAAACAGAGATGCAGATTGCACTAAGAGTTGGCTTGATAATAAATTTAGTTTCTATTTAGATTTTGTTGCCATTGAAAAATCCCTGATGAGAGAGGGTTGATTGCTCTCTGGCTCTCTTTTTACGTTTGGTTTAAAACCAGGGAATCATTTTTGTTGCTAATGAGAGAGGACATCTTTCCTGCTGGAGTTAGGTGTGATTCAGTGTGGCTTTGTGGCACAAAGGCAGTAAAACTGCCTGTGCCAAAGCACACTGATTGTAATCCTGCGGGCTTAATAATAATAATAACTAGAAAATTCCTAAAGAAATTTTGACAGTGTGGCTGTCAAAATTTGATTCAAAACTTTGAATCATGTTTCTACGTTAATGTACGGCTCGTCAATATGGGCCCAAAGTTAAGTGTTTTTTTAGCTCTCTTCACGAGAACCAGTTACAACACGCACGCAGGCTCTCGCTCTCTGTCTCTCTGTCTGTCTCTCTCTCCCACTCACTCAGTCCATCTAACTGTCTGTCTGCCTGTCTCACTCTCTCTGTCTATCTTTCTGTCTGTCTCTCTCTCCCTCTCTGTGTCTCTCTCTCATACAGTCATTCAGGTCTTAGATATTTTTAGAGGACTTTTCCCCTCTCCCCCCCCCCCCCCCCCACCCCACCACCATTTCAAATTAAAAGCCCCACAGAATGAATTCTAACTGGAATGCTTGTGATGAAGCCTCTCATTTTAGTGTCAAACATTATGATTCTGTCTCCTCTCCCCCTCTCTCACCCACCCAGTCCCACCCTTTCAAAATAAAAGCCCCACAAAAACAAGTTTTAATCCAAGAGTATGAATCTAAAATGCAGAAAAGAGAGTAGCGCTATCTCAATTGAACCTGAATGACACTACCGGTAACATTGGCGTGTGTATATATTGCGATTTCTTCGGGCAGTAGAAGCCACACTGTCAAAATTTCTTTAGGAATTTTCTAGTTACTATTATTACTCGGGCTGTGTGGTTCAAAGCGTAAGTCATAACAGACATTCTCTGTCATTGTCTCAGTACTCTCAGTGCAAAAGTCAAACGTTTTTATCTAACAAAATATTCCATAATAATATTCCATAATCCATACATGTTGCAGTTTAGCCTTTCAAAGACTTTTTCACTGAGGTCACAAACTGTTCACACTACCTCATACCCCTGTATCAACGGGGGAGTTCTAGCAGCAACGTAACAGCACCATGAATGACATTTATGACGACAATAACACAAAATCAGACGTGTGTTTACTTTTCTTCATATGCTACAACATGAAGCAGAGAAAAAGAGATCGAGAGGTCTGAAACAGACTACTGGTGAGGTTGATTTATCAAAAACAATGCCTGGTCCAAAATGTGCTCGGACACTCAGAGATGTGAGGACCCTACTGGGACAGACCTCAGCACTGAAGGTGCAGACATTATGACGGCTGTACAGTGACACAATCATCTGAGTATACTGCGTCCTCCTGCTGCACAATCTCAAATTGACATTAAGAAAAGTCTTGTGGAATCTCATAATACAGATTGCAGAGGTGCAGGTGATGCCTGTAACCTTTTGTTCAACAGTGCCACGGGAGCAGCAAAGTCGACAGTGGCACATAAAGGCTGGTATCTCATCATCTGGGACTGAATGTTTCTGTTGAAGTGTGAGGCTTGTTACCTCTGTAGTAAACTGTGGCTGCAGTATGAAGTGTGAGGCTTGTTACCTCTGTAGTAAACTGTGGCTGCAGTATGAAGTGTGAGGCTTGTTACCTCTGTAGTAAACTGTAGCTGCAGTAAGAAGTGTGAGGCTTGTTACCTCTGTAGTAAACTGTGGCTGCAGTAAGAAGTGTGAGGCTTGTTACCTCTGTAGTAAACTGTAGCTGCAGTATGAAGTGTGAGGATTGTTACCTCTGTAGTAAACTGTGGCTGCAGTATGAAGTGTGAGGCTTGTTACCTCTGTAGTAAACTGTAGCTGCAGTATGAAGTGTGAGGATTGTTACCTCTGTAGTAAACTGTGGCTGCAGTAAGAAGTGTGAGGCTTGTTACCTCTGTAGTAAACTGTGGAACTGCAGTATGAAGTGTGAGGCTTGTTACCTCTGTAGTAAACTGTAGCTGCAGTATGAAGTGTGAGGCTTGTTACCTCTGTAGTAAACTGTGGCTGCAGTATGAAGTGTGAGGCTTGTTACCTCTGTAGTAAACTGTAGCTGCAGTATGAAGTGTGAGGCTTGTTACCTCTGTAGTAAACTGTGGCTGCAGTATGAAGTGTGAGGCGTGTTACCTCTGTAGTAAACTGTAGCTGCAGTAAGAAGTGTGAGGCTTGTTACCTCTGTAGTAAACTGTGGCTGCAGTAAGAAGTGTGAGGCTTGTTACCTCTGTAGTAAACTGTGGCTGCAGTAAGAAGTGTGAGGCTTGTTACCTCTGTAGTAAACTGTGGCTGCAGTATGAAGTGTGAGGCTTGTTACCTCTGTAGTAAACTGTGGCTGCAGTATGAAGTGTGAGGCTTGTTACCTCTGTAGTAAACTGGCTGCAGTATGAAGTGTGAGGCTTGTTACCTCTGTAGTAAACTGTGGCTGCAGTAAGAAGTGTGAGGCTTGTTACCTCTGTAGTAAACTGTAGCTGCAGTATGAAGTGTGAGGATTGTTACCTCTGTAGTAAACTGTAGCTGCAGTATGAAGTGTGAGGATTGTTACCTCTGTAGTAAATTGTGGCTGCAGTATGAAGTGTGAGGCTTGTTACCTCTGTAGTAAACTGTGGCTGCAGTAAGAAGTGTGAGGCTTGTTACCTCTGTAGTAAACTGTGGCTGCAGTATGAAGTGTGAGGCTTGTTACCTCTGTAGTAAACTGTAGCTGCAGTATGAAGTGTGAGGATTGTTACCTCTGTAGTAAACTGTGGCTGCAGTAAGAAGTGTGAGGCTTGTTACCTCTGTAGTAAACTGTGGAACTGCAGTATGAAGTGTGAGGCTTGTTACCTCTGTAGTAAACTGTAGCTGCAGTATGAAGTGTGAGGCTTGTTACCTCTGTAGTAAACTGTGGCTGCAGTATGAAGTGTGAGGCTTGTTACCTCTGTAGTAAACTGTAGCTGCAGTATGAAGTGTGAGGCTTGTTACCTCTGTAGTAAACTGTGGCTGCAGTATGAAGTGTGAGGCGTGTTACCTCTGTAGTAAACTGTGGCTGCAGTAAGAAGTGTGAGGCTTGTTACCTCTGTAGTAAACTGTGGCTGCAGTAAGAAGTGTGAGGCTTGTTACCTCTGTAGTAAACTGTGGCTGCAGTATGAAGTGTGAGGCTTGTTACCTCTGTAGTAAACTGGCTGCAGTATGAAGTGTGAGGCTTGTTACCTCTGTAGTAAACTGTGGCTGCAGTATGAAGTGTGAGGCTTGTTACCTCTGTAGTAAACTGTAGCTGCAGTATGAAGTGTGAGGCTTGTTACCTCTGTAGTAAACTGTAGCTGCAGTAAGAAGTGTGAGGCTTGTTACCTCTGTAGTAAACTGTGGCTGCAGTAAGAAGTGTGAGGCTTGTTACCTCTGTCGTAAACTGTGGCTGCAGTAAGAAGTGTGAGGCTTGTTACCTCTGTAGTAAACTGTAGCTGCAGTAAGAAGTGTGAGGCTTGTTACCTCTGTAGTAAACTGTAGCTGCAGTATGAAGTGTGAGGCTTGTTACCTCTGTAGTAAACTGTAGCTGCAGTATGAAGTGTGAGGCTTGTTACCTCTGTAGTAAACTGTGGCTGCAGTATGAAGTGTGAGGCTTGTTACCTCTGTAGTAAACTGTGGCTGCAGTATGAAGTGTGAGGCTTGTTACCTCTGTAGTAAACTGTAGCTGCAGTAAGAAGTGTGAGGCTTGTTACCTCTGTAGTAAACTGTGGCTGCAGTAAGAAGTGTGAGGCTTGTTACCTCTGTAGTAAACTGTAGCTGCAGTATGAAGTGTGAGGATTGTTACCTCTGTAGTAAACTGTGGCTGCAGTATGAAGTGTGAGGCTTGTTACCTCTGTAGTAAACTGTAGCTGCAGTATGAAGTGTGAGGATTGTTACCTCTGTAGTAAACTGTGGCTGCAGTAAGAAGTGTGAGGCTTGTTACCTCTGTAGTAAACTGTGGAACTGCAGTATGAAGTGTGAGGCTTGTTACCTCTGTAGTAAACTGTAGCTGCAGTATGAAGTGTGAGGATTGTTACCTCTGTAGTAAACTGTGGCTGCAGTATGAAGTGTGAGGCTTGTTACCTCTGTAGTAAACTGTAGCTGCAGTATGAAGTGTGAGGATTGTTACCTCTGTAGTAAACTGTGGCTGCAGTAAGAAGTGTGAGGCTTGTTACCTCTGTAGTAAACTGTGGAACTGCAGTATGAAGTGTGAGGCTTGTTACCTCTGTAGTAAACTGTAGCTGCAGTATGAAGTGTGAGGCTTGTTACCTCTGTAGTAAACTGGCTGCAGTATGAAGTGTGAGGCTTGTTACCTCTGTAGTAAACTGTAGCTGCAGTATGAAGTGTGAGGCTTGTTACCTCTGTAGTAAACTGTGGCTGCAGTATGAAGTGTGAGGCGTGTTACCTCTGTAGTAAACTGTGGCTGCAGTATGAAGTGTGAGGCTTGTTACCTCTGTAGTAAACTGTGGCTGCAGTATGAAGTGTGAGGCTTGTTACCTCTGTAGTAAACTGTGGCTGCAGTATGAAGTGTGAGGCTTGTTACCTCTGTAGTAAACTGTGGCTGCAGTATGAAGTGTGAGGCTTGTTACCTCTGTAGTAAACTGTAGCTGCAGTAAGAAGTGTGAGGCTTGTTACCTCTGTAGTAAACTGTGGCTGCAGTATGAAGTGTGAGGCGTGTTACCTCTGTAGTAAACTGTAGCTGCAGTAAGAAGTGTGAGGCTTGTTACCTCTGTAGTAAACTGTGGCTGCAGTAAGAAGTGTGAGGCTTGTTACCTCTGTAGTAAACTGTGGCTGCAGAATGAAGTGTGAGGCGTGTTACCTCTGTAGTAAACTGTGGCTGCAGTATGAAGTGTGAGGCTTGTTACCTCTGTAGTAAACTGTGGCTGCAGTATGAAGTGTGAGGCTTGTTACCTCTGTAGTAAACTGTGGCTGCAGTATGAAGTGTGAGGCTTGTTACCTCTGTAGTAAACTGTGGCTGCAGTATGAAGTGTGAGGCTTGTTACCTCTGTAGTAAACTGTAGCTGCAGTAAGAAGTGTGAGGCTTGTTACCTCTGTAGTAAACTGTGGCTGCAGTAAGAAGTGTGAGGCTTGTTACCTCTGTAGTAAACTGTAGCTGCAGTATGAAGTGTGAGGCGTGTTACCTCTGTAGTAAACTGTAGCTGCAGTAAGAAGTGTGAGGCTTGTTACCTCTGTCGTAAACTGTGGCTGCAGTAAGAAGTGTGAGGCTTGTTACCTCTGTAGTAAACTGTAGCTGCAGTATGAAGTGTGAGGATTGTTACCTCTGTAGTAAACTAGCTGCAGTAAGAAGTGTGAGGCTTGTTACCTCTGTAGTAAACTGTGGCTGCAGTAAGAAGTGTGAGGCTTGTTACCTCTGTAGTAAACTGTAGCTGTAGTATGAAGTGTGAGGCTTGTTACCTCTGTAGTAAACTGTAGCTGCAGTATGAAGTGTGAGGCTTGTTACCTCTGTAGTAAACTGTGGCTGCAGTAAGAAGTGTGAGGCTTGTTACCTCTGTAGTAAACTGTAGCTGCAGTATGAAGTGTGAGGCTTGTTACCTCTGTAGTAAACTGTGGCTGCAGTAAGAAGTGTGAGGCTTGTTACCTCTGTAGTAAACTGTGGCTGCAGTAAGAAGTGTGAGGCTTGTTACCTCTGTAGTAAACTGTAGCTGCAGTAAGAAGTGTGAGGCTTGTTACCTCTGTAGTAAACTGTGGAGCTGCAGTATGAAGTGTGAGGCTTGTTACCTCTGTAGTAAACTGTGGCTGCAGTATGAAGTGTGAGGCTTGTTACCTCTGTAGTAAACTGTGGCTGCAGTATGAAGTGTGAGGCTTGTTACCTCTGTAGTAAACTGTAGCTGCAGTAAGAAGTGTGAGGCTTGTTACCTCTGTAGTAAACTGTGGCTGCAGTAAGAAGTGTGAGGCTTGTTACCTCTGTAGTAAACTGTGGAACTGCAGTATGAAGTGTGAGGCGTGTTACCTCTGTAGTAAACTGTAGCTGCAGTATGAAGTGTGAGGCTTGTTACCTCTGTAGTAAACTGTGGCTGCAGTATGAAGTGTGAGGCTTGTTACCTCTGTAGTAAACTGTAGCTGCAGTATGAAGTGTGAGGCTTGTTACCTCTGTAGTAAACTGGCTGCAGTATGAAGTGTGAGGCATGTTACCTCTGTAGTAAACTGTAGCTGCAGTAAGAAGTGTGAGGCTTGTTACCTCTGTAGTAAACTGTGGCTGCAGTAAGAAGTGTGAGGCTTGTTACCTCTGTAGTAAACTGTGGCTGCAGTATGAAGTGTGAGGCGTGTTACCTCTGTAGTAAACTGTGGCTGCAGTATGAAGTGTGAGGCTTGTTACCTCTGTAGTAAACTGTGGCTGCAGTATGAAGTGTGAGGCTTGTTACCTCTGTAGTAAACTGTGGCTGCAGTATGAAGTGTGAGGCTTGTTACCTCTGTAGTAAACTGTGGCTGCAGTATGAAGTGTGAGGCTTGTTACCTCTGTAGTAAACTGTAGCTGCAGTAAGAAGTGTGAGGCTTGTTACCTCTGTAGTAAACTGTGGCTGCAGTATGAAGTGTGAGGCGTGTTACCTCTGTAGTAAACTGTAGCTGCAGTAAGAAGTGTGAGGCTTGTTACCTCTGTAGTAAACTGTGGCTGCAGTAAGAAGTGTGAGGCTTGTTACCTCTGTAGTAAACAGTGGCTGCAGTATGAAGTGTGAGGCGTGTTACCTCTGTAGTAAACTGTGGCTGCAGTATGAAGTGTGAGGCTTGTTACCTCTGTAGTAAACTGTGGCTGCAGTATGAAGTGTGAGGCTTGTTACCTCTGTAGTAAACTGTGGCTGCAGTATGAAGTGTGAGGCTTGTTACCTCTGTAGTAAACTGTAGCTGCAGTAAGAAGTGTGAGGCTTGTTACCTCTGTAGTAAACTGTGGCTGCAGTAAGAAGTGTGAGGCTTGTTACCTCTGTAGTAAACTGTAGCTGCAGTATGAAGTGTGAGGCGTGTTACCTCTGTAGTAAACTGTAGCTGCAGTAAGAAGTGTGAGGCTTGTTACCTCTGTAGTAAACTGTGGCTGCAGTAAGAAGTGTGAGGCTTGTTACCTCTGTAGTAAACTGTAGCTGCAGTATGAAGTGTGAGGATTGTTACCTCTGTAGTAAACTGTAGCTGCAGTAAGAAGTGTGAGGCTTGTTACCTCTGTAGTAAACTGTAGCTGTAGTATGAAGTGTGAGGCTTGTTACCTCTGTAGTAAACTGTAGCTGCAGTATGAAGTGTGAGGATTGTTACCTCTGTAGTAAACTGTGGAACTGCAGTATGAAGTGTGAGGATTGTTACCTCTGTAGTAAACTGTGGAACTGCAGTATGAAGTGTGAGGATTGTTACCTCTGTAGTAAGCTGTGGCTGCATCTGTTCCCTGCTAACTGTCATACAGGTGGTGAACAGGTCCGTGCTGCCGTGTGATGCTTAACTTGGCTGTGGTTCACAAAAGATGAAAAGAATAAAACTGTGTTTTAGGTTTGTGCATTTCCAACTCCAGCGAAGCATCAGAGAGATTATCAGTGATGATAGAGGCCGGCTGGAGCTGAACTCTGAACTGCTCATCAGCCTTGAGTAATGGGCTGAACACCGGGGCCCATTCATTACAACTGGAACATCCCCATGACAAACAGGCAGAGCTGTGCAAATACTTCATTGAATTACTTTTCCAATTACTGTCATATGAAAGTAGGGAAGTTCACTCCTGCGTTACTTTGGGTTATGGTTAGGGTTACCCTAATACATGCTGCAGTTTTCTTGTTAGAGCAAGCAGAGCTTTATTGCTGAATCATCATGACCTGGTAAGAGTCTGTCTGCCACGATCGAGACAAAAGTAACTAGAGAGCATCTAGCGATGGGATCACACCAGCCGTGACGCCGAATAGTGCAATGGACCCTTCCCCACCTCGGACCCGTCTACTTCCTGCACCCTTGCTCGGACCACAACCACGTTCAAACTCTGCGTTCATTTTCATCTAAACTACACAACTTTTAAGTTTCCTGACTCCTTCTTGCACAACTGTGATGCTATTAGGCCTGTCAAAATGTGGCACAAAATGACCTTTGAATGTTAGTTGTAAAAAAACAAACACACATGGGTTCGAACTATTCATATCTATTATTGCGTATTATTATCCATGAGATGTTATAACTGTCCCCAGTGACACAGCACTGTTTTGAGCTGAACTTTTACTGGAACGTCCTGTTTCTATTTGTTCCTCACTTTCAAACTGACGCAATTGACAAGGAGACAAGGAGACAAGGAGACAAGGAGAGGTTTATTAGTGAAGTTATCTGTACGACCCCTCCTCCTCTCACTACAAAAGCTATAATTCAAGTGGCACTGCAGATTGCCTGAACGTTTTCTACTTGCTATTGGCTATATTGTTTTTCATCTCCAGTAAATATCACGTTTTCTGTTTGAAAGTACAAATGTCAGAAGACGACACGTTTCCAGCCTGATGTGGAGCTCACGTGACATGATGTAACGGACACGGAGCCACACTTCTCTGCCATCATTACGCTTGTTCATTTCTAACCAATGAGAGCGACGTTGTGTGACTCCCGTTATGCGCTGCATTCAGCAGCCCTGGTAGTTTGTTTTCCCTACGATCTAATATTCTTTTTAATGTTCGAATGTCTGTTTTTTTACAAGATGAATATATATTGATATTTAAAATATTTATTGAGAGCCACAGACGCTATTAGGGTAACAAAATCTGTCCACGGACAGACAGGCAGACATATAACCTCCTCCTCTGTGACCACATGTTCTCGTGATGACTCAGCACCAGCCTCACTGTCACAGCAGAGAAATACAACCAGGAATGAAGAGCAGTGTCGAGGCCGCTGTGTACAAACGATGTCGTTTTTAAACATGGACGACAGCCGATAGAATCTATTGACTTTCTTTGATTTTATTGTCAAAAACTAATGACACTAATCACATCGCTTACACCATCTTTAGAGAAGCTGTGAGACGACATCTTTTAGGTTTTTCACTTGATAAATGACACAAACGAGGAATTGGATCAGAAGTCTTTTGTTTTTCTTTTCCAAGAAAATCCTAAAAGACAAGCTGAATATCATCTTTCATTAACTAACTAGTGAGATTAGTAAACCAATTAAAGCTGCGAGCAGCATTGATCGGGCCCTCGCAACTTCACGCACGTCGAGGGTACTAGCAGGACTCTGGCCATGCATTTCTGTGACCGTCATACACTGCGTGCACGAGTTAAACTGTATTTCCTGGGACTGGCAGGACTCTGGGTGACGCAGCCATGAATTTCTGTGACCATCACACTCTGCGTGCACGAGTGAGATATTTCCTGCGTAGACCAGCAGCATAGCAAGATCATGTTGCCAGGTCTTAAGCCTCAAATGTTTTGAGTGTACATCCGATACAATCATAAATGTAAGCCTTTAAAGATCATTAAGAAAATGAATGTGCTTCAGTGTTTGTAACATAACAGACTGTCAGTTTACTGAGATGGGGTTCAACTCCCTGCAGTGTCCTGCTGATTGTATTTGGACTTACATGAAAGTTAACAAAACAGTAGTGCCATTTGCTGTTACTTGAACACTTTAATTTAACACTGTTTTCATTTTAAGTTCTTCTGTAACTTTAGATTGTAGTGTGAAGCATTCATTGTAACGTTTAACCTGATTGTCATGAAGAAGCTCTGGACAGATCATTTATACTAATGCCCACCGACAGTGGCTTGACAACCACTTTTATCTAATTTCTCCTCTCCAAGCATCTTAGTTTGCACATATTTAGATCAGAGAAGTCATTCTTTTCTCATGGTGTGCCCACAAACCCTTTCAATAAGTTCAGTGTTTGGGCCGCTGTATTTATAGAATCCTGCTTACGTCCGTGCTTAACAGTAGGTGGCGCTATGAGAATGAGTTAATATTGGCATGCAAAAGTCCTAAAGCCATGACAGTCAACAAGCATGTCAAGTTTGGGACAGTTTTGACAAAGTACAGTCGAATTACAACAGCTTGATGGATGATGGCGAACCATGTAAAATGGCCATCACACCATATCCACGTCGTTGGATGAAACCTAAAGCTTTTAGTAATTTTTAATCGCTAAGGTCTTTAGATTGTTCTGACCAAATTCTAAGCTGATCGGATTAATTCCCTAGGAGGAGTTCGTAGTACAGCACCTGGAAATGGAAAAAAACACGAGAAATTCATACAAAATTCAAAATGGCTGACTTCCGGTTGGGTTTAGAGCATGGTCCCAAGAGACTTTATTTTAAGTCCACATGTGACACATGTGCCTACCAAATTTTGTAAATCTATGTGAAACGTACAGCGAGGGCTGCTTCGTTGAAATTTTGTAGGGGGCGCTATTGAGCCGATTTGCCACTCTGAACCAATACAATCATATTATATAACTACATTTTGGGTTTTAAATGTGTATGCCAAGTTTGCTTATGTTTCGAGCATTTCTAGCCTCTCAAAAACACCTTAATTTTTCATGGTGAAGAATGCGTTGCCACGGCAACAGCTTTTCACGAAACAACAAGCTTTGAGTAACTTTTCATCACAGAGGTCTTTAGACTGTACCGACCAAATTTGAAGTTGATCTGATTAATTCCCTAGGAGGAGTTCGTTAAAGTGCAGCACCTGGAAATGACAAAAACGACACTAGAAATTCATATAAAATTCAAAATAGCTGACTTCCGGTTGGGTTTAGAGCATGGCTCCAAGAGACTTTTATTTAAGTCCGTATGTGATACATGTTCCTACCAAATCTCATACATCTAGGTCAAACATACTGTGAGGGCTGCTTCGTCGAAATTAGCTATTAAGCCGATTTTTCACTCTGAACCAATAAAATCATATTACATAACTACATTTTGGCCTTTAAATCTGTTCGCCAAGTTTGCTTATGTTTCAAGCATTTTTAGCCTCTCAAAATTATCTTCGGTTTTCACGGCGAAGACTGCGTCGCCATGGCAACGGCGTTCGACGAAACATCAAAACTTCATGAACTGGTATTATGAACTTCTTACATTTGTGTGGAAGTAATTTGATGTTGATTTGATTTACCTACTAAGAGAAACAAGCCAAAGTATAAAGCCTTTAACTTACTGTTACCAGTAGGTGGCGCTATGACTATGATTCAAAATTGGCCTGCAGATGTCTTCAGGCCTGCAGTCTAATCAAACATGTGAAATCTGGTAAAGATCTGATGATGTGGAGTTGAGTTACATCAGTTTATTCGTTCATGGCGAAGGATCTAAATTCGCCAAGCTGCCACGTCGCCGCCCTTCAATAACTTCTTACAATTTTCACAATGAAGCATTATCAAGGTCTTAAGGCTGTTCTGACAACATTTTAGAGGGATCTGATTAATCTGTGAGGAGCAGGATGTCAAAGTACAAAACGTACAACTTCCAGTTGCCACTAGGTGGCGCTATTACTATGATTCTAAATTGTCTTATAGATGTGTTCCAGGTCAGGATGTTATGACATATGAGAGATTTGGAGCAGATTAGACAATGTATGGCTAAGTTACAACAACTTCCTGTTTCACGGCGAATGGTGTTTTTTTGACGCCACGCCACGGACACATAGTTCAATAACTTTTTGATCTTTGAGTAACTTTTCACTGCCAAGGTCTCAAGAGCATACTGACCGAATCTGAAGTCAAACGGGTCAAATCTCTGGGAGGAGTTCGTTAAAGTATGACGCCTTGAAATGGTCAAAAAACGTCATAAAAGTCTAAATGGCCGACTTCCTGTTTGGTTTAATGAAAAACTCCAAGAGGATTTTTTGTGCGTCTCATCACGTTCCACATACCTACCAAATTTCATACAGCTAGGTGAAACCCAATGTTGGGGCTACTCAATAGGGTGCGCTATCGAGCCAATATTTCATACCGCAGCTGGACACCCCAATCAGACTGCAATTTTCGCAAATTCTGGCTTGCGTGCCAAACTTCGACATTTTTCCAGTATCCCAAGCACCTCCTTTTTGCGACGAAACCCTAAGAATAATAATAATAAACAATCGAAAAACAATAGGTCCTCCGCTCCGACTACGTCGGTGCTCGGGCCCTAATAACAACAAGTGAACAACTGCAGCTATCACAACTTCAAAATATCAAAATATACGATTAGAAACAGTATGTGACAGTTGTGCAACATTATTCCTTTTGTCGGCCCAAAAAGAGGAAGAAACAGAGATGCGGGTGTTTGAATGGAAACATCCCCCCCACCCGTCCAGCTTAAAAGCTTTAGAAGGCAGCAGTTGTCCCCCTGCTGGAACTGGAATCCTCCCCCACACCTGCACACTAACCAGGCAGAGCAGGTGTCTCGCTGCTCTAATGCTGCATTTTAAAAGCAGCTCCGACTACTTAAAAAAATGAATCACACAAAAAAGCATCAACTGTTCTTCATCACTACCGCCGCTAATTTAGTTGTTGTTGTTTCTAAACCTGAGGTTGTGCATGAAATGGGAGTAATGGGAATGGGAGGTGGTTTAAAGGGGCCGACAATTTAAAAAAAGAGAGAATTACTGACAAAAAGCCTCATGATGCCACTTTGCACACACTTCCACTTCAGCTCATTATTTTCTCATCTACTTTTAAAACAGGAGGCTTCAAAATGGAACAGCCCCCTTAAGGCCTTAACTCACCGGGGGCGTCCCGCATAAACAACACCAAAATGCTAAATACTCGCCTGCAAATATTATGTGTCTCGGGCTTTTATTGTGAAAGGTAAGAATGGAAGGAGTGGATCTGGTCTGCGCTGCCTTTATCATAGCTGAATAGACTAATACAGTTTGCCGTCTTGGTGTTGTTGTTTCATTCATTTTGGCACACAACTTGTTACACACAACGTAATTGGTTGATGCCTTTATTCGCAGTGCAAAAGCTTTTTTGTTTTTATTTGCATTTTGTGTGAAAGTGCTTCTGACTAAGACAACAGTTTAAACAAGTTTACTGATATAATCGCACGAAAAAAACAGCCCGTGTATAAAAGGCATTGCATCCAATCGTGCAGGTGTTTCCACCTTGAGTTCCGCCAGTAGCTGACAAACCCTTCCAGGAGTCCAGTGGCTCCAACCCATGTGCAGCTGGCCATAAAAGTCTACCGTCGTCAGCTGAGACTCCCGGGAGAGCCTCGTTAAAACCCACATCAAACCAAAAAGGACAGCGAGACGGAGACAGGGGGACAGAAAGACCGCTGGTGCAGCTCATAGTATCACACAGCTAATTAAAGTGGCAACAGGACTAAAGGGCACCGAGAGGACAATGACTGGCTCATTATTTACAACTCTTTATCTCCGGTTTAATGGGAAAACCAGCCTCTAATTGCAACAAATTAGTCTTGCCAGAGGTTGGTGGGGCTGCACATTAAATCATTAGCAGGTTCGACCCCGTCTGTCTCTCTGCTCTTTATGCACTGCATCACACATTGGATCTGTCCCCTGACTTCTGACATACAGCTGATGGTTTCTAGTCGGTGTGAGTGAGCAGCAGAAAGCGGTGTGGAGTTTGAACGATATTGATATTGGCAACATTCACACTCATGCTGCGTTCACACCAAACGCGGCGCGAATTATTCGCACGAGTAGATTACATACAAAGTCTATGCACAGGCGTGATGAGACTGCCGCAGCGCCAATTTGCGATGGCGCGGCGCGATGGACGCGAATTTGCGGCGCGATGGACGTGAATTCGCGTCCATCGCCCCAAACGCGTGAGTTGAAATTTTTCAACTTCGCCGAAATATTCGCGTTACGCCCCGGCGCGATAGCCTATCAGCTTTGAGTTGCTCCCCCTGTCATCACTGACTTCCTGCTGTTGTTGAATCAGGAAATAAATAGTGTAGCCGTCTGTGTTCACCCAGAGCTCTACGATACCTCATATCAATAGAGACCGGACCAAACTGTGTATAAACCATATGGTACAAACAATGAATAGACGCTGCCGTATTTCCGTCTACATGACGTTATTCTGAGTGTTGGTGGAGCTGCTACAATGTTAGCATAGCCTAGCACCGGTTCAACCGAGCTCCATTGAGAAGACAAGTAGCCTACAAATCGGCATCATTACGTAGTTATTTCGGAGTCCCTTTTTGTCGGTTTATTGCCGTTAAATCACAGCCAGATCAGTTTATTTTGTGTTCATACAGCTGTAGTAAACAGCGACGTGTGGCTCACTAGACACAGTGAATACAGCTCGATAAAATCCACGGAGCTCCTCTGAACAATGTTATGAACCAGACATGACGGCATTTAGTTTCCCGGGATATCTGTGACTTCCACAACACGTACTAAGCAGAAATAGAGGTTATTTTTTTCATGGTTAATGGCGGACAGTTTAATGGCTTTCAGGGTGATAAGCCTGAAAGCCCCTCTCCGGCGCGTCCAGCGTGATTCGCGCGAATGTACACAAATGGTCCCCGGCGAGACCGGCGGCGCAATTGACGCGAATATTCCGGCGCGATGAATTCGCAATGAATTTGGTGTGAACGCAGCATTAGGGATGCAAATTATTTTATGTTTTTTCAGACCGTTAGTCGACCCTCGTAAAACGACCGCTAACAGATTTGAATAGGGTCAGCTGGGGTTGAAGTGCCAAACAAGCTGCACAGCTGCAACAATAACGGATGCACAAACAGGTTCAATCCATAATTTACTACCAGCTTCAGTAACCGCGTCCCCAGTTCACCCATGTGTGAGAGTTAGCAGCCGTGATGTTGCGTGCATTGTCGTGGACACATGCAACCCATTTTCCGAGTAAGTCTCCAGCGCATCAATTAGTTCAGGCTGGTCTCTTCCTGCATTCGTAGCAAACACCTACGGAAGATAATGGCTAGATGTCCTGCTGGGGATTTGTATGTTATCCACGTAATCATGAATGAGGAAGTGTAAAGATTGCAGAGCGGGAGGGAGGGGAAGTGGATGGGTCAAATAAACAGCGAGCCAGACAATGTTGATTTATTTCTCACGGAACTTGTGTACTTCAGTAACAGCACTTCTCTAGTTGTTTTAACCCAAACGACAATCTTTTCAGAAACCTAATTAATTAGTTTTGTTGCCTAAATTTCCTGTGAAGACGGGAGTTTATTTAGAAAAGACCGTATCCATGTAACGCAGTGGAAATCGACATGTGTTGCTGGCTTTCGGAAGAAAACACATGAAAAAGGAGTAAACGAGGAAGACATGACACGATCTGTTGTATGAGGAAACCTTGATGACTTTATCTGTCGTCCTGTGCAGTATATAGGAAGTCCATGTGTCTTGCTTGCCACCTGCTTTAATTGACAAGCCTTAATATTTCTTTCAATTGTATAACTCATAGCGATCAAACTTCCTATTGTTGGTTAAAGGTTATTAGTGACATCACTAGACACATTACAAGCCTTAAAAAGGTTCATTTGAACCTCTTTAATCTCCTTTTTCTCTAAAAGAACGTAATCTTGACAACAAAATGGAATTGAGAATCAAAGAGTCAGTTCACCCAGAACACACAGACAAAAGACCTCAGTTCTACAGGAACACTGTTTAACAGTACATTTACTCAGGTACTGAAGTTAAATACCACTTTGAGGTACTTTGTTTACTTGAGTAGATCCATTTGATGCTACTTTATACTTCTACTCCACTACAATTCAAAGAGACATGAATCGTCTAGCAGAACTTTGTTTTTTACATTCTACAGTACTCTTTACTCCACTACTCTATCTTACCGCTATAGCTGCTATTTATTGTACGGATCAAGACTTCACATGAAAAATATACATGATGGGCTTATGAAATGAAATGCAGCATATTGATTAAACCCTCAAACTTCTGTCATGGTTTCGCTTTAATAACTTGAATAATAGAATTTCCCCCAACAAATCAAAGAGTAGGAATGTAAAGATGGATATGATCAGAACCTGAAAATGAGCATCATATGGGACCTTCAATGTTTTGCTTTGTTTATGTGGTTCTTGGCATGATACTCTCCTGATGCTGTGACATACAAGGCGTCGCCCTGAAGCCCTGCCCAGCAGTATCCAGGGAGCAGCAGATTGCCGGGGCCCGGGGCCCTGCCAGGCTCGGTGGGTCACATCCCCTCAGAGCCTGGGCCAGGCTGCCGCCGAGCCAGAAGCCAAACCTCCTGCCACCAGGGACGTCACGCTCCCAGAGAAACAGGGCCAGCACCCTGCCGGCCCCTCCTTCTTCAGCTCACAGCTGACTGTACGGGCACATCATGTACTGGACATATGGCCGTGATTCAAATCCGCCGTAGGAATCGCTCGCGTGACCAAATAAGATGTAAAACCTTGAAGTAAAGGCGAGTAGGGACAAGACAATGGTGGCGGACGAAGAGCACGCACTGCCAGGCAAAAGGTGGGAAGGCATTAGTGACAATGTGGGAGATCACAGCGGGACAGCAGCTCCAGCCCGAGGCATGAATATGCAAAACATCTGCTATCAAACACTGGTCACGGACCGACTGTATATGGGCTTCTTCTGATTAAGGACGTTGAAACGCGTTTTTGCATTTGTGGGGTTCCTTCAACTGTTACTAATTCAATTCTTTGTACTCCTGAAACTAAACCCTTTTTTAAAGTGTGACGGCCCCTGTCTCTAATCACTGCAAGTATGCTTTTGTCCCTCTGTCCCTAGAGAGCGGATTACCTGATGCAGAGCACCTGGTCCGGGAACAGGGAGGGCATAAAAACCCTGCTCTAGCGTTGCTCGGGGCGGGTTTACTCTCCGGCGTACGTGGAGTGATCCCAGCCAGTTGCTGCCGGTTATTTTGGTTTTGGTTTCCTTTGGTTTCGCTGACAACACCCACGCTTCATCCCACACGCATTCACGGTGACACTACTGATGTTATTGATTGACACACTTCATAAACTTAACTATTTCTTTATTTAATCAAATAAACATTTTACGTTAACATCATTTGTTGTGTCTCTGCCGTATTTGTCATGGCCTAGGAGCCGGGTTATGACAAATGACATTCAGTTACGAACTGCGCTGCTCTGATTGGGGAGATATTTCCCTCCATTTCCACGATACCAGTGCAGAATTAAGTGATTCATTTCCAGGCCAATGTATTTCCATACATTGTTTTTGTTGTATCCAAGTCCCTGTAGCTTGTTAACGTTTTCCAATGAAGGACAATGAAGCTGTTAACCATGACTATCAGCCATATTTGGTACTATAAGGTAGTTGAGTTGGAGTAAAAAACAACGCGCTCCAGTTTCCAAAGGGAACCTCAGACTCTCCGGTTCAGCCACGGTCTCTTTTCCCCATGTACACTTGCATTGGCTCCAGAGGTTAGAGTTGAGGGACGACGTGTCCGGCCAGATGTTTTCACGAGCACACAGTTTATAAGCTGATTTTAATACCACTCGGACTACAAACGGTAAACTAGAACGCTTCTGATGCCAAACTCTTGTCCAGCTGCCTCCAGATTCTGCATTCATTTGCAGATATCTGTTTTTAGAGATTATCTAAAATATACCACCATGGTTATGAAAATGTAATAAATACACAGTTGTTATCAATCCCATCAGATTGCTGTTACCAGTTAAAGAAGCAACAGTGGGGATGAACACATCGTGAGAGAGGATGTCATTGCCCTCTTGGTCCAGCCCATCCTCACTCTGCAAAGGCTGGTGATTTGCTCCAGGTATAATTCCCTGCTACCTGTGAGGGAGCAATATCCAGGTTTCAAATAGAAGCTGAGGAACTAGACATCCTGAATAGCTCGGAGACAGTACCACCAACACACAGGGAGGGGCTGCAGCGATAAGAGCCACTGTAGCTGAGAGAAACAGCATTCACTTCAGTCAGACTTTGGTGACCTTTTAAGCCTATTGTCGAATTTAAACGGGAATACGCAACCAATATTAGTGCGGATTAGGTACAGAACGGCTAAGAACTGGCACAGCAATGGCTGAATTAAAACGGGGAAGTGGTTGGCAGTAATCTTAGCCCAAGTCACAATGACTCACTCAGCGGCACCACATCCTCGGCCAAAATTCAGATTTGAGCCGGGGCCAAAGTCAAGGGTAAAGCAAGGGTAGAAGAAGAGGGTCAAAGGAGGAGGTCAACGCTGAGAGCCAGGAGAGGAGCAACCAAGCTGAAGCGTCACTAATTCAAGGGGGACTGGACAGACAAGGGATTCTATTGGATTTATGTGCTTATACAGGATTTGTTGAAGGTGCTCTTTGGTTCGGGTAGTTGGTAAATGAGATGAAAACTTTGAAAAGAAAGAAGTAACAAGAACGGATTTCCCTGTCTAGTAAGTTCATATTACGGGATCATCTTCCATGTTTTAATCATTTCACAACAGATCTTTTCTTTACTGCTGACCATTTTCCAAAGCGTACCTTGAGGGGTTTTCATGTCTTTCATCTTAGATGGCTGCTTTGCGTCAATGGTCTCTACTTACCTGTACATAGTAATGAGCCTCAGTGCATCAGTCTTTGTTTATATCTTAGTACATTCACCCTTGACCGTGTTTATAAGTATATTGAGAGCGACAGACAACCAGAGATGATATTGCAGATCCACTGGATTCCATTTAATATCTAAAATTCTGATGTGATTTTTTTAAAATACAGAATGAGTGCACTGCTATGTTAGGTTTGAAGTTGCACAGTGTTATTAATTGTAACTCAAATAGCTTTCAACATATGCAAGTCACCAGAGTCCTCACTACAATTCTGTCATTTTGTCTGAATTGCCAGGGAAGGCAGAGAGTTTTAAAGCATGTTCCCGACTGGTAGCTGCTACCAGGAAATAAGATAAGAATAGATGTAGCCTGCTTACTTTGCACACTATATTTTTCACAAGATACTAGCTACTGGAAGGACTGATTCACAGATGTTATCAATGATGACGACTGTAACCAAGATGATTGATTGGACAGTGGCACGGCAGCCTAATCCTGTATGCGCCGTGCATGCATTTTTTATTTATTTATTTTTTCATGATTTTGTTCAGGGTTCATTCTTTCTGCATTTTATAAGCCGCTAGATGCAAAAAGTGTGATTGGTGTACTTAACAACGCTCAGAAGTTATTGGAAATGTTTGGATCACAAACAACCCTACGCACAGCGGCTCCTTCATTCACAGGATGGCAGGGGATATTTAGTTTTTATTGTTTTAAACTCCAACAAATGTGGATTGAAATAGAAAATTTCATTAGATAAAAGCATATTGTGAATTTTGGAAATGTTTACATCAATCTTTTTTTGGAAATGTTTGGAGTTGGAATCAATCCTACGCAGTCACCACTGGAATCTGATTCTAACCATAGCATAATACTAATATACAAGTGTAGCCTAATCGTCATCTGCAACTACAAATACCCGGTTTCAACGCAATGAAAACTTTGAATGTTGATATCGCTTTCAAATGTCAACATTATGATTGAAGCTTGAAACGTATTCTGTTGACTGATGAGTGTGTGATGCACTGTGTTTACTATTGTCGCTGTCCATTGACAGGGGGGTGCTGGATTGATGTTGCTGTGGCATACTGTGGTCACATTGCTTTCTCCTGACTCATAGCAGACGTACCGTCTGATATTGTTGAGTTTCACATTGTGTCTTTTGATTACAAAGGCGCTCTCTTTACTATCGTCACTGTCCATTGATGGAGGCTGCTGAATTAGTGATGCCTTTGGAATATTGTGAAGGGAGGGAAGGGCCTCCAAAACTTCCATAGCCCAAGGGCCGAAAGTAATATGAAGGCGCTTCTGGCTGTAACGTAGCATTTAGCTGACTGTTGTTGTTTTTCAGTACTATTGGCGCATGGGAACATGGACGTACGGTACTGCTGTCTGAGCCCTTCTTGTCCGTAGTGGAACAGAATCCTGCTGGGGCCACTGGATGTCAGATACAGAGAAGTTAAACTGATGAACACATGATGCAAAACACAACTGTGAGATTCATCACTGTATTGTGTGTGTAACTCTCATTAACAACAGAAACACACCGTCTCAGGTCCGAGACTGACATTGGAAAGTTATGTTTCTTTTTTCTTACAAATAATATTTAGCCCACACAGCTGTGTGCAGAGAGCACAACAAGTGATATTTATCCACAATAAAAAGTATGAAATACTACACCCAAAGGAAATCTATCAAAATAGATTGTAGTGCATGTCATTCTGTCTACAATTAAAATATTGTAAGACTAAAGCATATGATTTCAACTCTCAATAACGTCCACCTCCAACTGTAAATGTTGTTTTTTGACAACCAGAGTATATATATCTATATATATATATATGTAGATATATATATATATATCTATATACATCTATATATATAGATATATATATAGATATAGGTCTAAATACAGCGAACACCAAAACAAGACAATAAAGCTGGCTGTACACAGCACTGAACACTATCAGAGGAAAGCTATTCGGTTTTGACTTCCAGACACTCATGCTCAAAGGTTTGTGGACAATATCTTCTCTATAAAACATAGTTATGAGGAGTTATGTATTGTGAAGGATAGGAAAAGCTTTCCGTTAGTTCTTGTTGGGGCGGACGATGTAGAATCCTGAGGAACTGCTGTGGAAACATTCATTCTAAAGACCAGATTCTCCTCCTTAAACTAGTAGTGACGGCTAATCCTGCTGATAAACATGTTAATACTTTTTTTTCTTCATGATTTAAAAGTTTACTAAAGGAGACTGAGCAAGTTCAAGTAACCCTGGCCGAAAATGTAGCTAGATAATCATTTTGAATAATGATAATGAAGCATTAGCGTAGCCTGTCCAAAAAGCAACTGTAGCTTGTTTAAACATTCCTGGGAGGCAACCTGTTGTCATGATGGACATTACAAGTGTCCTCTCTGAGAAGCAACGGTGGAGGGCACCTTCAACTCGTTAGAGCACCGCAAAACCTCTTTTGAACGGAGGTTGGAGTGGATGGTTGGGTAAACAAAGCGTGCTATGAGGCAGCCCCATCACTCTCACATCTCTTCACAAATTCATGTCTATTCATAGGGCCTGTGTGTGCATGTGTGTGTGCACATATAAAAAGAAAAATAATAAACGACGGAGTGACATAAGAATATATTTCCCAAAGAAGATACTCTGCTTTCATGAAGTGGCACTCATCAGTGAGATGTGTTTGTGTCGTCATGGGACTTCATCCTCTCTCTCTTATTTGTTGCAGCTCTGTACACTGTAAAAAAAGGACAAATCTTCAACTTATCAAGAAATGTTTGCAGATCATCATCGGGTAAAGGTCTGCTTTTTCTAAAACCGACAGTGCACTTAGATTATTTCTGTAAAACTAAATCAACCTGTACTACATGTACTACTTGTACTACATGATGAAGGCTGATTGCTGCACAAGTTGAGTTTTACTTTTAGAACTCACACTAGTTACACACACACACACACACACACGTGTGGGGTTTTATGATTAAATGCGCTACTTAGACTGTTGTATTAGAAAAGGTAGAAGAGAAAGCTTTCATGACCAGCTGGCTTGTATAAATCGTCTCGTCACATGATCAAATGGAGACTGGACACCAACATGCATATTACCAAGCTATCATCACTGCATATTTGCATATGACAAAAACGTCCTAAGTACTAACTAACACTGAAGTAACTTCTCAAGGTCCCCAGAGGATGAATCCACACACGGCACAACAGAAGCTGCTGTTTATCCACAATACTGCTAAGCTCAGCGTTTTAAAGCAGCCGTTCCATCACGAGAGGAGTGACGCATCGTCTCAGACCGTGGAGTACAACGTCATCAACTGCAATCACGTCAGAGCTCCATTCTCATGCTCCAGCGTCTCTGACAGTGTGTGGGACGCCAGCTGTCACAGCAACAACGCTACGGTCGTGATTCCGCAATAAACGTCAAACCCACGTATTATAAAAACACACGATTCCTTTATCGAGGCTTTTGATAGCGATCCAGATATCACTCCCTCTGAGGCTCACAGCTGTTAAGAACAGTTAGCATACGGCATGTATTTACATGCAGCTCACATCCAGGCTGTGGCATTCAATTTGTTTGACAACTCATTAAAATCCCATTTCTCTTTCCATCAGCAAAATATTGATAGTGACATTACCTCTTCTCATAATATTTACATCCTTCAGAATTAACTCAGCTGTTAAGCAAGCTGTAGTGCACTCCGGCTGATTGACTCACTCCCTGAGGATCCTTTGATGAAACAGTTGGTTTTGGTTTGGTTAACGGTTTATTGTCAGAAATACCAGCGCAGTCAAGATGTGTTGGATTAATGGATCTCTGGACCAGCTAGACCGCATGTGAAAGTGATCTTCATACCAGGTGTGAGTGGAAAGCTTTGGATTACCCAGACACCCAGAAACAGATTACATGTTAACACCAGGTGTGCTCACAATCACAATCGAATGCATCTTAATGCCCCACCAGGCAATTTCTATGTAAATATACAACCGGTTTAATTACAATGAAGCACAGAATGGAGCCACGGAGGAGTCTCGTCCCTGACTGAGGCAGCCAGAGAGAGAGCAGCGCAGTGAGTAGTGGCTGTTTCAAAGCAGCAACCTGCTTTATGCTAAATGAAGGTGACGGATCTGTCGATAGACGAGCCATGGACAGCATTAGGAATATGTTCCATTTCATGTCTGTCTTAATACAACTGAGCCTTCGCTAAGCCCCTCCCCCCCACTGCTACTCCATTGCCATGGAGCCCACACTGTCACTAACTGCAGTCCTTAAATAAACATTGTCCAATTTTTGGAAAAAAACAAATACATTCTTCTTTTTCCTTTGAAATGAAGACAATGTTTATTGTTGAATTGTATTAAGACAGACATGACATGAAGTGAACCCCTTCATGCTGTCCATGGCTTGTCTTTACATTCAGTACCCTGAAGGTATATTCAGGTGTTTGAACGTACTCTGCTCAGGTCAGCTCCACGGCTTTTTAAGTAAAAACGTAACCTTCCAAGCAACAAATCGCAGTATTTGTTGGGTCTCTGTGTTGGGCTTTTGTGTGCTACCCCATAGCTCCCATCACAGACAGACCCAGAAACCAGTCACTGCTCCTACGCTGGAGTACTTCCTGCTCCCAGGTTCTCTGGGTGATTGAACACCATTTAATCTGCTAATATGTGCCATGTGATGCCAACTAGAATAATAGAGGCGTTCCAACTAGATTTTGACACAAGGCCCCTCTACAGCCTATGTGTGCATGTATCTCTGTAACGAGGATAAACGTAACACCTGCTAGACGTCTCTATGTTAGCATTGTAACATGCTGATGTTAGCATCTGCTCAGCTATCTGAAGGCAGCAGGACGCATATGTTGATAAATGTGCAGCTCTGAGTTGAAGTGCCTCAGCAGAGTGCAGTGCTGCGTTTACCTTATTAGATTAGGTGCGAAGACACCAGGCTGCTACAGAACAACCGCAAGCATCACTCTGGTGCATCAGAACTTGGTGCGTCTTCTTTTTGAAATAAAGCTCTTGAAATGCAGAGCGGCGGAAACTCTGCTGAGTCACATTTGACAGCACAATGTGAGCGGTTACAGCGTGAGAGGCAGATGTAGAGTTACAACTGAAATGGCGACGGATGAGGCGATGGCATTAATAAACGGATTCATCAACATTTTTCATTTTCCATTTCTACCATCGTTACGATCAGCGCTGATTCACTGGAACACACACACCATCTGCTGCTGACCTGTGATGCTGCGCGTTGACGTCGTGCTGCTCTGTAACATTCAGACACAAATCTGATTCCTGAAGACAAATCTTTCCATTTGTTGAGCTGTTGTTGTCATGCTTCACTGTGATTGGCTTAGCTATTTCAGAGCCATGAGACCAGTGATGTGATTGGTTGACAGTGTATTTACTCGGATCAGAATAACGGTTTGGATCGGATCACAGATGGGATCAGCACAAAAGAAAAAGGGAGCAAATAGAACTTCTACAGATCCCTGATCACATGTATTTGCTGCTGATCTAATTGATGATCATTGATGATCCATGTTTGCAGGGACAGATTGTTGTTTGATTAGAGCAGCTGGTCTATAAGGCTCCACACTACCCTCCCAAAAATCATTTCAACCGCTCTTTGACTTTGTGATGGTAATTTATGGTGAGTTTCTTTTTCCATAAAAAAACACACAATTCAAGGAAAGTAGAGATTGTATTTTTATGGATTAAAACTAATCTTGTCATTTGTAGTTTTGATGATATTGAATGATACTGTTGAAACAGTAAACGGGTCATAATTCTCTCTCTAATGTCTGTGTTTGATATCAGATCCATCTAATCTGTCCATTATTATTGATATTCACTTCATAATCTGTCCGTGTACTGTAATCTACAAGAGGAAGCAGGCAGGTCACACAGTGGCATTCTGAAGCACAGCGTGACATGTGGTAAGACGGGCCACAGGGATGACACAGCATATTCATCAGGCTGAGTGACTCAGCGTCCCCTCAGGGAGCCTTCGATATGCAGAGGAATGTCGTCTTCTGTAACACAGCTTTTCATTGTAGTGCTAACCTCATCCTCCATCAATTACAGGTTACACTGCACCGAGTGGACGACTACAACTCTGAGCGGATGCATCTACCGGGAATCATTAGTGAATGTCTCAGTCGTGCAAAGTTGAAAATTGATGAACAACAAATGTGGACGGGAAGCAAACACAGAGATCAGAGCATTAGTATTCCTCGTGTTGCAACGCTCAGAGATAAAGATCCTTCCACAGCCGCCGGCTGCTGCTGCTGAGGAGGCTGTGAAGAGCTGCAGGTGCTGATGGTTAGAGACACTACAGGTGAATAAGGTCAGTATTTTAACGAATAGATATCACCATGAAACCTGCACAGTAGGTTACCTACATTAAGACAATTCTTTTATGCACTACAGGTTCCCTGGAAACGTATGTTTAAATGTGCAAATTAGGCATAATTAGATTTTATTTTTTTAAACGTGCTAATTTGCATATGTTTCCAGAACAGAAATCTGAGCGTTGGATAAAGCCAGGTTCAAAATGCGGTTTTGTTGACATGCTGGCGTCAAAGGTTTTTACAGAGGGGATTTTGGGTTTCTCTTTGTAGCACAAAAAATTACAAATGTTGCCATATTTGTAGGATTGAAATGTTATTTAAATCAGGCTATGAATGATGTATGCTGTATGTGTGTGTGTGTGTGTGTGTGTGTGTGTGTGTGTGCGTGCGTGTGTGTGTGCGTGCTTCATAGCGTGCACCAGGGTCCATCATAATAGTGGTCCCACTACATTACTGCAATCCCCCTGCCGAGGAGATGCACATTTTGGCACAAGAGCGCTGGCACTGATGTCAGCCAAATCGCCCGAAAATAAAGAGGTAAACTCAGGTGACAGCTTACAGAGAAGCGGCAGTGAGAATGAGAGAGACGAGCTCTGCTTTTGTGTCGCGATGCATTCGGGGTGTCAGTTTTTTGTGGGGAACATGGTACTTGGCGGCAGCGACGGGAGACATTGGGGCAGGTTTCCTGAGCAAAGCTTTCAGAGCTCAATACTGAACAGGCTCACAACCACTGTCAGCCTCCTCTGTGGACTATTCTACTTCTGTTATCAGACACATCCAGCCGAAAAGTACCTCGTGTTGTGTGTTCTTCTCTGTGTTTCCTCAGCAGGGAGGCTCTACGTATCTATGGAACATACACTGGCCTTTTTAACATTAACAACAGTGTGTCGGTCAGTTCTTCATATGAAGCAAATTGTTTTCATTACGTTAGATGTGTGGCTGCTTGTGTGCTTGGGTTCCAGTAATGATTTGTCCACAGCTTTTTAAACATGAGATATCATTCCTTTTGAAAGATGATCTTAGGTCTGTTAGTTGCCCTTTAACCCTCTAACACGAAGGCGTTTCAGGTGTTTCTGCTCCCGTCACATTGCTCTCTCTGTGGCCTCGTTTGTCACTCCAACATTAAAGTCCTCCACCATGGTCCTCCATCATGGAAGCAGAACAATCATGAATAGAAGTAGAGAGAACTCAAACATGTCTTTTGAATGTTAAAAAAAACAAAAACTTAAGTTGAATTTCTTTGATAACTAATTTCACAAAAAATGGACAACACTGGAATCTATATGTCAAACATGACCAATGTTTGGGGGGGGGGGGGGTATCCACATACTCACACTCTCTCCTCTCCTCTGTGTTCAGCAACCTGCAGTTCAGCTGAAGTTTCACAGGAGTTTTGGGGTTCAGACGGTTGGAGATGAAGATGCTAAATTATAAATTCAGAGCTTTAGTTTGGCTGCAAACCACAATATAGTGGAGTTATGTCTGCCGCAGTCTCTCTGTGTTCCTCAAATAAGGAGAAAGGAGCTTCTTAATCCATTATACTTGTTTTTTGTTCACCACATTTTGTTGTAAATTGTCATATTTTCTATATTTAAATGATGTATATTATACTATTGCACTGGGTTTTACTGTTACGCACCAAATCACCGAGCCAAAGTCCTTGTACGTGTAACGTATTTGGCAATAAACAGTTTCTGATTTTGATTATTTTCAGGGAGAGGTCGGGACGTGTGTGTGTGTGTGTGTGTGTGTGTGTGTGTGTGTGTGTGTGTGTGTGTGTGTGTTTGAGAGAGAGAAACAGATTTCCAGTAGTTTACTTGTTTATCAATAATAATATAATAATAATAATATAGATGTCATTTGGACAATTCTTCAGCCTAGATCTTCCTGGAGCTGCTCCCTCCGTGTATCTGTCGGCGTCTCCGAGACACTCAGTCCTGACTATTGTGCTGCTATTGTGCATAAAGTTGGCGGTTTGAGTGAAAAATGCATATTTTTGCGGGTTTGAGGTGCAGTGCATATTACAATATGACCCACAGATCACTACCTCATAGTCTTTGAGTGCGAACCAGAATTAGCATATTTCGAGATGTTTGGTCTAATAAATAGCCTGATCTTTTTTATAATATAACTGCAGGCATTACGACAGGTTGGGCAGCTCATCTTCTTTTCAGAAATCATAGGATTATGAGGAGGTGCACGCTGGTCGGCTTTGAGTCTGTTGTTATCATATAAGCATAACATCATTTCATATGCTGTTAAATGTTTTTTAATGTTTATTTATAGTTCATTTAGGCTTCCAGGAAGAGACCATTCAGTCAATCTAGAGTAGCGTGCAGACATTCTGTTCCTCCTCCTTTGATTGGTTAGAATTATTGATTGTCTTTGGTTGACTGCAGCCCTATTTTGTTTCTGTGCTTTGCATCTTAGTGCACTCCACTGGTTAGCTCACACATACGTCTAGCTGCGGTGTACACAGCTGCTAGCTCTCTCTGCACTGCTGCAGTTGTTAGCACTGCTGCTAGCCGCGACCATATTGACAGCCGATTGGAGGCCGTCCCTCGATCACAGACATGCACACAATTTGGAATGTAGCGCCGTTAAGATTGATGCTTTTATCGGACAGTTAACATTGTAACAGCGTTTGGCTCCTGATATGTTCAGATCTACCACACTCCAATGAATATGAATACATATATGAATGAAAGCAGAGGCGTGGTGTACGGTGTTAGACTGGTTTTATCGTGACATCCATTAGTCAGGATAACAGGCGTATCTGTTGATGTGCTAAATGAGCGTACTGTGACTTTAAACACAGTTTACTGTGCAGAGCTCAGTCACGGCGACAATTTCTGCTCTTCAACGTTCAATTATTGAAGACATTTGTTTTGCTAACTTTTTTTATTTTTTTTTACACAAGCATTGATTAATTAAAGCCATGAGCAGCTCGTTTAAGATGTGGTAACAGATGCTTTTTAGCTGTATTAAATGTTATATATTTCTAGCATCACTCGTTCCAAATGTCAGTAGAACTGACCTCACAGCACAGCTGCTCTCATTAACCTGTATTTTTGCTCATTTGTGAAAAATAACAATAACAATTTTCATCTGCAGCTCAGCAGCTTGGTAATGAAAGTAACGAGTGTCTGTCTGACTACAGAAACATGAAATATGTAAATGGAACAACTGTGTATTCGACCATAGACTGCATATAAGAGGTGGACGTAGTCATCGTGACGTCACACATTGGTTTGTGGACTGATGTTATGAAGCCTCGAGTTTGGCATGTTGGTTTTTTTTGCAACCAGTGAACAGAAGTTACCATATTTGGAATGTGGAGGAGTGATGTGGAGACGCTGTATACGTCTCTGGTAGCGGCAGCAGCCCGCCCTAAAGCATCCCCTGCTTTATGGTCTGTGTGACTCTAAATGGACCATAATGTACTAAATGAACATCATGCTGTATTGAAGAAGACTTGAAACTAGAGATTGAGACCATAAACTCATGTTTACAATGTTTACTGAGGTAATAAATCAAGAGAGAAGTAGAGTCATTTTCTCATAGACTTCTATACAACCAGAGGAGTCGCCCCCTGGTGGACATTAGAGAGAATGCACGTTTTTTGACACTTCTGCATCAGCTTCACTCTGCAGGACCTGAGGTTGCCGTCTGATTCGACTGCATTAAGACACAGTGAGGGTGATCACAGAGAGTAAGACTAAACGGAGGAAATTCTCCTTTCCTCCCTCATTGTTTTTTGCCCATCTGTCACTAACTCACTATGTAGTGTAGACATCAAGCATCATTCAAACCTCATGTTAGTTGAGTTAATAAAAGGTATTTACTAGTGCTGGGCAACTTAACGCGTTATTATCGCGTTAACGCATTAATCAATTAACGCAGACAATTATTGTATCGCGCGTTAACGCAGTTTTTTTATTATTATTATTATTTCTAAAGTGCGTTGCTCACTGGCAGTGGTGGAGTAAGTCTTGAGACTACGTTGATGCAGCGTGTGGGAGAAGTAGAGATAAACTAAAGCAACACAAGCTAACAGATGCTACAGAGAAGTGGAGACAAACTGCAGGTTAGTGTTGTGGAAGATGTCGGTCTGAGGAACGTTCTCAAGGTGCGTTCACGTCACGTTTGGTGTGAACGCAGCTTTAGGATCTCAACGAATGATGTCATGTATGAGCCTCAAGACGCACCGTCACCAGAAGAACACACGAGTTGTGTTAAAGGAGAGGACGACTAAAGCGACGGCGTTACAACGTGCAGCAGCTGCTGCTCTCACTGGAGACTACTGGACATCACTGGGTCACCTTCATCACCTCTGAGTTACAGCGTCATAGTGATGAAGAGTAGAGCTGGGTCACCTTCATCACCTCTGAGTTACAGCGTCATAGTGATGAAGAGTAGAGCTGGGTCACCTTCATCACCTCTGAGTTACAGCGTCATAGTGATGAAGAGTAGAGCTGGGTCACCTTCATCACCTCTGAGTTACAGCGTCATAGTGATGAAGAGTAGAGCTGGGTCACCTTCATCACCTCTGAGTTACAGCGTCATAGTGATGAAGAGTAGAGCTGGGTCACCTTCATCACCTCTGAGTTACAGCGTCATAGTGATGAAGAGTAGAGCTGGGTCACCTTCATCACCTCTGAGTTACAGCGTCATAGTGATGAAGAGTAGAGCTGGGTCACCTTCATCACCTCTGAGTTACAGCGTCATAGTGATGAAGAGTAGAGCTGGGTCACCTTCATCACCTCTGAGTTACAGCGTCATAGTGATGAAGAGTAGAGCTGGGTCACCTTCATCACCTCTGAGTTACAGCGTCATAGTGATGAAGAGTAGAGCTGGGTCACCTTCATCACCTCTGAGTTACAGCATCATAGTGATGAAGAGTAGAGCTGGGTCACCTTCATCACCTCTGAGTTACAGCATCATAGTGATGAAGAGTAGAGCTGGGTCACCATCATCACCTCTGAGTTACAGCATCATAGTGATGAAGAGTAGAGCTGGGTCACCTTCATCACCTCTGAGTTACAGCATCATAGTGATGAAGAGTAGAGCTGGGTCACCTTCATCACCTCTGAGTTACAGCATCATAGTGATGAAGAGTAGAGCTGGGTCACCTTCATCACCTCTGAGTTACAGCATCATAGTGATGAAGAGTAGAGCTGGGTCACATGCTCTGACTGTCATGAAGACACAACACACACATGTAGATGAAAGGTGCTGACACATGTTCCTGTTGCACAGCAGTGGAACGTTTCCCACACTGAGCACAGATAGTGAAGAGAGATGGTCTCTGCTGCCAGACATCTGCCTTTGAACACGCCCCCTGCATCGCTGCATCTCCAGCGGTCAGTCACAGTATCTCTGCACAACGGTGCGTTTCACAATGTCCTGACCAACTGCAGAAAGGTTGTGGGCCACTTTAAACACAGTCCAGCAAGTGCTGCAGGATTAGAACACCACCTGATTCCTTTAACGTGTTTACAAACCAAACGTTATTGGCCTTTTGTTCATATAGCAGCACTTTTAAAATAAAAGTGCTGCTATACACTACTTTTGATTTCATTATTGAACTTTGCCATAACAATGAGATTAATCGCAGAAAAATCATGCGATTAATCGCGATTATAAATTGTAATCGTTGCCCAGCACTAGTACTTATATGTATTGACAAGTGAATTTCAGGCTTGATATCAGCTTTGAAACGCTCATGATGGGGAAACTTTAGATGTGAGAATACTTGAATTCTTGGCTCTTTTGCTGTATGGTGGGCCCAGAACATTTGTTTGGATGCAGCGTGGGACAAAAAGCAAGAGATAAGAGAGCGGGATGACCGTTCATCCTTGTCCACAGGGTATTAAAACACAGCTTCCTCCTGGCAGCTCCCAAACAACATCTCCCCTGTCATAAATCCACATGCTCTTTTTGTTCCATATCTCTCAGAATTTATCGCTGAAATAAACTTGAATTGTGGCCATGAAAGTGCTTATATCCCTGCCGGTAACATGGCAAATTGTTTGTTGCATCGCCAGCCATAAATCAGGCCGCTGTGAGCCCGTCTCGGCCGGAGCCTTTTCAGATCCATTCACCACTGACAATGCGTGCTGTTCCAGCAGGCCCCCGGGGGCCACAGCCAGATCCCTTCATGAACAAGCAGACCTGGTCTGTCCTGCAGCTGAAGCCCCTGAACTGGATGCTGAGCAGGGAAAACAGTGTGCACCATATGAGCAAAGTGCTGACATGAAAGATGAGAGAGAAAGCCTGAGAGCTGGAGACTTCTATCATGTGAAAACTAAAGTTAAGACCTTGCTCATGAACACATCTGTTGCAGGTAGCGGTAGTGAGCTGAGGGGACGTAGCTCTTAGAGCCAGTGATTCAAAGTGACCTGGTGTTATGCTCATTGACGGCTGGTTGGAAAAAAGAAGTTGAGCCAATAGGAGCTCTGCAGGTGGTTTTATGAAGGAGGGCGACAACTTACAGTGCCAGAGCTGAAATGCATTAAAACATTCAAAAAATATGCAACAGTGATGAGACGGATGCAGCTGTCAAGGTTCAACTAAAAGCAACATTTTTCTCCAATCTAGCGTAACACAGTGTATGTGTCCACTAACAATGAGATTCAAATGACAACGGGACGGACTCACGATGACTGCAGCCAACGAGAACTCTGAGTCAAGCTCAAGTGAAAACGAAATGTCAACATCAGGCTACAGATGTGTCCCCTGCCTTACTTCCACCATGGAGCCTCCCCCAGTAACTGCCTCCAGTTACTAGCATGGTGCTCATGAGTACCACTGTGCTCTTATTGGTCCCTGGGAAGCTTGCTGGAAGTGACGCAATGTCAAATATTCTAGAACGGTTTAGGTCATTCATTCATACCTCTATAGCAATATTAATATATATTGATGACAATATAGCATGTTTTCTGGTCATTCAATAAATAAATAAAAGTCTATATAAAATAAGCACATGCTTTAATTCTTGTGTGAATTAAATAATTGAGAAATAAAAGAGTATTTAGTTATTTCATTAAGAAGGCAAAATGATAGTTAGTATGTGCTTGTTATTATGAAGGTTATTGTGTATCACGATATCGCTATATGATTCCATCACAATATGAATCATTACAAAGCTATATATTATCATACTGTAAATATATATATATATATATATATATATATATATATATATATATATATATATTCTAAATGATCATACAGCCCTATGTATGTGGAGAGACTCTGATTAAAAATGTGCCTTTTAAATGCTGCGTTGCTTATCAGCAACCGGTCATATGGCACTTAGGACACAATCTGGCCTGGTGTGCTCTGATTAGTTTGGCATGCACACCAGTCATAATTCTGTTTTAATGAAAACTCAAGTCCTGGCATTTGCTCCTGGTGAGCTTCACCGCTCTTTAGGAAGAAGGAAATAACGTGTTTAACCGGCGAACCAGTGATGTAAAAGTCATGTATTTTCTATTATTTTCAATGCCTTTGTGGTTCTGGTTCATGTGGATCTAAAAGTAAATTGTAAATACTAAAAAAACTTGAAAGCGTTGAATTTTAGAGCGGACTTTGGTGTGTTGGTAGAGCGAGTGTTAGATTGGGTTATCCTGTATCTAACCTGCCTGTCATCCAGAACAATGTCTTTGAGTGTTCACTGAGTGTAAGAGACTCAGTCAGATGCAACTTCCAAAAAAGATATTTCTGAAGCTGTTCCGTTCTGTTTCTCGTGAAAAATCAAGACGAGCAAGTAAAATCACCGCCCTCTGAGGATCCCACTGTGTCAGAATGTAGCCCACTCAAACAGCTTCAGCGCCTGCAGGAAATGAAACACACCTTGATGTGCTCGCTAACTCATAATGTTTTACACGTTAGCGACATGAACACAACTGTGGAACCAAACCTACTTGATTATCTGTCCAGAAAACAAACGGCACGAGCACTGCGCTTCATTTTATTAAACAGCCGTTCACTTGGGTTCCAATCTAGCGGCCATGTGCAGGCCCGGTAGAGCACTCCGTCCTCTCTGTCCTCTAGAACCGGCCACTCCTCTCTGCGTCCTGTTAGAGGGACGCACCATAAAAGAGCCATAAAAGACACTCCGTACATTCGCCTTTACAGCTTTTATATTGCTACCGCTGGCTCGGCACTGCGTAGTCATGAATATCAATCCTTATTACATAACAAGTGAAAATGGATTGTGTCCCTTTGAGTGACTGCATTATGCTTCACTTGAAATACTGCTCATGAGGCAAAAAGAAGCATCTAATGAGCTAATGAGATTATGGCTGAAGCACCAGTCATTAGAGCGCCGCATGATGTACATGTTGTATTTGATGTTGTCTGAGGCAGCTGCAGAGCTGGTGGTGGAGAGTCCTGCTGAAGTCATACAGGGTGTTTGTCAAAGTCAAGGACGCTTCCTTGCTTGGAAGGGTCCTCAAAGTGGGCTCCTGCACAGGCTAGGCAAGACTCCTTCCTAGCGTTCAGAGAGCATATATTGCAAAAGCCCAAAGCGAGTGGGATGAAGAAATGCACGGATAAAATAAACTTCATTTTAAATATTTCAGCATACTTCAATTTCTATAGGAATATTGATATCATGTAGGCCTATGAAAAACAGGGAACAGGGACTTTTACAATTATTATAATTAATAAATGGAAGAAACATACAATTACAATTACAATACTCTCCTCAAGGCTACACGACTCCTTTGAAAATACAGAGATTTTAGCAGAATTCTTTCAAACCCAACGAAAATAACCCTCATCAAAGCCATGTCTGTTAGCTCTCTCCACTAAACAAGCACCAACTCTGGTTCATTTAACATGTTAGAGCAGCGGTCCCCACCGGGCCGCGGATTGGTACCGGGCCGCACAGAAAGAATACATATTATATTATTTCCGTTTTATTGATTATCAGAGTCTGAAAGAAGTTTTATTTTGAAAAATGACCGGATTCTCTCCCAATCTCATCCGCCTGTTCCTCTTGACATGTCAAGACGCTGTCTCGGTCACGTGATACGTTACCTCAAACAGTAAGCCCACAAACTAGAGAAAATGAGTGAATAACTTTTGGAGAGCTTCTTTGCAAAGAGGAAAGGCCACTAAGGAGACAGAAGAAGAGCTACAACTTCCAAGAACATGAAAGCTTCATTTAACAGACAATATCAGGAGTCTGATTAAATATCAGGAGTAATTCTGACGCACCAAGCCCGCTCTGCAGAACATGTGGCGACAGAGGAAGATCAGCTGCTGGAGATTGTAAATGACGGTGGCCTTAAACGTATGTTTGAGACAACAACTCTGCTGGTGTTTAGGATTCAAATCAAGGCTGAATATCCTGAGATCACCACTAAAGCACTTGTTTTCATGCCGATCGTATCATTTTATTTCGTCGTGTTTTTACGCCACACCTTGAAGACCGGTCCGTGAAAATATTGTCTTACATGAAACCGGTCCGTGGTGCAAGAAAGGTTGTGACCTCTGTGTTAGATAGCTGCTATGCTCTCCTCACACCTACATTTCACCTCAGCCATCGTAAGTTCATTTAACTTGAGAGAAAAACTAAAACTCCTCTTCGTTAGCTCTGTCCTCTTCCAATAAACACCAACTCCAGTTTGGTGGAAATAAAGCCTTAAATCACAGTTAGATGTGAAAATATCTCTCTGCTGTTCAATAACCCGCTGGAGTCTGCTGCTGAGCGACTGAAGTCTGAACAGACTTTGAATGAGGCCTTGTAGATCTAATGTGTGTGAAGATTCTGCTACTGGATTTGTAATTTCTTGCCTTCAATTTGTTCAGAAAAAGATTTTGTCGGAGTGCCGACAGGGAATAACAGAGTTTAATGGCATTTTCCCCGGATCCGAATGGTGGGGACAGGAAACATAAAGTCACTGGATCTTACACTTCCCACTGTGCAATCCACCCTGCACAGTTTACCACGGACACCCACTCCCTGCAGTCACCCTGCAAAGACCAGAGGTTTTCATCTGGGAGGTTTCCACAGGTCCGTTTAGGATCGGGTCAAAATAATGAGACCAATCCAAAATGCAGTCAACCAGAACACACCCAGACAGGAGGGGACGCCAACACTGGCAGCAGCATGATGATCAGTAAGTGGGGGGGCACTTACTGAGTCCATGTTAATGTGACCAGAGCTGATAGCAGGTCCACAGACCTGGGATCTGCAGCTAAACGCTGGGATCCTACCCCAACCCAAGCACTTCAATGTTTCTTCATCACACTGTGGGAAAGATGTACAAATACGCTCACTATGTTCGTGTCAATTAAGTGAATTTATCAACAGAAGACAGCTCCAGAACTTTGGGCTTCTACCTGATTATCTCACAGAAACTTCAGTGACAAATACAGAAGACTGACACCTGCTAACAACAGAGAAGACACACCAAGACGCATTTAAAGACTGCTCTACGTGTGGGATATTTGAGTTGCTTTACAAAACAAATGCAAAGTGATGAGGACATTGTTAAACAGTGTTCATTTTCTTAAAAGAGAAGTCAAGGACTCCAGGTATAAATGAGCTTATCGCTAACTCAAATGAATAAACAGAATAAATAAAAAATATATATGATTGAGCCAGTCCATATTCAGAAATATAAATGTGGATGTACTTGGTATCACAGCAGGGTACCACATGTAACTCCTGTGTAAATATAGAATGTAAACATAAATGTAAAGAACCCTCAAACAGAAAGGAAATGACAGTCCTCATTTCTAGTTCAACACTGTTCCCCTCACTTCTTTCACGTTCATCTTCACCTTCACAGACAGAAAGCTTTGATTACACAATGACTCGTTTCCTACGTCGTCTAACAGCCACAACTACAACAGTGAACCTCACGTGTACCCTCTGAACAACAGACACCAGACTTTCTGTGGAATTGAGCTCTGACACGATGGAGCTTCCTCCCCAGTCACAGTCTGGACCCGACATATTCAACTTTTTCATTTATTTCGTTTCCATGTGTCGGACCTGGCAACAGTCCTCGGACAACAGTTTACTTAATACTGAATATAATAAATATATTACCCATTTCATAAATCAGCAGATGCATCACTCAGTGCAGAATTATGTACTTGACACAGTAAATTAGAACAATGAAACATTTTGTGTAATTAGGCTCAAGAGGGCCTCACCAAAAATAGGAGAAATGTGAATAATTAATTCCATGCTGTATTTCTATAAATGACTCTCACTTGTGTTTCCACCAGAGCTGGGATTCCCTCATAGCCGCTGGTGGCCATGTTTGATGTCACAAGCACTGGTCTCCCTGCAGAGTGCGAGCACGCAGCACGCAGCACACAGCTATGGCAGCACGTCTGGTTGGAGGATTCGGCCAGATGACTGAGTGCAAATAACCATCTGGGGCTCTTATCCGTGATACCAGGTGAGTTTTAAGATCCGTTACACCACAAGTTATCATACAACACTATTTGATATGAATGAACAACTAAGGCTGGACATTCTGAAGCTTCACAAAAAAATCAAGGTCCACTTATTTGCTTTTTCAGAGCTTTCATCAGTGTCGCAGGTCTTCATCAGTGCAGAGATTTCACTTCTCTCCTCTCTGTTGGCTTCAAAACGAAGCTTCATAGGAAATTCTTGACCTTGAAAAAAGCAGTTTAACCAAACAATACCGAATCATAGTCCACTAATTGAGTTGTGTCCAGGCCGTCAACTGTGTCGCATGTCAACACCTTCATCTCTATGACAACAGAGCAAACTCCACTCGCTGAGTGAGACTGTGATGCTGTTGAAAACCCCAGAAGAAGAGACTTGATTTGGTATTGTTCTGTAAAGCTGCTATTTCCAAGGTCAAGGTTTGTTCCATCCCAGGCCTCAGTCCAGGTGTTGTTATGATTAAATGTGTGTATGAATTTAGCAGTTCATGCTCAACCAGACGGCAAACTCTGGTTCTGAAAAGTGAAGCCAATGCAGAAGTGGCTTAAACGTGCATTCTGTCTATTGACCACCAGGGGGCGACTCCTCTGGTTGTATAGAAGTCTATGAGAAAATGACTCTACTTCTCTCTTGATTTATTACCTCAGTAAACATTGTAAACATGAGTTTATGGTCTCAATCTCTAGTTTCAAGTCTTCTTCAATACAGCATGATGTTCATTTAGTACATTATGGTCCATTTAGAGTCAAACAGACCATAAAGCAGGGGATGCTTTAGGGCGGGGCTACCTTGGGATTGACAGGTCGCTACCAGAGCCGTATATGCCGTCTTTATGGCATCACTCCTTTGCAGTACAAATGTGGTCACTTCTGTTGACTGGCAGCTAAAAAAAAAAAAGGAAGGGGGATGCCCAAAATCCAAGATGGCGACGGCCAAAACACCAAACTCAGGGCTTGAAACAAACCGATGTGTGATGTCACGAGGACAACGTCCACTTCTTATACACAGTCTATGTGCTGCTGGCTATTATTTCAGGAGATATAAACCGAGGATACTTTTAATGAGGGAAGTCACTGAGCAAAGTACATGAAAATCAGGTGAAACTAGGCAGAAATATATATATATATACTGTATATATGAAATAAATTAATTTATTCATATATAAATAAATTGACTTGACTTGTGTTTATTGGTTTGATGGTCCAGGCTGATGAAATCACATATTTATTGTAACTTGACGGGTTGTTTATGAGAAGACCATGAGATGATTTTATCCAATAAGGCCTTTGGATTTCACATACATACGTTGTGGAATATTTGTTTCTTAATTGCCCTGTTGATGACGGAGAACGTTGGCTTTTTATCCTTCAATCTAATAAAGCTAATGGACTTTCCAGACTGCAGAGCGCTGACACAGTGACAGCCTTGAGCTGATGATGAGGGAAGGTTTTACATGCAGGGAGCATCCAGGGGAACGTCCCAGTCCCAGCTCCAACACTGCAATCTATTCATCCATAACATCCAGCAGTTAGGGGGGGTGGAGGGGGGGCTGACAGGCTGGTGGGGACTCTTCCTGTAATCACTTCATTTCTGTCTTCCATGTCTGCTTAAATTCTGCACCTCATTTCTTTCAATGATTTTACATATCGGCACAACATGTTGGCTTTAATCAACCGCGAAGTATATCTGGCGCCGGCCAACAGCTCTGCTATCAGCCCTCTCTGCTCATTAGTCTTATTAATTGATGCGCTGCCGTTAATAGCGGGCTCACGGTCCAGACGGAGCTGTGTGACGGAGACAGAGCTGAAACAGAGGACAGACACAGGGCTTTGAAACTCTGTCCAAAATGTCCTCACGTCATCATCTTATTAGACATTTGTGTGAAATTGTCATACTAAGCATTTGAATTCTTGAGTTACGGCCAAAAGCGTGTTTTGTGAGGTCACAGTGACCTTTAACCACCAAAACCTGATCAGTTCGTCTTTGGGTCCAAGTGGACATTTGTGCCAAGTTCCCCCCAGGCCTTCACAATCACGATATCACAATCACGAGAATGGACCGGATGGACAGACAACCTAAGAACCACGGCTGTCGCCGGGCGGAGGCATAATAAAAACATGACTCTACTTTCAAAAGGCGCGACAGGTACCCAGCAAACAGTGAGACGTCGAATGACCACTGTAAGAATGTCCAGTCAAGATTTTTAAGGAACATTGTTTACAGTGAAGGTCGTGCTGACGTCCGGGATGTTAGTAATAGAGGGTCTGAATGGACATTATTAGAAGTGGAAACGTCCACCTCATAACCACATCGCATTTTTTAGACGTTTAGAATAAACACCGGACAAAACAGAAATTGGTTAGCCTACCACTTATTGTGAGGAGTTTTATTCAAAACTCTCACTTGATTTATTCCCTCAGTAAACATTGTAAACATGAGTTTATGGTCTCAATCTCTAGTTTCAAGTCTTCTTCAATACAGCATGATGTTCATTTAGTAAGTTATGGTCCATTTAAAGTCAAACAGACCATAAAGCAGGGGATGCTTTCGGGCGGGGCTACACAGTGATTGACAGGTCGCGACTGCTAACAGAGCCGTACACTGCGTCACTCCTTCGCAGTCCAAATATGGTCACTTCTGTTCACTGGTTGTAAAAAACCAAGATGGCAACTGCCAAAGTCAAAGGCTAAAATGGCTAAAATACCGTACTCAAGGCTTCAAAACGGCAGTCCACAAATGTCACGATGATTACGTCCACTTTTTATTTACAGTAATATTATGGTCCATTTAGAGTCAAACAGACCATAAAGCAGGGGATGCTTTAGGGCGGGGCTACACAGTGATTGACAGGTTGCTGCCGCTATCAGAGATGTACACGGTGTCTCTACGTCACTCCTCCACATTCCAAATATGGTAACTTCCGTTCATCGGTTGCAAAAAACAACAACATCGCAACAGCCGTAATCCAAGATGGCGACGGCAAAATCGCCGAACTCAAGGCTTCATAACGGCAGTCCACAAACCAATATATATATCTTATATAGTCTATGGTTATAAATGATGCATCATTCCCCAGGCATCTCCTTACCTCCACAAGTCAACAGCTGGTTGCCGCTCTGTCAGGTGCCACGGAGTGGGCCAAACGCGCTTTTTTGTGGCGCACTTGGGAACGAGATGGGCTCAGCGAGAAGGCCCCATGATAGGTGGGTGCATTAGAGGCTGAGACAATCCCGGCCAATCACATGCAGTACTTTCCCCCCCTATAAATCACAGAGCTCTTCCCGTCCCCGACAGTTTGGGGATCCGGTAGAGGTTTTCCACAGAGGAAACATTTTGTTCTCTGGGACTTACTTTTAAAGTTCTGAACCCGAACAATCATCTTGTTGCTCATCGCAGCCACACATCTACCTGTACCTATTTACAAATGTCCTTAATATGATACGCTGTGTTGACTGAGCTGAAATACAAGAACAAATATTGCTGGGACTACTGCAGAGAAGGTAGAAAATGTACACAGTCCAGCCATCTCATTGAATCCATGTTGACTCTGTCTGCTCCTTCACTGACTGTCTGAGGGGGAGGGTGCTCACTGGGGAAGACAACTGAAGCTTAAGGTTCGCTTTCAAATATCGCCAACTGTGAAAAATCCAGCCTCTTAACATAACATAACAAAGTCTGAAACTAACAATTATTTTCATTATCAATTAATAAGCAGATCCTTATCTCAATCAATGAATCATTTAGTTTATTAAAATGTCAAAGACATAAAGTATAACCATCGCAATTTCCCTAAAGCCCTAGTTGACGTCATGTTTGTTCAGTCCAGCAGTTGAAGATGTTCAGTTTAGCATCACAAACAGCACCATAGCACACGCTTCTGTCGGCGAAAAAACGATCACACCGCCCCTCTGTTTGCAACGTACCATACAACACGTGAACGCTCACAGTGTCGACTATGTTACAGCACGCGGGGCCTTCGCTGACCCGTGTGGAAGATAAGAGCACCACACAGGTCTGCATAATGAAGAATAATACAGAGTACAAATCTCTCCTATACACCACTGAGCATGAAACACACGTGCGCGCAAGCAAGTTTTATCGGCAACTTCAAGCGACGAGAGCGAAATGAAAGCCGACCTCGTTAGCACCTGCTGCCTTTCCTCTTTTGGAGCGACGGTGGGGAACTAGCGGCGCTAGCAGTCTCTCGGTTTGGAGGTCCAGGTGCGCGGTCATCCTTGCTAACACCTCCGGGAACACATATATGTTGAGAACCAATCTCCTCTGCTCCCGGACTACTTGCTCCGTCAACACTCTTTTCTCTTTCGCTCGTTTAGAACAGGCTGCAGTATTTCAGTACTCCCACGTTGCATTCGTTGTTGTTGTTTTTCTCGAAGGCAATCGAACTTGGTATCGACCAATACCATTGGCTCGTGAGAGCTGGGGTAGGGTGTGGCCGCAGGTGAAGCATCATTAGGCTCGTTCGAGATGAACTGCTTGTCGCCTGGAAAGTGGACGAGAGCAGAGGGAGCAGCAGGGGGCGCTGACTAAAACACTGTGGTCAAGTCGGACAGTTTTGAGCCGCCTTCAAAGAATAAACAGGAAGTCAAACAATCAGTTACTTCCTGTTGATCCGATCTGTAGGCTACTTATAGTTTGCAGACCTCGTTCAGATGTATTTATATGTGTTTATAAATATACATGTTTATGGGAATGTGCGTGTATCTGCATTGCTGCCCTTTGTTCTTTTTATGTCTGCTAGTGAAACACTTTGATGCTCGTTGTGATAAGTGTTAAAATAAATAAGCTTTATTATTAATAATCCCACAAAGTATGTTTTTAGATTAAACCGTCACTGCACAACATGAGACTAATAGCCAACAATACAACATACTGACATCTCATGTCAGTATGTTGTATTATAATTACACAGAAAAATAGGATTTTCTACAAAAAGTGGTGTTTGTTGTCAAATCTAAGAGCCAGTCAGCTCTTTGATCTGTTGACAGCCAGGCGTTTCCCATCGTGCCCTGGGGTCATGCAGTCGGTGGAGAGCAACTGCCACGCCTCGCTCTGGTGAGGTTATTGTTGACCACGTGTTCATGACGTCAAAGCAATCGCCAGTGATCGATTCTGCACATGACTGGCTCATCACGAACAAGCAGTGTTGCCAACTTGGCGACTTTCTCGCTAAATCTGGCGACTTTCCAAACCCTCATGGCGACTTTTTTTGTCAAAAGCTACTAGCGACAAATCTAGCTACTTTTTCTGGTGTTTTGGCTCTGACGTGAAAGCACGTACCGTTCGGCACGCGGGAGCTGCCGTGAGCCCCTCCGCCGCCTCAAAGCGCTCAAAGGCGGTTAGTGTCACAGTAGCCCCTCGTGCAGCAGTCCCAGCTGCAGAAAGAGGAGACCCACACTCTACGTGTCCAGACTGCAAATGAATCGCGCATGCGCAAAGCCGCCGCTGTTCCCACCTCTCTCCTACAGCGCTCATTACAATTATGCAAATTAGGCGATGACGTCATTTAGCGACTTTTAGGACAGCCAATAGCTACTTTCCTTACTGAGGAGTTGGCAACACTGCGAACAAGCCTCTTGACACAATCCTCAGCCGTTCACTGTGCTTACAGAAGCCGTAACCTCGCGAGACTACAGCTACTGCAAATGGGTTATTTAGCCATTTTGCTCATGAATAGTTGGCCCACTTAAATCCTCACATTTGAGAGGCTAAAAACTGCGTTTCTTCTGCATGTATGCTTGAAAACAATGACTTTAACAATGACTTGATTATTAAAATAGTTCCCAATTCAATTTGTTACTAATTAATGTCTCAATAATAGTTTAATCGACTAATCGTTGCAGCTCACTTTAGTAAAGCCATGCAGTTCATTCAATTTCTTTTCTTCAATTAAACAATATTGAGTTTTCTTCTAACTGTTGAGACCCCTCCTTTTTATTTATATTATTCAGTTCACTTATAATATTCCAATCCCATATCTTTTATGTTTTGTGAGCAGGTAAGCTCATGAATACATAAATGCATTTGGACAGCTCATGTTTGCCCCGATAGGCCTCCTAACCGGTGAATATGGCCATGCCTAGTTTACCTATCTATCACCAAGTCCTTACATCTGTGACTGCCGTAGAAGCACTCCCAGACTGCACAGGCAGTTCAGCCCTGTGTAAGCTGCTTGTACCTCCATGTACAGCAGTGTCTTCTGGTCAAACGCATCTCTGCTACTGAGCCGTCCCTCTGCAGGTCGTGTCTCACCCAAACATCCTGTTTACCACAAATGCAAGGAGGACACATGCACAGGCCAAACACCCGATGGCAGAGATGGTCTTTGGTACCAGCAGCCAGCCTGTGTCGCAGTGGGGAAATTACAGGTCTGTCGGTGCTGATAGGATCTTGCCCCTCGCGCTCTCTGAGGTGAGATGAAAGAACACCAGCGCCGGCCGCTCTTTGGCTGAACACCAAACAATAGAGTCTCAGTGGAGAGGCTATTGTGGTCTTGTTCTATTGTGGGGATGAAAGGAGACGAGCCGGACTGTTCTGCAGAGCGGTCAATCAGCACAGGGACAATGCCACGACATGCAGGAGACAAACTCAACACTCCCACCCAATCACGTCCACAGGAAACAATGCACAGCCTGTTGCTATCGAACCTGTTCCCTGCTCCACAGAGACCGCCTGTTTAAACTAAACCTGCAGGATTCCATACATCATTACTGACACTGTAAGATGAATGTATTCATTTGACAATATACCCAACATAACCCATAAAGATCTTTTTTAACCTTTATATATTCAGGGAATTGTCCCTGAGAGCAAAGCTCTTCTTTTCTTAACTGACACAGAAAGCATAAACAACCCCATTGTGTACAGATGAGATGGGATGATAGCAGGGAGCAGTTGTCCGTGTTGTTATAAAAACTTGATTAAGAAATATGCTTTTCTTTGAAGGCGCTGCAGCAGGAAACAGCAACCTGCTGTAATCTGATCTCGTCAGGAAAACAACTGTGGCACCGGCGAAATAAGAACAGAGCGCAGAGCATCTGCTCTCTGTCATGTTTACAAGAGTAAAATAAAGAAAAACGGATGTTTTCGCTGAGGGAAGATGTACAGGAATCTGTATGTGTGAGGGCGAGGGACAGTCGCTAAAGAACAGGTTATATCTGGTTTAGGCCCAAGAACAGGTTATATCTGGTTTAGGCCCAAGAACAGGTCATATCTGGTTTAGGCCCAAGAACAGGTCATATCTGGTTTAGGCCCAAGAACAGGTTATATCTGGTTTAGACCCAAGAACATGTTATATCTGGTTTAGGCCCAAGAACAGGTCATATCTGGTTTAGGCCCAAGAACAGGTCATATCTGGTTTAGGCCCAAGAACAGGTCATATCTGGTTTAGGCCCAAGAACAGGTCATATCTGGTTTAGGCCCAAGAACAGGTTATATCTGGTTTAGACCCAAGAACATGTTATATCTGGTTTAGGGCCAAGAACAGATTATATCTGGTTTATGCCCAAGAACAGGTCATATCTGGTTTAGGCCCAAGAACAGGTCATATCTGGTTTAGGCCCAAGAACAGGTCATATCTGGTTTAGGCCCAAGAACAGGTTATATCTGGTTTAGGCCCAAGAACAGGTTATATCTGGTTTAGGCCCAAGAACAGATCATATCTGGTTTAGGCCCAAGAACAGGTTATATCTGGTTTAGGCCCAAGAACAGATCATATCTGGTTTAGGCCCAAGAACAGGTCATATCTGGTTTAGGCCCAAGAACAGGTCATATCTGGTTTAGGCCCAAGAACAGGTCATATCTGGTTTAGGCCCAAGAACAGGTCATATCTGGTTTAGGCCCAAGAACAGGTTATATCTGGTTTAGGCCCAAGAACAGGTTATATCTGGTTTAGGCCCAAGAACAGGTCATATCTGGTTTAGGCCCAAGAACAGGTTATATCTGGTTTAGACCCAAGAACATGTTATATCTGGTTTAGGGCCAAGAACAGATTATATCTGGTTTAGGCCCAAGAACAGGTTATATCTGGTTTAGGGCTAAGAACAGATTATATCTGGTTTAGGCCCAAGAACAGGTCATATCTGGTTTAGGCCCAAGAACAGGTTATATCTGGTTTAGGCCCAAGAACAGGTTATATCTGGTTTAGGCCCAAGAACAGGTTATATCTGGTTTAGGCCCAAGAACAGGTTATATCTGGTTTAGGCCCAAGAACAGATTATATCTGGTTTAGGCCCAAGAACAGGTTATATCTGGTTTAGGCCCAAAAACAGGTTATATCTGGTTTAGGCCCAAAAACAGGTTATATCTGGTTTAGGCCCAAAAACAGGTTATATCTGGTTTAGGCCCAAGAACAGATTATATCTGGTTTAGGCCCAAGAACAGGTTATATCTGGTTTAGGCCCAAGAACAGGTTATATCTGGTTTAGGCCCAAGAACAGGTTATATCTGGTTTAGGCCCAAGAACAGGTTATATCTGGTTTAGGCCCAAGAACAGGTTATATCTGGTTTAGGCCCAAGAACAGGTCATATCTGGTTTAGGCCCAAGAACAGGTTATATCTGGTTTAGACCCAAGAACATGTTATATCTGGTTTAGGGCCAAGAACAGATTATATCTGGTTTAGGCCCAAGAACAGGTTATATCTGGTTTAGGGCCAAGAACAGATTATATCTGGTTTAGGCCCAAGAACAGGTCATATCTGGTTTAGGCCCAAGAACAGGTTATATCTGGTTTAGGCCCAAGAACAGGTTATATCTGGTTTAGGCCCAAGAACAGGTTATATCTGGTTTAGGCCCAAGAACAGGTTATATCTGGTTTAGGCCCAAGAACAGATTATATCTGGTTTAGGCCCAAGAACAGGTTATATCTGGTTTAGGCCCAAAAACAGGTTATATCTGGTTTAGGCCCAAAAACAGGTTATATCTGGTTTAGACCCAAGAACAGATTATATCTGGTTTAGGCCCAAGAACAGGTTATATCTGGTTTAGGCCCAAGAACAGGTTATATCTGGTTTAGGCCCAAGAACAGGTTATATCTGGTTTAGGCCCAAGAACAGGTTATATCTGGTTTAGGCCCAAGAACAGGTTATATCTGGTTTAGGCCCAAGAACAGGTTATATCTGGTTTAGGCCCAAGAACAGGTCCCGAGAGTAAAAGAATGCCCTTCAAGATTTCATTAAGCACCACAGGTTTTGGGCCTCATGAAGTCAGATGACATCTCGCAAGCTCAGGTTTTGCCGTTTCAGTCTGGAAATCATCCAGTGAGAATGATTTGATGCCGTGGAGTCAGCAGGTGTTTCAATGATCCTGCGCTCTCAACACGTCTCTGTAAACTATTTCAAAATCCTGTCGCAGACCTGAAACTCAGTATGATTCTGAATCTGCATGGCCTTTCTTAGAAACTGTTCTCTATGAACAGTTCAGCAGATTTCCAGAACATTATTATTATTATTAGGAGATACCAGTGACAGAGAGAACTGTCAATGTATGTTGAGCCTTGAGAGACAGTAATAAGATGAATTAGAATAGATTGATATATAAATATAAATCTCATGTCAGTATGTTGATTACGGAGTTGGAGTCAGCGCGTTGTTAGCCTAGCTTAGCATAAAGCCTGGACGCATGGGGAAATGAGAGATTAAATCTGCAGATTTTTTTTTCCCGATTAATTGATTTATTGTTTAGTCCATAAATGTAAGAAAATACTGAAAAATGTCCACATTTGAGCTGGAAATTGGGAAGGTTTGGTATTTCGGTCAGTGTGACAACCAACTTGTCAAATACCAATGTGTGCTCTGGACATTTTTCAACATGCAGGGTAGTCCAATAGACCTTAGGGTCAGGGTGACGTCACGTACTTCAGTGAAGTACGTTACATGACTACTCGGTTGGTTTAGGAAAAGTTCATGGTACAAATAACTGACATTTGTAAGTTACGTACAAGTTTAGTAGGCTATGTTACGTAACTTGCGTTGGTAAATATTACAATGACAGTTTCACACACAATGAGGTGGTTTAACACGGGACACGAACAGCGGTTTCCAGGGTCAAAGTCTGACCAGAACATCCACCCCAACGCTCTCCCTTACGTCTCCTCACTTCCTCCATTGGCCAATAGAAACAGCCCTGCAAGTCCAAAATCTGACGGTAGAAGGGTACGTGGAGCGTCAGTTTGACGCGTGTATGACCACAGACCAGGCTGCCATATTTGAGTGGGAGCAAGAACGCCCTAGCTCTGCCGACAATAGAACATCGACGTGGCTGCTTTACACAAGATCCGATTGGCTGCATTAAAATATGTTTTACATCTATGAATCAGGATAAACTAGGGGGCACCATAATGAAATCATGAACATTTCTCCCTGTTGGTCTCAAAGGAGAACTCAGGAATATGATTTACAGAGCAAACTTGAAGATATATTGTTTAAGGTCAAATTAACTACTCAGATAGTGTTTGTTTATGTTGACATGATAAAGAAAAGAGCTTCAAAACTCCAGAAAATCAGCCTCCATCTATATGACACTACAGAGACGTTCTAATAATAGAACCATAAAGGTCCTGAACAGAACCATCGGAGACCGGGTCCAAGCCCGCGGGGGTAGTCCTCTCAATGTGCAGCAGACTCCAACCTGGATGAAAATGCTGTATATACAGAATGGCAAAACATCGCAGCGCTCTCCACCCATATGTTTTCATGCTTGCTCATCCCTGAAATTACACACAATTTATCAACGTGGAGAGGACGGCAGAGTGTGAGGGGAGATGGAGGGGAGCCAGCTCCACATACAGCTGTGATACACGGCCTCGGATGGAACTGTGTTGGAGACGACCGAGCACAGCTTAGCGGTCCGATTCAGCCAGATACCTGCAGTCTGTGGACACGTTTTGATGTGACTGAGGTTCAATGTTGGACACGAAACATCTGTGCTTAAGTAGCTCTCAGCAGCGGACAAAGAACACTGAAGGAAGACACAATGTCAAAACGTCACAGCTGTAAAATATTTATAATCTAGTATGCGTGCACCTTTTTGATATTGCTTTTGCCTTTTTGCCAGTGCATCTCAGAGTATTTGGGATGTGCATACATTACTTTGTGAATAAGGGTTTACAGTTTACAGAGGATGAACACAATAATAAGTAATGATAAGGTATTCAAAAGGACAGAACTTTGTTCTGCTGAAGGGACATCTACAGTATGAGAAGAGTTGACAGTAAGGTCGTGGGATTGTAAATGTCACAGCGCAAAAACAAATAATTCCATTTCACCTCTATTATGTGATGGAGGAATTGACAAAACATTCTGTTATTTGAGTGAACTAATTCTATGTTTGAATGGGTAAGATAAAGAAGAGTCTTGTCAAAACGCCGTTGAAGGCCAGGGAGCAGCAGTGTGTGTGTGTGTGTTGCTCTTCACATCCTAATAAAGGCTGCATGAGCCTCACTCTGCTGCCGTTCAGCTGATGCATCCAAGGTGGACGAACGACACGCGGAGCATCACGCATCACTCCCTCCACCTCCTCTCCGTCTGCATCTTGTTTCCGTGACTCCACCTCCTCCCCGGCCTCCCTGCCCTCACTCCTCTTCCCTCCATCTGTTGCACGCATGCACTCCTCCCACCTCTCCTCCCACCTCGCTCCTTCTCTGTTCTGCCATCCAATAATGAGGTCTCTGTCAGATCCAGGTGAACTGCACCCTCCTCCTCCATCTTCTTCATCTTCCTCTGCCTGATTCAGTCCTAAACTTGGATTTATTTTGCAATTGGAGCATTTCCCTACTCTTGCTTTAGAAAACTGCTCAGAGAATAAACCGCTGAGTGCTGAGTCCTGCAAGATAACTGCAATGATAAGCATGAGCTGCCACTCAGACATCACAAAGTTATCCTTTAACTGTAGTGTGTTATTCTCAACATTTATATTTATATATATATATACAAATAAATATATATGAGTATATATAAATAAATACATATATAAATAAAGAAAAATATATATATGTGTGTGTGTGTGTGTGTGTGTGTGTGTGTGTGTGTGTGTATAGCCTATCACAAACAATGACTGACCTGACATGTTGCTGGTGCTGCTAATATGGGCTTACATTTTGAAAGCATGGATGCATTAAGAAACGCAAGTCGCGCTGTTCTCCAGAAGGTCCCGCACATACATTTCAACTTTAATAAACACATGAAAGTGATGTATTTGTCTTCATCGTGTACCAACACACAGAGAGGAGTGCATGTGGATAGAACAACATGGTCACACAGAGCAGAGTCTGAACAGAGAGCCGTGAAAATAATGCAAAGAAATGATGCAAGCGACACTGTGTTTGATCCAGAAATGCCATTTCATGCCAAATGACATTACAGTTGCAAAGATGTTCCGTGTAGCAGAGGTGTGCCATCATTTATTTATCTTTTGTTCGGAAAGATGCTCTCATCAATCTGCAGGAATAAGGAATGCCAATCATAAAGGCACAGAATAATCACATCTACGACTCAAACCTGCTTCTGGCTCATTATGAAAAGATTCATGAAAGACACAACTTTCACAGCTCGACATCAGTCTGTGAGAAAACCCTTCGTTAACAGAATTCGACCCTAAAAGTTGATTTAAACAACATTATCCATATTTGGGATTATAGGGCGAACTGGACACGAGCTGTGATTTCATTCCCACGCGAGACGGGATGCGTAACGTTGCGTGCAAACAATGTATTGACTTTGAATAGAATTCTGGTGTCATGTTCCGTCAGCGTATCGGCTGCAATGTCAGATGCGAGTGCGTGTGGACGGACTCGGGTGAGTCAGTGGTGCACGCAGCGTGTCAGGTGTGCAGGACTGTGACATGCACACACATGTTTACACAGCAGAGTGGGGAACTCACCATTTTCTATTGTTTCCCGGACGTTTGCATTTCGGAAAAGACGGTGAAGACAAGAAGAGCGGGCAGGTCCCCAGGTCTTAGACACAGTTTAGAAAAGAGTCTCCTAAATTCCTCTCCGGTCCCGCAACACTCGCTCTAATCCCCCGGGGGTGTGCTAGAGAACAGGTCCGTGAACGCGCCGTAGAGGAGCGACAGGTAAATCCCCGCTCAGCTGCTGGGACTGTGGAGTGTTTTCCTCTCTCAGTGATCCCCGTTCTCACAGACAGCGGTATCCGTCTCTCTCTCTCTCTCTCTCTCTCTCTCAGAGAGCAGCATCTCCAGCATTTCCTCCATATACACATTCGGCTGTTTCCGGGAGAACTCTAGCCAATCAGCTCTCTGATCAGGCGACAGCCAGCAGTTGCTCTCCACCGACTGCTGCGCCTGGCTGAATAGGCTAATAACATTTAGCATTCTAAGACCATCCTACAGGTATACATTCTTTTAGAATTTATATTCGAGAACATTTAATGTGTGTATTTTCATTGTGTAGTGCCGTGTCTGTTGCCGCCACATGTACACTTGATCTAGCACGAAGATGAAATGTTATGAGTACAATGGACCAAATGTTTCATGTTCTTAATTTCAGAGTTACCTGTGTGGTATTGTCATGAAGACGTGGTCAACGGTAACCTCACGAGATCGAGGCGGCCGCAGTTTTTAGAGGCAGGCGCCGCAGACTGCAGGGCATCTTAGATTTGACAACAAACACCACGTTTTGTTGAAAAATCCTATTTTCTGTGTAATTGTAATATGTAACGTTTATAAACACACATGAATAAATCTGAACGAGGTCTGCAAACTAGATCGGATTGTTTGACTTCCTGTTTATTCTTTATTGGCGGCTGAAAACTGCTCGACTTGACCGCAGTTTTCTTGTCAGCGCCCCCTGCTGCTGCCGCTGCTCTCGTCCACTTTCCAGGCGACAAGCAGTTAATCTCGAACGAGTCTAATGATAGATGATAGATCGTGTTTTAACAAATTTGCAAAAAAACATTATGTATATTTCATGGAAGCCTACATCCACCACTGTGATTAAAAAAAAGGTCCTCTTTAAGTGAAAATGGGCTTCCATAGACATTTTATGATGAGATGAAATGTTGCGAATATTGTTTGAATGAATCTTGCCAGACACGAGGCTGTGACAGAGATTCCATTTCCACTAAGAGTGTTCACTCCTCCGAGGTGCCCTTGAGCAATAAGATGATGAAATAAATATGAATGATATGCTATGAAATTCAGTTATTAGGAACATGAATGATGGAATAGCATTTCACAATAACTTGAGTTAAGTTTTGATAATTTTTTCCATTATTTCACTGTTTGTTGGTTTATTTATACATTTTACATCAGCGGTGGGCCGTCAGGGCCTGCAAGGCCTTCTCTGCTGGCCTAAACAGAATCACAAAGTTATATCTATTTTATAATTTAATAATTCTTCTTAAATACACTACATGTATTATAATTTATAAACATATTTTTCCCATTATCCTATTTTCTCATTGCACAGCTACTGTCTTCCTCAGTTGCTCTGCTTCCAGTGCAGCTTGTTTTAAGTAGAGCTTTTATCCAATCAGATCTCACCTCTGTGTCTCTAGGTAAGAACAGAGGCCCGAGGCCTGCAGACTCACAAGTGAATCCATGAGCAGTTTAAGTGAATGGGGACGATATTGTTGATTGTCATAGTCTTCAACCAATCAGATCTTTTGTTTGACATGTTGGGCGTATTCTTTGACGTGTCAGAGCCTGCTAGCTGGCCTACAAGTACGTGATTGGTCAGTGGGCTAGCGTGACATGTTGGGCGGTGACAATCCCAATATCTGCTGCCTCTGCCGAGCGGACATTTTCAGCCTCAAACGCATTAAAACTTATTCAAGAAATACAACTGGGGAGGCTCGACTGTCTTTACTGGCGTCCATGAATCCAGAAGGACTTCTTACTGGAACTAAAACACACGGATGTACTGAACAACCGTGAGATTAAACTCTTTGTTAACAAAGAAAGGAAGATGCACTTTGTCTTCAAATAGTTAACAGCAGCTCTGGTAAGTTAAATGCGTTTGTTTTTACATCTGCAGTAGCTTTAATATGCTTGTTTATATAATATTATTAGTGTAACCGAGCGTCTTGGGTTCGTGTATAAGGGCACTTATCATACAGTAATAACTGGAGTCGGGAGACCAGACATCTTGTTCAGCCCATGGCTACTCTCCTTATTATTGTTTTCTCCTTTCAGACAGTCTGTTACATACGTCCCCCCCCCCCCCTCAATTAGAAACGTCCTCGTTTCGTGACCAGCAAACACATATAAAATTACACAAAAATCTCAAATCAATGAGAGAAAACAACAAATGACCATAGCTAACAGGAGTAAACCAAACTATAAATGGCACCCTAAATAGCAAGGTGAACAACGAAACATGACACCGTATGATTCAGAACAACTATAACAGCTAATTGACACACGGATTAATATCCCGGGCGGCAACCTACCAACAGTCAAAACAGAATATATTCTTGGAGGTGCGATGGGGGACGCACCACACGACCCCCGCGGGACCGTACAGGGTCAGGCTCTGCCCCACCCCCTCCAAGGCCAGTGTCCAACCGTCCTAGCACACGCTGCTCCCCCCTCCAGGGAGGCCAAGAAGCCCCCACTTCAGGAGAGGCCGGGAGGGAGGGTGATGCGTCAGCGACAGCCAGTGATGGTAGGGGCAGAGTGTACCGCTTCAGTCTATCATGGTGAACCACTTGGGCCCGGTCCAGCGGGTCAAGTGGGTTGACAATCCTGTATGTCAGGGCCGCCTCACCACCTGAAGCCAGCGCCTGCTCGACCCTGTAGGGGCCCTTCCAGTGAGGCGCCAGTTTGGTGCGACTCTAAGTCGGGTTGTTAAGCCACACTAACGCGCCCTCTCCATAAGGACGATGGCAAACATCCTCATCATGATACAGTTTCTGTCTCTCATGAGCTTCTGTAGCATGAAGCCTCGCTGCACTGAAGGCTTTTTCCAGCCTCCCCACCAGGGATGGCACATACTCCGGCAGGACTCCAGAGCCCTGAGAAATCTCGACTCTGTTAGAAATCAAAACATCAGCTGGAACACGTGCCTCACGTCCGTGCATGAGGAAGAAAGGGGTAAAATGAGTGCTGGCATGTCTGGATGTGTTGTAGGCAAACACCACCTGCTTCACATAATCATCCCATTCACCTCCATGCGAGAGCAGCATCTTCGCCAGCTGATCAATCAGAGTACGGTTATGACGCTCCACCATACCGTCTGATTTAGGGTTGTAGGTGGTAGTGCGTGTCTTTTTGATACCTAACAAGTTGCAGAGGCTCTGAATGACATCTGCCTCAAATTGTCGGCCTTGGTAGCTGTGCAGGACTTCAGGGATCCCATGCACCAGCACATAGTCATCAAACAGGCAGCGAGCCACTGTGTGAGCAGTCTGATTGGGCAGCACATACAGGTTAACAAATTTGGTGAAATAGTCATCCACCACCAATATATATCTGTTCCCCCTTGAAGTTATCAGCAGCTCGAGGATATCTGCAGCCACCCACTGTAGAGGGCGACTAGCCTGGGACCCTCCCATGGGAGCCCTCTGCCTGGGAACTGGGGCCCTGCGTGTTTGGCAGGCTCTGCACTGTTCACACCATTGTCTAATGTCTCTCAACATGAAGGGCCAATAGTAGGTCTGCCTGGCCTTCTCCCAAACTCGCTCTGCGGAAAAGTGTGCAGCAGCTGGGCCCTCATGCAGCTGCTGAAGAAGCTCGGGCACCAGAGATGAGGGGATCACCACCTGCACGTGCCTCTCCCCTGCCGGAGAGAGTATAGTCCTGCACAACAAACCATCAATGACGGACAGATGGTTGAATTCAGTCCACAGTTTCCTGAGGCAGAGTGAGGACACCCTCAGGTGTCTGCGAGGTGGTCTCACTGCGTTTCGCTCCAACCAACTCAACACCGCCCCAATTTCCGGGTCCTCGCGTTGCAACAGCTGCAGCTCAGAGTCGCTGTGGCAGAGAGAATATGCCGGAGAGAATATGCCGGCCGTCATTCCATGACCGCCTCCTCATCCCCTGGCAGCTCTGATTCGACCACCGATCCTGCAGCACACACCCGCCTGGTCTCTGGCATCCGGAGACGCAGGCCGGCGAGACAAGGCATCCGCGTTTTTGTGGCGTGAACCATCTTTGTGAATAATGGTCCAGTTGAATGGGTCGAGCTCCAAAACCCACCGGCCCCTTCGTCCTGTAGGATTGTTGTCAATGGCCATTTTCCTGAGCGCCAGCAGCGGGCGATGATCCGATATGATGGTGAATGCAGCAAGGCCCACATAGTGTTTAAATTCACGCACGGCCCATACTATGGCCCAGAGCTCCCTGTCGAAAGTGAACCATCTTTTCTGTGTGTGCGTAAGAGCCTGGCTGGCATAAGCTACGACTCCTTCGGACCCCTCCACCTGTTGAGCCAGTACTGCACCAACCGAGTCTTTGGAAGCATCCGTGTATATCTTGAATGGGAGCACAAAGTTGGGTAGTGTCACCACAGGAGCAGAGGTGAGCACCTGCTTGAAAAACGTGAAGGCTGTTTCACACTCTGCATCCCATTTGAAAGGCACGTTTTTGCCCGCCAGGTGGTTCAGCGGTGCAGCATACTGGGAAAAATTCCTCACAAACCTGTAGTATGAGCACAGGCCCACAAAGGCTCTGACTTCAGATGGGTTGCAGGGAGTTGGCCAGTTTCTCACCTTTTCTGTGTTGCGGGGGTCAGGCTGGAGTCCCTGTCTGGAGATCACGTGGCCTAAGAACACCACGTGGTCCCGGGCCACGTGGCATTTTCTGTGATTGAGTTTTAGGCCCGCACCCTGTATTCTGGAAAGAACCTCCCCCAGGTGGGCCAGGTGGTCTTCAAAAGTGCGACTGTAGATCAGTATGTGGTCCAAATACACCATGCAGATGTGCCAAGGCAGACCCCGCAGGATCAGCTCCATCATGCGTTGAAACGTGGCAGGAGAGTTGGTCAGGCCCATAGGCATGGTGCGCCACTGGTACAAGCCCCGGCCTGTCGTGAAGGCCGTTTTTTCACGATCCTCTTCGGCTATTTCCACTTGCCAGTAGCCATTCGAAAAGTCAAGTGTGCTGAACCAAGTTGAGCCCGTCAGGGCATCCAAGCTGTCATCCACCCGTGGAAGTGGGTGGGAATCCTTGACTGTCACAGAATTAAGGCGCCGATAGTCAATGCAAAACCTCCATTGTCCCCCTTTCTTTTTAACAAGCACCACAGGTGATGCCCAGGGGCTGCAGCTCTCCTCCACTAGCCCATCAGCCAGTAGACCAGCCACCTGCCGTTCTATCTCTGACCGCTTCTCCGGAGACGCCCGATAAGCGCGCTGCTTAATGGGGTGATGGTCACCAGTCTTAATGTGGTGTTTAACGAGTGTGCACCTGCCTGTATTCCCCTCCGTCGGAATGAACACATCACCGAATCTCTGTAGCAGTTCAGACAGTTTTGCTTTCTGTTGCTCTGTAATTGGTAAATGGGGAGAGCAGCAGGCTGTGGCGGAACTGAATCCACTTCTGGGGAATGAATGAGTGGCATAATATCGGACTTTTCAAGCGGGTAGAACTCACCCATATGCAACCCCTGCTTGAGCTCCACAGTCTTCCCTGTGGGATTGAGGACCCGAGCCATAGTCACGCCCTCCTTAACGGTGGTGACTGTGTGGGCAACCACTAGTCCAGTCGTTTCTGGGATGTTAGGCTCCAGGTAGCCCTCAAACTCTTTTGCAGACAAGCCAGCAGTGATAGGCGAGAGAACATTCACTGGCACCAGGGCCTCGCTCAGAGGGGGAATGGTCATAGCACCAGCCAGGGACACGTTACAGCATTCAGGGACTAATTCTCCACTTCTCAACAGGGGCACTGTAGCGTCCCATAACTGCAGCACACCCCGTCCCCAGTCCAGCAGTGCATGGTTCTTGGCTAGGAAGTCCAGACCCAGTAAGACAGTTTGAGTGGACTCTCGCAGGACATGAAATGTGTGTTGCCAACAGGTGGGGCCCAAACGGAAAGTCGCCACAATAGTGCCCAAAGTATCCAACATTTGTCCATTATCTGCACGCGAGTCGATCTTCAGTCTTTTTCAGTGGTCGGTTTTGCAGGGCAGGGACTGACGTACGAAAGTCAGCACTAATCAATGACACAGTCGCTCCTGAGTCAACTAATATGGACACTTCAGTGCCTTCAACCACCCCTCTAACGTAGGAGGTAGGGTGGTTTACACTGTCCATCTCAGCAATATTCTCAGATATCGGCGGCTGTAAGGAGCCCTCAAGTGGTGTAGCTGGTGTCAGGGCCTCGACACCAGCTACTGACCGTTTCCCTGACGATCCTGTTGCTGTGGCAGGAAATGCACACTGCGCCTCCTTGGCTCCTCCTCCTGCCGGGTCCGCCACCCAAGACTGGGGCTCCTGCCTCCAGGCCGCCTGGGAGGGGGCGACACCCCTCCATCCTGATGCCGGCTTCGTGATTGATAGTCTCTCTGAGGCCAGACAGGCCCGCGGTCAGGAGAGTGGTCCCGGGGCACCCTTGACCGACAGCCCATCTCTCCACAGGTGCAGCTACAACGTCTTCTAGAGGGCGAGCGGGACCCCTGTCCCCTCTGGTTGGGACTACAGGTCCTCAGCTTCCGATTCTCCTCATAGATGTCATTTATCTCCACTCTCATCAAAGACATCTCCTCTGTCAGTTTATCGACTGCCTTCTGCAGGGTATTATGTTGACACTGACTGCACAGACACACTGTCCCCGAGTCTATGGGTGGCCGTATGGTTACTCACACGGTCTCTCTGCAGAGCCTCCCTGGCATTTTTGCACCGTTCCACGATAATCAGAGCCTCCTCCAGATCAGTGGCGCCCTGCTCCAGGCATTTGGACATCAAAACAGCATCCAAGTATACAGTAAGGAAGCGTCGAAACTTCTCCTCCCGCTGCGCTATGGTTCCATAGTCCGGGAACGCCTCCAAGACCAGTCGGCTCACGTCGGCGTCATATACCTCCAAGCTCTCGCCCGGAGCACACACGCGAGCCGCCAGGCTAGCTCTGAAGCGGTCCATAAACTGTCTCTGTCCAAATGCCACGCCGAGTCTTTCTTTAACAGCAGCATTATCCGACTTAATTGCGTCCGGAAGGCTGTCCCACAGTAGAAAAGCTGACTTGCTCAAGCGGGTGGGCAGCGGCTCACCAGCTCATCTCCGTAATCGCCGCCGCTCCCCACTGACGCTCTGACGGCAACTTCCAGCTGTCTCACCCAGCCGAGGAAACTCTGGCTACCGTCGCTAGAAAACGGAGCAGGCAGGTCCACATGGATCTCCCTGCTGGCCGACCGCCTGCCGAATAGCCCTGAGCTGGGCTTCATCGGGTCTTCGTCTCCAAACGACATCCTGTATCAGAATCAGCGGCGCCTTTCTCTGTGAAATGCCGCGGAGTTAGCCTGCTAGCTAAACTATCTCGCAGACAAGCCAAGCCAAGAAGGCGAACACTCACAGTCGCCGAAGCGTAAAAAATAAAATAAAGTGGTAGCAATCCGTAGTCGGTGCCTAAAAAAAAACACCGCTGCCACCAATGTAACCGAGCGTCTTGGGTTCGTGTATAAGGGCACTTATCATACAGTAATAACTGGAGTCGGGAGACCAGACATCTTGTTCAGCCCACGGCTACTCTCCTTATTATTGTTTTCTCCTTTGGCCAGGCGGGAGTTGCGCCTTCGCTACGGCAACCCTCAAGGGACATATCATCGTCAACACCAGAACGACAAACATGAGACAGTCTGTTACATTAGTACAACTTGTTTTTATGAAGATGGATTTTTGTTTGGTTTTATATGTGATAGGAACTATTGTTACGTCCAATGTTGCTCTGGGGACATATTTAGCCGGTGCCAGTGTTGCCAACTTGGCGACTTTCCAAACCCTCATGGAGACTTTTTTTGTCAAAAGCTACTAGTGACAAACGACTTTTCTGGTGTTTTGACTCTGACGTGAAAGCACGTACATTCTGTATTGTCGTGAACGAGCAGCGGTGCTGCCGTGAACCGCACCAAAGCACTCACAGGCGGTCAGTCTCACAGCAGCCTCGCGCAGCAGTCAGAGCAGAGAGGAGACGCACTCTCAGCGTATTCATGTATCTGCACTCTGCAGTAAGTGTATTTGTTGGTGTCAGCTTCATTTTTACATGAAACAAATAATAACCTGTAGGGGTTAGGGTTCGGACATTTGGTTCTCTGTTTGGGCTTTTGTTTTCCTTTACAAAGCAGGAATTATGGTCTGGAGAAATGGGGATTGTGTGGCGATTGCTTTAGCCCTGTTTCTCTGCTGCGGGGAGTTTTAGTGTGTGTGCTGCTGTTCGTTTTCCTGCTAAGCTAGTTTAGCATAGAACACACATGCCTCACCAGGGTACAATGTTGTTCTTCCGTGGTGGGCGTGTCAGACAGCACGTTGTCTGTTACGTTGGGTGGGTTGCCATCTTGAGCGCAGTGGCTCCACCGAGAGAACATTATATTTCCCACAATTTAAGCTTCTGCATTTTCCAAATGCAATAGTAATATTCAAACGTATTGTTTGATTCCTAATGCGTACCGAACCGTGAGCCTCGTACCGGGCCTTCAGTGCTGTAGTAGGACAGCACTGAAGGCCCGGGTATAAAACACATGGCCCGCCACTGATTTTACACAATGTATCCGTGTGGTGTTCTTTCAAACAATATCTTTATTATTAATCTAATATTGAACATTCTAGGGATCCATAGTACCATCTTTAGAGAAAATTAGATTTCTCACAGCTAGGGTCTGGAATCTCCAAGATGCTGCAACACACAGGGTCAGGTGAAAAGATTAACAGAATAATAAAGCAGACACATATTACTATAGCACAAATTGGTTTCATTTTTCAAATTTTTCTTATTTTTGTATTTCTTTCTTGTGATTACATCAAATACTATCTCCAAATGGTTCCTCTAAAAATTGCTTTAAAATGTGTTTTCAGTTTTCAAAGTTAATTGTAGCATTTCAGGCCCGTATCATTGCAGATCGTGAAATAGTCAAGAAATTCAATCTATTGTTTTTGTGTACATTGTCTTTTTTTTCCCCTGTCAGGACAAAAATAATGCAAAAGGAAAGGAAATTAGGATCCTTTTTTATGGTGGACACACAACTTAAATGCATCCCCGTGACTAAGCAACAGTCAGAGCAAGTGACGTACTATTCAATATCCAAAGAGACCACTTACGATGGGCAGGAGGGCAGGTAGATGGGTCCAACAAACACAGGACTTTCAATCACGAGGCCAGAGTCAGACTCTGCGTTGTGGTTTAATGGAAGGGGTTTTGTTGCCTAAACCTAACATATGTGACAGTTTTCTAAACCTAATTACATGGTTTTGTTGCCTAAACCTAACTGTACGTAGTTATTTCAAGACCAACCATGATGTTTTTCGAAAACCTAACTAAGTGGTTTTGTTGCATGAACATAACTTACGTTTTTGATGTAATGTCGTCCTGCAAAAAAGTCATTCCAAGTGACACAAAACATATCAACAAAATCAAAAGATTGCATTTCAAGACTGTTTCACAAACTGCCGTGAGACTAAGTTGGACATTTTGGTCGCTTTAAAATGTCTTATGCAGCGCTTGGTTGTACTTGGCTCCACCCTCATGTTTCACTTCTGGTTGCAAAAAAACAAGATGGCGACGGCCAAAAAGCAAGATGGCGATGACCAAAAATTGGCAGTTCACAAACCAATGGATGACATCACGCCGACTACGTCCACTTCTTGTATACAGTCTGTGAGTACACTAATAGTTTACCAGAGGGAACTCAAATTCACTCAAAGCAAATATCTTACAGTAGTTTAGGCTGTACAACACAGACACTGTTCTGGATCAATAGGATCCGGGTAGTTGCTACTCTGCCTGCATGAATCTATTTCGAACCTTTTAGTGAAAAAGTACTGCAACTGCCACAAATTCACATCGCTGCCGATATGAATAGTCTTGAATCATTTTCACATAGTCCATTTGTCGCCGGCCTGTAAAGGCCTTGTAAAAAGACATCACCGCTACAAACTTCCTGCTCACCACATTCACAGCTCTCTATAAGAGTGAGTGGAACACAGCGATTGCACGGCAGTGGTCTACTATTCAGTAATGAGACTGGTAAACCTCACTGTCACTCCGTATCACAGAGTAAATGAAATAATGTAATCACTGTCACTGCGGGAAATTAATTAAACCAGGATCACGGCTTGATCACATTCAATACATCCTGGTGTTGTGGTGATGCTGTCAACAGGTGAAATCCTACACTGATATGAATGAAAACCTATGCTCTACGTAACCACCACAGGAAGTGCTCGTGAAATCCAGCTTTAGGGACTTTGGATTTAGTTGGTTCTCTGTTGTGGCTTTAACCAATTTTACTGACTGTATTTCTTTTATTTGGGATTATTTGGGATCCTACTATAATTTAAGAATGTGATTTTTAGTTATATTTTCGTTACATGAATATGGTCTTTTCAAAATAAACTTCCGTCTTCACACGAAATTCAGTTAGGTTTAGGCAACAAAACTACTTGGTTAGGTTTATTAAAATATCATAATTTAGTTTGCAATATCTACAGAAGTGCCATAATTACATTACGCAGGTTACGTGACAAAAACATCAACGTTGACTTCTCGTTTCATATGGGGAACAATCAGTGGTCTCCTGGCTGAAATATCGCTGTTTGTTGGACCCATCCACCCCCCCATTCTCTCTACTAACCACCAGGGGGCGACTCCTCTGGTTGTATAGAAGTCTATGAGAAAATGACTCTACTTCTCTCTTGATTTATTACCTCAGTAAACATTGTAAACATGAGTTTATGGTCTCAATCTCTAGTTTCAAGTCTTCTTCAATACAGCATGATGTTCATTTAGTACATTATGGTCCATTTAGAGTCAAACAGACCATAAAGCAGGGGATGCTTTAGGACGGGGCTACACGGTGATTGACAGGTCTCTGCTGCTATCAGAGTCGTATACGGTGTCTTTACGTCACTCCTCCACATTCCAAATATGGTAACTTCCGTTTATCTGTTGTCCATAATCGAATATGGTGACCACGAAATCGCCGAACTCAAAGGGTTCAAAACAGCAGTCCACAAACCAATAGGTGATGTCACGATGACTATGTCCACTTCTTACACACTATGGAAACAAGAGGCAAAAGGTGAGTGCCAAAATAAAAACAGGAAACGACTTACGAAATCTGAAAACATAACTTATCAAAGGGGATGTGAAATAAAGTCACCTACAGCATAGTTTGGTCAGAAGTTGGCGCTATAGGCTACACATGACTGTACACAGAGTAGAAGAAGAAGAGGTTGCAAACTGGAAACAAAAGAAGTCTCCGGGGCCATCCAACCATGTACGAGAGAAAAACGGAGAGAGGACTTCAGGAATCTGTTTCAAAGGGGCGAGTATAAATATACAGTATATCAGTCAGATGATTTAGGTAAGTGTCTGATCTCTCCCTTTCTTCATTCACTCTCTAGCTCGACCATCGCCTCTCTCTCTCTCTCTCTCTCGACCATCGCTTCTCTCTCTCCCTCTCTGAGTGGAAGGAGTGTGGAGTTGACGGAGCGTGTTTGAGAGCGATTAACACCGATTTTTTTCTATCTTTTTCTTCACTAGTTAACGTTGGATGTGATAGTGTATCTCACGGTGTTTGTGTGAATATTTAGCTGGTTTTAGGGTCTTTGTTTGTGGGAGGTTGCAGTTGATCAGCGCGTGCTGGTCGGCGTGCTAAACGCCACCATGGACATGACCAAACTGACGAGGAAACACGGCATAAAGATCCCGCCGACTTTCCCGGTTTCAGTGGAGGAATGCAGCCTGGCAGTCGGCCACAGCAGCGTTAAGTCCGCTGCGCGAATGAACAATGCCGTGGTCAGTTTTTTAGATACCATAAGAAATGCGGAAGTGGCGCTAGCCAGAAGACAGCTGCTCCTGATCCCAAACAATAGGAGCAAGGGGCTCAACTTAGTGTTCAAGCTGAGAGTAGACGACTTTGACTACATCATTTATGCAACGACTGATGATTTTAAATGTTTCAGTTGTGGAAAAGTGGGTCATCAAAGTAGAACGTGTCCTGAGAAAAACGGCTCTCATAAAGACCAGAACCAGAACCAGACGGGTACTGGGGAGGGCAGAGGGGACAAGCAAGACGGACAGGAGGGGACAGATGGGGTCCAAAAGAGGAGGGAGGAGGGGACAAGCGGGTTACAGGAGGTGAGGGAGGAGAGGACAAGCGGGTTACAGTTGGTGAGGGAGGAGGGGACAAGCGGGTTACAGGAGGTGAGGGAGGAGGGGACAAGTGAGACCCAGGAGGTGAGGGAGGAGGGGACAAGTGGGGTACAGGAGGTGAGGGAGGAGGGGACAAGCGGTTTACAGGAGGTGAGGGAGGAGGAGACAAGTGGGACCCAGGTGGTGAGGGAGGAGGGGACAAGTGAGACCCAGGAGGTGAGGGAGGAGGGGACAAGTGGGGTACAGGAGGTGAGAGAAGAGAGGAAAAGTGGGGGACAAGAGGTGATGAAGGACGGGGCAAGTGAGGTCCAGAAGGTGAGGGAGAGTACTGGAGGACAGGTGGAGACAGGTAGGGAGGTGGACATGGAAGCAGACGAGGAGAAGCTCAAAACCCCGGACAGCGGAAGCTCACAGGCGAAAAAAGCGGCAACGAAAGAAAGTGAAAGAGCAGCAGAGTGTGAGTCCAGTCTGGAGGAGGACTCTGAGTCCAGTCTGGAGGAGGACTCTGAGTCAAGTCTGGAGGAGGGCACTGCTGCTGACAGTGAGCCCTCTAAACACCGGGATGGCAGCTGTAGGAGCTCTAGATACTACAGTGTGGAGGAGATAAAGGACTATCTGAAGAGGAGTAAGAATGTAACAGGAGCCAGAGTGGAGGACTACCTCTCTGACAAAGAGAAGCTCTCCAGCTCTGCCAGATCTCATATGAGAAGCGAGGACAGAGGAGGTCTCACAAACTTTCATGTTGTTCAAAGAAAATAAAGGTTTTCTAAATCTCTCTCTCTCTCTCTCTCTCTCTCTCTGAGCTGTGGAGGAGGGTCGTTGACTGTTGACTGGGCGTTGACTGTTGTGTTCACTACCAGAATACGAGAATTGTTGCATAGATTACCTTTAATATCTCTGGTTGTGTGAGAGCATTGTCCTACTTTATGGGTTTATTGGATCCCATCATCCTGCGGTCTCCCTTCTCCTCCCAGAGAGCTGAGTCCACTCTGCAACACCTCCTCACCAGACCTGACCTACACCTACATTACACATTAATATACAGGCCGCTGCATGATGCAGCAGCACTAACAATGCCTTAGCCTGCTGTGTAGTTCTACTGAACTTAACACCATGATACTCTGTACTTCTCAATGCAAGAATGTGAATATGCAAAGAGTGACCTTTTTTGTAATTTATACAAATGTATAAATTGTGTTGAATGCATTTCAGTGTCATTTTCCACAGCAATTGCCTCATTTGTATGTTTGAGTGGAACATAATTGCAGCTTGTGAATTAATGGGGGCTTTCTGTGTCAGCTGGCTCATTTTACAAAGTTAGCTGCTGCTTCCAGCTGCTCTTTCTTCTTCCATGCGCCATTTCTACTACTACTTATAATAATCATAATGATGAGGGAGTTACTGTAATGGCCAAAACTGCTACTTTTCAGGAAATGAAAACCAACAATTTTTCATTTCAAAAGTTTTTAAATGAGACCCATTTGTGCGTGCCATTTGGGAGTGGCCAATCGTAGCACAAGGCTGTTCATAAGTTAGGAAGCGTTCTGTTGTAACGTTATATATCCAGCAGCAAAAGTGAATTGAGGACAATGAGCCCCCCCAGAAAGCCCCGCAGCAGACGACATGCATGACTGAAGCACCCCCCCCCCCCCTCTCTGCTACACAAAGAGCTATTACTTGTTTATTCAAGTTTAATAATACCGAATGTATCGTGTGTCCAAATTACACCAACTTCGACACTGCTCGTCCTTAGGTCACCATCAATATGCCTGTCAAGTATGAAGTAGATCGGTTGTGTGGTTCCTGAGATATGAGAGGGACACACACACACACACACACACACACACAGTCCGCGCTTTATAGTTAGATATTAAGATTATTGTATTATTTTAATGCCGCTTAATAGGGATTAATCATCACATTGAATGACAAGGCTTCAGTATTTTAGCTCTATAATGATTACATCAGTGGTTGTACAAATATATTTGCCACAATCAAGCTTTAAATTACTTTTTTGTTTTTCCTCCAGTGTAGCCGTTTTATAGGTATTTACTGAGTGTGTGTGTGTGTGTGTATGGTGGTGTATATTATGCATGTGCCTCCCAACACACAATGTATGTGTCTGATCGAGTTATACTTGTACTTATACCTACTTGACATTGTTGTGGGTCACGTTTGCTGAGAACTACGATGACTACTCTGTGTTTTTTAAAGAAAAGAAGCGATAACCGATATTTGTGAGGTGATTTTAAAGATTTGCATCTCTAGCAGAAAACAACGGGCTTTGGTCGAATGTCACAGACAGAGTTTGAGGAGTCAGAAAGTATTAACAAACAGACTTCAATAAATAAGCTTAACTTTAATGACCCATGACCTTCTGTCCAGTGCTGCACTTCGATCATGTTTGTTCTGTCTGAAGCTTGTTGTGTGATTGCTTGTGTTGTTTTTGCCTCCAGAGTTGCTGGCTCGATGTGAAGTCTTGTTCTATGAGGACTCTCTCGCAGTATAAATGTGAAATGTGAAAAACCCCAGGCTCCTTGTCTCTGTGGATCTAACACCAAGACCTCTTGAAGTACATTATTTAAATGTGTAGACTTGCATTGAATATAAATGGACAATTGTAAGTAAAACACAACAATGAAATCGGCATAGAAACGAAGCATACAGAACATCAGCAGCAAGTGGTGCTGGTTTACAGTGTATTCTTCCTCTAAGATGACCTGACATCAACTTAAAGCATACTGACCCACTCCTTTAAGCCTAACCCTAACATTACCGTACTACCCCACTATGCTAATTTACCCACATGGAGAGTGTCAGGCTGCTAACTGCTGGCATCCAATCACAACCAATCACAACTGCACAGCTATATGGGAATTCATCCTCAGTTTAATAGAAGAAAGGATGCAGTTTTTACTTGTTTCTAAACACACGGAGGAATCATTCCATCCTGTGTGTGACCTGCACTGCAGACTGGACTGTTAACAGAGGCAACTGCTCATTTTCAGCATAGATATTTTGAGAGTATTAGTTTTGCATTTGCATGTCTAAACCCACTTATCTTCTGCAGTTGTACTGGATCCATCCCAAATATATTTTGGGGTACATTCTGGATGGGTTCGGTCATCATCATTGGGATTTATAAACCTTTGCAGATTCAAATTTTTTAGAGATTATTGTATTGTATTGCTGTTTTTAAATGTCTTTAGCTTCTATCTTTATCTTTTTAACCTGTTTTTACTGCTGACTAAATTTGACACCCGTAATAAATCCTTCAAACACACTTCTCTCTGAAATCACTTTTTACAAAAATTTAACTAGAATTTAAATTAGAATAAATTAAAGTTTCTATAAGGAGTTCAGTTAGTGACAGTGTGGGCTCCAAGGTAACTAAGCTTTGACCACCTGACGGAGTGGCAGCGGGGGGGGGGGGGGGGGGGGGGGCTCAGTCAAGGGTTAGTTGTGGTTTTGTTGTAAAAACAACGCTGAGGGAAATTATTTTATTGGTTGATTTAAACTCCATTGGGTGGAGCCAAAGAACCTCCATGCATTTAAGACAAAGCCATTTGACAATTTAGGATTCATTTATTTATATCTCGAATATTCCAGAACGCACTGAATGCAGAGGATGTGTCGTGTCATGTTTAATTTTCGTCTGTCTTGCCTCTGCCTGCCCGAGTTCCTCTCCCTCTCTTTCTCTCTGACAGCGTGTCAAACAAGCTGCTGACATCATAGTTCCTGCTGTGGGGCGATTGTCCTGAGGGAGTCATAAATTGAGCAAAACTAAACTTCACAGAGGAAGTGAAACATGAAATTAAAGAGCACTGATAATGACTAAGACTAACAAACTGCTGTGTTCAGTTGGTTTCACTGCCCAGTGTTATGCTCACTGCCTACTGACTACTTCACCCACACAATGACCAAATGTATTAGTTACTCCCCCCGTGTTACATTGAATTCTTTAATAAAAGTCTCTCATGCTTCCACGAAGAACGCTAAAAAAACTTCTTGATGAATTGAAGTAAATTGTTGACGTATACTGTATAACAAGAAGCAAAGCTATATCAAAACATGTTTAATTCAAGTCTCATCTATCCGGTCCTATGTTCATTAATTCCCAAACAACTGCGTCTTTGCTGAAACCTTACTAATTAAAACACTTTGGACTTGTCCAGACTAAGGCTGCACAATTAATCTAAATTTGATCAAAATTGTAACATGGCCTACTGCAATTTTCAAATCACAGGAGATTTGTTTTAAAAGGAGACTGGGTGTTAAAATAGCATTTTAAATGTCGTTCTTTGCTCTTCTTTCAATGAAGAAATACTCTCCAGTTCTGATCAAATGGATGCTATAGCAGCATCTGCACTAACCTCTTCAGGAGCCGCCATTGTTGTTTAGAACGAACAGTCACCTGTGCGTTGTCTCGCACACACCTAAGCCACGCCCCTAGCTGCCAGTAGCTCCTCAAAGGAGCTACTGGCAGCTAGGGGCTTGGGGCTAGGATTGGTCTGAACTACTCTCGTTTGGATACAAATGCAATACTTGAAGCCTGATGAGATGTGTTTTCATGTAAAATGTGATCCAAGGATTGTTGCAACGAATCCAACGTGATTTGCAAGGTAGGCCCTACGGGGTTAAGACGGCAAACATCGACATCTCCATCTGGAGTCTGGCCGAGGACCGTCGTTGCATGTCATTCTCCATCTCCTTCCCCTCTCATTTCCTGTCATCCCTCTACAGTCACTGACAAATACAAATACGTATTGCAAAATAATGTGTTGTAAAATTCCCAAAAGTAATAATCTAAAACTGTGTTTTAACACATTTGGGTATTTCTTGTGTAAAAATTGACATTTTGGTCTGATGATGCAACCCTAGGAAAGGTCAACGAACGAATCAAGTCAAGTCAATCTATTTAGTCCAATATCACAAATTTGCCTCAACATACAAATATTCTCTGACCTCAGACCCTCGATTCAGATTAGGAAAACCTTGTGACCAATGAAGTTGTTGTCACACAGTCTGATGACAACCCCGGTGTCTAATTTAATCACTGCTGCTAATTTGGTTTGAGGTGCTTTCAGCTGACTCTGATAATCACAGACTTTATTATGTTTGCATCGAAATAAGCAAAGTGAAAAGAACTTTAAATGTAACTGATTTAATTGTAACGCTAATTTGAAAATAGTTACAAAAAGCAAAGTGGCTCAGTGTGGGACTTTCAGGTTGCCGTCACTGGATATGAATGTGCCTCAGCAGGGAGAGGGAGAGGGTGGAATGCAACCCTAGAAGTTAGGTTTGTATCGTATTCATTCGTTTCCCCAGTCATGTTTCAAAAGTAATTGCTGACAAGTCAAATTCTGTTACTCAGTATAAATACTGATATTTTCTGATGGCCCAAAGTTTAGTGCCATCACTTTATTCAATCTTTTGTACCAATTAATGGATTCCAGCTATTTATTTTGGTCCCCAAAGCGGTATGATTACAATTCATCCAGAGGTGGAAGTGAAAGTGTTCCATGGCAATCCAATAGATTGTAGATATTTAGAGATAGTAGAGATAGTGCCCGAGGAGAAGTCAGAGGATCCACAAAGTCATAAAGACGTATCCTCTGGGAACACGGATGTCTTTACAAAAGACCACGGCAATCAATCTAAGAGATATTTCAGTTTGTTTTCAGTTTGGACCAAAGCTGACTGCGATTCCTGGTGGCATAAGGAATGGCAGTTTTTTCAATTCCAAGTCATTCTGTTGTACAGTGGCCAGAATAATAAAAACCCTCGGCTGTCCAAACTAACAGTAAGAAGGGTGTGTCAAAAGTGTGCTTCACAATAAAAGTGACCTCTTAACATGAGTTGACACTGAACCCTGCAGCGATCAATGAGTAAGCAGGCTGAGAAAAACAACAGGTACAGATATCAGCGAATGCCGAGTTGTAATGTGAGCACACATCCCGTGGTGACTTTTAGGTGCTAATTTGAAGAGATCAGAGATTGGATAAACAAGGGCTGTCAATGCTGGAGAATGCCTGCTGCACTGCAGGGAAATAAGCTGCTTTTCTCCCTGACAGGGATCTCAGCTTGTCATTCCATAGCTAGCAGTTGGCAACACTACTTTCCATGTTTCATGGTACATTTATTTTCTTCTAAATGATTAAATAATCACAATTGACCCTTTGCTAAGTCCCACCCCTAGAATGCAGACTAGTCAATCATTGTGTAGCATCGTCCAGCTCTGACCAGGGTCCGACAACTATCTGGCTCTGCTCCGTGTACTCATCCAATGGTTTTAGATTTTATTCCATTTTCATGCTGGTTTCGTGGATTTGGAGCTAGTGTGACCACAGGCCATGTGGTCACACTAGTGTGCCAGTGCACTGCACCTTTAATACCGGCTCAAACCACTAAGGCCCTGTCCACACTACTCCGTATTTGCTACGTTTACACTGAGCGGCCACACTACGCCGGAGTTTTGGAGCACCCTAAACGGAGGAATCTGAAAACTCCGCCGAGGTTGGAGGTATTTGAGAACTCCGGGGTTGCGTTTGCGTGTGGACGGTCGGATACGGATGTGCTTAGAAAAAATTACGCCCACACCCGTGTTCGCTACTGGATTGGTTCTTGGCAACCATGACGTCTCCGTCCCTGATTCGTCACACTCACTATCACGTGACCCGTACCCAGAAGAAAACAAACTGGGCTACCAGCGATTCATTGGATGGATAACTAATTGCAAGCGTTGCTGCTAGCACAACAGCTACATGATGTTGCTGCTAGCACAACAGCTAGCAGCAGCTAGCAGCTGTTGTGCTGTAAAAGTCTGCATTTCTGTGGAGGAAGCAGCTGTTATTGGAGTGATTAGCGAGCGGCGTGACCGGCATCAGCCCTATGGAGCTATGAAAAGTCTACAGATTCTCTATAAGGGTACATGTGGCAGTGAATGACTGACTGAGACCAAGGATTACCCCAAGATTACGACATTTATTACAACAATTAACACTTTAACAGGGTATTAAAATACAGGAAGTCCATAACATCTAGTAGGTTAAAAACAATAAAAATGTATATATCTAATATACTTGGTGATACAGATTATAATAATAGAGGGTAACTAAAAGAACTAACTACCAACACAAAACCATGCCAAACAAAACTAAGCAAAACAAAACCATGAATATAACTAAACTGATAACTTAAACAAAACAGCAGTGGCAGTCAACGTCTCTCCTGCCTGCTCACTGCACAACCCCCATCCGGAAAGCTCGACGGGGAGGTGAGACTCTATGGAGCTGGACCTAGAGTAAAATGAGACAAAGGGTGAAACCCACGGCAAATATGCCTCAACTTAAGAAGCTAAAGTTCACACCTACCGAAGCCTGGGGGTCAGAGAGGGAAAGACGCAGCTCATGGTATGGCTTATATATGGTGGACCAAACAAATTGGGAACCAGGAAGTAGGAGGGGCTAAGGCCTACCCAACCCTACAGTAGCCCAGGAGGAACGTTTCATTACCGGCTACACTAGTCATGGCTAAACGTTGTGTCATCGTGGTACTGGGAGGTTGGAAGGAGATATACGTTTCTATGACGTTGCGTTTCTACGTTAATACCTGGGGAGCTAACATTATCAGAGTAAGTTAGCAGATCATTAACTAGCATTAGCACTTCCATGCTCCGCAAGCTACTGTATGCTGAATGTTTACACATGCTGCTATATATTTTTATTGATTGTAACAGTGAAAAAAGAGAAATGAATCCTTAATTTCATTGTCTTCTGTCTTTATCTCCAGGTGATGTGGTGGTTCACTTTTACACTGATCTGTAGCTTTAGCTTGTATCTTTTCTTTTAAACCTGCTTTCACTACTGAATCAGTTTGATATATCCTTCAAACACATTCTAGATCCCTGTCTGCTTCTCTCTGAAATTGCTTTTTCATTTTTACAAAAATGTGTGTCTGTTCAGGGAGTGCAGTTAGTGACAGTGTGGGCTCCATGGTAATTCTGGCAGCGGGGGACGGAGCTTAGCGAAGGGTCAATTGGTTCTATGCCTTACTTATTAGCACCTTCCTTTACAGTCTGAATTTAGATTTATAACCTCAATGACTTTCTTTCCATCCAAGTGCACAAAAGGAACCTTTTCAACCTTCCCTTTCCTTCAGCAGACTTCACAAAATGAAACAGTGACCTGGTTCATTTTTAATTACTTTAGTGCAGAGCCGGTCTAATGGTTCAGATAAGATATCCCCTTGCAGACTGTGGAGGAGCGGTGAGGCGATGAGGATGAGCTGCTCTCCAGTGGGTACAGTATCACCAGACTCCATTTCACTGCAAAACAAGCTTTTCGGTGGCAACTGTCCTCTCTATTGACTGCTTCTTAGTTTCAAGAAATGCCTACCGCTCTTCAGACAATGTGCTCCTTATTATTCTTCCTTAACAAGGGATGTACTTGAAGAGAGGTTGGATGCGTATTAAAAAGTGATCACTTTGTTTTAAACTGGCATTTCCTGCCATAGATGAAGTTGGATTTGCAATTTAGCAGCGGAGGATACTGTTTCTTTCTGGCCCCCAGTAAGTTTACTTCTGCTGCAGTGATTAAAAAGTGTGCTCAAGTGTGTGTCAGTACAACATGAGAGCTTTTAACCAGCCTGGTAGTAACTACGTAATCAGTAAAGACTAATTTGTAGGTGGAATGACATTTATTCAATAATATTAGATTCCACCAGTGGTGGGCCGTCAGGGCCTGCAAGGCCTTCTCTGCTGGCCTAAACACAATCACAAAGTTATAGCTATTATATCATTTAATAATGTTTCTTAAATACACTACATGTATTATAATTTATATAAATATTTTTCCCATTATCTTATGTTCTCATTGCACAGCTCCTGTCTTCCTCAGTTGCTCTGCTTCCAGTGCAGCTTGTTTTAAGTAGAGCTTTTATCCAATCAGATCTCACCTCTGTGTCTCTAGGTAAGAACAGAGGCCCGAGGCCTGCAGACTCACAAGTGAATCCATGTGCAGTTTAAGTGAATGGGGACGATATTGTTGATTGTCATAGTCTTCAACCAATCAGATCTTTAGTTTGACATGTTGGGCGTATTCTTTGACGTGCCAGAGCCTTCTAGCTGGCCTACAAGTACGTGATTGGTCAGTGGGCTAGCCTGACATGGTGGGCGGTGACAATCCCAATATCTGCTGCCTCTGTCAAGTGGACATTTTCAGCCTCAAACGCATTAAAACGTATTCAAGAAATACAACTGGGGAGACTGGACTGTCTTCACTGGCGTCCATGAATCGAGAAGAACTTCTTACTGGAACTAAAACGCACGGATGTACTGAACAACCGTGGGATTAAACTCTTTGTTAACAAAGAAAGGAGGATGGACTTTGTCTTTAAATAGTGAACAGCAGCTCTGGTAAGTTAAATGCGTTTGTTTTTATATCTGCAGTAGCTTTAATATGCTTGTTTATATATTATTATTAGTACAACTTGTTTTTATGAAGATGGATTTTGTTTGGTTTTATATGTGGTAGGAACTATTGTTACGTCCAATGTTGCTCTGGGGACATATTTAGTCGGTGCCAGTGTTGGCAACTTGGCGACTTTCTCGCTAAATCTGGTGACTTTCCAAACCCTCATGGAGACTTTTTTTGTCAAAAGCTACTAGTGACAAATCCAGCGACTTGTTCTGGTGTTGTTGGAGACTTTTCTGGTGTTTTGACTCTGATGTTAAAGCACATACGTTCTGCACTGTGGTGAACGAGCAGCGGTGCTGCCGTGAGCCGCTCCAAAGCACTCACAGGCGGTCAGTCTCACAGCAGTCAGAGCAGAGAGGAGACACGCTCTCAGCGTATTCATGTATGTATTCTCTGTAGTTAGTGTATTTATAGGTGTTGGCTTCATTTTTACACGAAACAAATAATAACCGTAGCTGTGGCGTCATAATGAGGTGTTTTAGCTGCAGGACAGCAGTGAAGGCCCAGGTATGAAATGCACGGCCCGCCACTGGATTATGGGGTAACATGTTTTACCTAACAGCAATCCTTTTCAAAAGGTGCACTTGTTTTGAGATGGAGCAAAACATGTTAACTAGAAAGGTGCACTCAGTTAAATGCAGATCTCGTCCACGATACGTGTGATTGAATAAATACAACCCACATTTGGCTAATATAGCTTTTACTGCAGTATATCTCTCACTTTCTGGGATTTTTTAGATTGTTTAATCTCAACCACAAACTGTAGACTGAATTCTAAAAAAACAATGGACTTCATATTGTATGTTGTATGCAGGTAGAACTGAAACATGAGCAGTTATGCAGGTTTTTTTGAAGTGTCATTAACTGTTGCAGTTCTTTGCAATTGCTAAAACACAATGTCTAAACACTACACACAAAAACATATACACAAAATACACAATTTGTTACACTTCTTGCAAAAGCAGTTCATTCAAAATAATAGAAACATATTTTTGCATCACATCTTTGCAAACACATGGGAACTCCACAGTGATGTGCTTAATATTAAATAATATTTGACTTTGTAACATGCTGTAAATATCAGCTATAAACACAAATGAAATGTGTTTATTCTTAGTACTCATATACTCACAACACTATCAGACACAATGAATTTGACTGAAGATGGCATGAATATAGTTACTGTATTGTACTGTAAACTAAATACAGCCTATTGTAGTTACAGTCCAACTCTCCAAAATGCTCCATTGTTGTTCACACCAGAGCAAACCTGAATCACATTTATAGTGTTCAAGCTCGGATTTGTAAGTGGTTACAGGTGTTGTCACAGGTGCAGGTGATTGATAATTGAGTGAGGTATTTCAATGGCAGTGATTTGTGAACAATAAACACATGCTCTGAATTTTGAATGATGTGTCTAATGTAGATAACCGAGTTGCAAAAAGTGTGTTTTAGAATGTTAGACTCGGCTTTGGTTCAGCATACCTGTTCAATAGACACACAAGTTAATGCTTTCAATAATTGTGCCACAAGCAGCAGTTTCTTTTGTGTCGTTGTCCTATGATCGAATATACTGTATGTTCTTCTTTGATATAATAAAAATGTGCTAGACTGCAAGCGAGTGATTTGATGTTATGTTGGCTTTTCCGTGTTTCATTGGAGTCAGTGTGTGAGAAAGGTTTTGCATTTTAAAATGTCGAGTTTGAATTTTAAGATTTGGTTTTGAAGTATAAATATTTACAATTTGGATGGTTGTGTAAAGTAGGTTTGTCGCTGTGTTAAGAGTTTAGAACACATAAACCCTACTGGAATAAAGAAGCATCTCATGCAGCCGTCATTGCGTGTTGTTTCAGCTTTTTGAGGCATGAGAACATTGCTGTTAGATTTTCAATTGGAAGATCAAGGCCATCTTCGGCACCTCTGAGCTGAGGCCCGCCATGTGATCGAAGGTAAAGGCTGACGTAGCAAACGTTAGGAGGAAACAGTGCATTTGTTGGGGACTACTTTCTGCGGCGGATGAATCCACATTTGGTGCTCCAGTGAGTATTTGTGGCAGCAGGAAGATGTATGTGGGAATGAGTCAAATAAACTACAGCATGTGTGGTCAACGTATCCTCGTACAACGGCTCGTATGATATCCTAGGAAAAAGTTAGTCCTCATTTTCGTGTAATTTCTTACAAAAGCCAGCAACACGTGTCTTGTTATTGTCTTTGTGTCAGTACGTACACTAACACACAGGAAAAGAATACCTGGAATCTGAGTCAGAACATAGACACTAACATGTTGCTGTCAGAAAGGAGCACACACTGAGCGAGAATCTGGATTTATTCTTATATGATTTCATCCTGAGCCTTGAGACAATGTGTTCACCAGACAGTGTAGAACTAGTGTGGTGTTCTTCCACAGTTTGTGGCAATAGAAGGAGATAAAGGCTCATCTTTCTCTTCAGTAAATCTTAACGTAGATTGAAAGAGTAGAATGGCAGAAGCTTTGATTGAGATCATTGTCTCTGTAATAACAATGATTTTGGTGGCTGAATGTAGCACTTGAAGGGTCCAGTTTGAATCATTTATTTACACCTGCCACCCAGAGGAGAACAATCCTGACTGTGAATAAAGGAACCATCGACTGTTGACACGTTGTTCTGTCTGTGACGTCAAAACCTCCATGCATATTTGGTCAACTTAAAGTTTAGAGCTACTGCTGGAAAAAAAACAGGGTTCAATCCAATTAAAGTGGCCTTCTGCTTCCACATGAATGAACCTGTTTGCCCTGCGCCAAGCTCTGCTGTATTCAAATAGCCTGCCAGGCTGTGCTGCCTGGCGGTGCTGCCGGCACCACAGGCTGCTCTGGGACCCCCTTCACATCCCTACAGTTGACGCATTAAAGTCTCACCCACATGCTAACATGCATTGTAGGGGTGAAGGCAGCAATGTATGGAAATATGTTCTGGCACATCAGAACAGAGGAGGAGTGCAGCAGAAAGTAAAGCCTGCTAACTCCGCGTGAGCAGGAAATGTGAAATGTTAAATCACGATTTGAAACTGAAATGTATATACCGGTATGTTAATTCTCTGTACAAACCAGTCAATTTGACCTCGTATGTTGCACTAAAAGTTACTCTGCTTCTATAGTAAATGACACTGTAGTTCACTGGACTGGAAACATGTGGATGGCTTTAAATTGGTTGGAACTGTAGCGTGTATGCATTAATTAAAATATGTAGCCGAGATGCATAATTGGTAGAAAAGGTGATGACATTTAAGTTATCTTACCAAGGAGAAGTTGTATTCTTTAAGATAATAAAGGAAACAAAAGCACCAAATCCTCTCATTTGAGAAAAACTAGCAAAAGATTTATGAAACAATTACTTCATTAAAAAAATAGCATAGCAACACAAGAAACTGAGCAGATAGGTATGGCAGAACATATATATTAATACACAATAAATCAAGTTGTAAAGCATATATTTACGTTTCCCCAGACCAGAGTGCTTACATGAAAGAGTATGTGCAAAACTGATTTTCCATATTTCTGCAATATGTATGCAAATTGGATGCAAATACACAAATTCCATCCAAATCAGACCATATGCCAGCATGAATTAACATCACATGGCACCGGATGCACTGAGATATTACCTCCACGTTGTCATTGTGTTTCTAGGAGCTGATGTTAAATATAAAAAATGTTTTTATTGCTTAATATGAAGGGAGCAGTGACTTATCATGCTTTCGGTAGTTAGAAACCAACATTTCAATTAGAGCTTGATATAGTGCCGTTGGATCCAGTGACAGATCTCATAGTCTCAAATATGTTCCGTGCAAGTGGATGCTGCACAGCACACTGGGAAAACACTGGAACTACATTTAAGTGCTTATCTAGAAATCTTTTTCACTTGCCAGCAGGTTTGGTTGAAATCCAGTGGCGGGCCGTGCATTTTATATCTGGGCCTTCACTGCTGTCCTGCAGCTGAAACACAGCTACGGTTATTATTTGTTTCGTGTAAAAATGAAGCCAACACCTATAAATACACTAAGTGCAGAGTACAGATACATGAATACGCAGAGAGTGTGTCTCCTCTCTGCTCTGACTGCAGCTGGGACTGCTGCGTGAGGCTGCTGTGAGAGTTACCGCCTGTGTGTGTTTTTGGGCGGCTCACGGCAGCACCTGCTGCTCTGCTCGTTCACGGCAGTGCAGAACGTACGTGCTTTCATGAGTCAAAACACCACAAAAGTCTCCAACAACACCAGAAAAAGTTGCTAGATTTGTCGCTAGTAGCTTTTGACAAAAAAAGGGTTTGGAAAGTCTTGTGTAAACATGCCCGAGTGGCCATGGAGGCAAATGAACAGTTCAGGAGTCCAGAGAGGGTTCAGAAGACGCTTCATTTATTTTTAAATCGACCATCGCACCACCGTTCACACCAGTGTCTAGTGGCCTCCACTAATCCTCCCACACAAACATATTGAGGCCCTTTTATACACCTGGTCCGACTAATTGAACCAGCCCTGCCATCTACAGGTAAGTATATTGCTAACCATATATGTATAATAAACATTTACATGATTTTACCCGCACCACAAGTATCCATATCAATTAATATCTGTTTATAATTCCTATAAATAAAGTAAATTATAAACACCATCATTTATCTAAATAAACACAGCAACACATATTTTCACTTCCCCCTACCCGCTTCCTGTAGTTGGTATTTCCCGGAACTATAAATGGGTGCTCGAGCCCCCGGGGAAGTATTTTGCCCGAACACCCTGGGAAGAGGAAACAGGCAGAGGTAAATTGTTGCAATATATATATATATATTTATACACAATAATGTTCTGCCACATAGACATTTACCACAGTCAAGTCTGTTCACTTAGTCACTGACTGCAGTTGTCCATTTGTTTGTTGGCAGGGAGAACAGAAGGACCAGCTCTGTGTCCCAGCTGTGCACATGGCTCCCAGCATCCACAGTCCAACAATAAATACATACAATAAACTTGTGTTCTCCTTGACTCCTTCCTCACACCCCATCTCACACACTATCCGTGGTCTAAGTAACGGCGGTGCGTCGTTGCACCTTGCTGGCCCTGACGGCCCACCACTGTTGAAATCACACAGCCAAAACCAAATGACATTGTTGAGATCTGACCATGTGGCCTCGCCATGTGCTTTGAGACAAAGAGATCTGGGCCTACCGATTCTGCAGGCAAAGCCCATCCTGATTTGAGTTTGATAAGCGCCAAAACCCCCACCAGGAAGAAGTTAACATTAAGGTGTGAACTCGTCACCCAAATGCAACACTGCGGTCTAATTGGACGAGACCAGGGATGCCGAGGCAGGACTTCCGGTTTTTACGGCCGGAAGCAACTCGCTTACAAAAGTACTGAGCGCGTTTGAACGCATGGCTTATCCCTCGATCTCGGTCGACAAGGGAGCACGAACACAACGTTGCTGTATTAAAAAGAATATCCTAGTTTTAAACTGTTTAGATTCGCTGGACGTATCTACTGGACTGTTTGATTGTTTTGGTTTTTGTTTTGTTTCCTGGGAGAGGAAGTGGACAATTCACCTGCAGAGGTGAAGAAACGGACTTCTTCAGAGAAAAAGGACGACTTCTTTCTCCTCAAGTCGATTCATGCCGGTTACGAGCCGAAGAAATTCTCTGACTTGCAGAAAGTTTTATCACAGCGCCGCACGGAGCCGCGCTGCCTGAGTTCCACCGACAAACTCAGGACCACTTCTTCAACCACGAAATCACCTCACAGTAAGGCTACTCACGGCGTCTGGGCTAGATTTAGGTTATTGTGTTTATTATCTTGTTTGTTGCTTAAGTTACTGTCATTTTTATAACGGGTGTGTGTGCTCAACAATCGCCGAGATTAACGATCGAGATCATTAATGTTGTGTAGAAGTTACTGTGTATTTCATACTGCTGCAATCGTGTTGAGATAATTCACCGCTAGCGGAGGCGGAAGTTGTTTCTCCTCAGTTCAGAGGTCAGAACCGCGGCTGTGCTAATCAAAGAGTTGTCAGCTGTATTTCTGTAGCTGAGAGAACAATCTTCCGTACTCCACCGCGGCGGGGAGGATCTTAATCTGTTTTTGGAGGACCCTTTTGTTTGCTTTCTCTCTTATTTTACTAACCCCCACACACATATAGCTTTAAGTTAATGTAGCTCCGGGTTGCACTAACGGCTTCAGACACGTGTAGCTAACGAGGTCTCTATTGTCTACAATGTAGAGCCTCGTGCCATCTTGTGGTCTCGTGAGAGACGTCACCACGTTTCAGATTACGTCATACGTTGTCTGAGCTGTTCTCTCGCCCCTTCCCCTACACACACTGCACACACACACACACAAATACACACTCTCCCCCCCCCCCCCCCCCCCCCCCCTTTACCGTAGTTTGTTGATTCTAGATAGCGTGCTCATGAATGTATAGTTGTTAGTTTAGATATTAGTTGATTAGATCATTATTATTGGAACTTAAAGTCTGTTATATTTTAAAGAGCAGCTGTCTGTGATTACTTTGTGCATGTATTGTGATAATAGCTGTATATGTGGTCTGTGCTCGAACTTAAACCTTCACTTTCACTCTGAATGTGTAATAGTACTCAGACTGTTGACATTATGAGTGAACACTAATTATGAGACTTAGTTTATCGTTTGGTTATTGGTCCCTGTTCGCAGGGTGGTGCCCCGTTATTATTAATAATCATTAATAATCTTACTGACATTAATAATTCTATTGATGTCAATAATTTAGTTTTCTTATATGCTGATAACTCAAACACGCTTCTTTACGTTCCCAACATATTCACAGGTTTTATTGTTGTGGTCAGACATCAGATGAAATTCATTCTGGTGATGTTCTATATTCATCTTGTCATCAACAAATCCCATGTGCAGATAGCGAGTTCCTAGCAGATGCACTATTTGCTACTGTTTGTGTACAGTTTGCTGAAAACTACAGCGGCCAGCTGAAGCAGAAAAGAAACGATGCATTTGTGAGGCGTTTTTAAAGATTTCTATCTCCAGTGCTAATCAATGTGTTTGGCCCGAGAGTCACGGACAGTGCAGCGAAGTCACAAAGGTGGACTAACACACTTGCTTTTGATCTAGAATAACCAGAATAAGAATAGAGAATATTTCAGGCTTTCTCCTTTAAAAAAAATACAACTCAACAACAGACTTAAACATATATTTGAATAGTGAGACAGGCAATATAGGTTAAGCTGCTGCTGTAAATCAAATGGTGTGCTGCACTTTGTGGCGTCAGTGTGACACTTTATATTCCATATACTGTATATGAAGAAAGCAAGAAATATTGTGTCTGACCCCTCTAACCTTGGACAACATATTGTTGAGTCACTTCCATCGGGACCAAAACCTCCGGACTGCAGTCTGGCTCACCAGTAAGGCCCGGGACCTCGAACAGTTACATACATTTACACTTCCCTGAACAACTTTAATCATAAGCATATTTGAACGTACTAATATATTGTTTTTCATATTGTATTTTCCATTTTAATATTTCTTATTTCTAATTATGTCTCTACTATTGTATTTCTTTTTTTCAATCATTAAGTCAAATTCCTTGCATGTGCAACATACTTAAAGCGTTTCTGGTTCTGATGAAATAAAGAAGGTTCATTTAGAATATCTACTAAAGTATTTCTGTATCATGCACGGTTCGACTTTTTATTTCTTTTGCTCAGGCAGAAATCTACTTGTTCACAGTCAATTTTGACTTTCCCCTGTACAAACTGTTTATCTTTTAGTGGTTATCAAATAACAGCATGGTCTTAGTAAATGACTCCTGTTTCCAGGATAATTCAAATGCTCCTTTGCACTTAAGCCCATAAACTGTCTTTAACTGCTGTGCAATCGGTACCTTTCAGCAGAGATGAGAGGGAAGCAAGACGGCTCACTCCTTAGCTACGTCCATCATCAGCATCATCACAATTATGTGTGGAATTCTGGGCAAGTGGGTTGCTAGATGTAATAGCACGACGTGGCACTTTATTACTTGCCCGTGGCAAGCAGGCAATCCTTATTATTTATCATTGGAAATGATTTGATGTGGAAATGAGTTCTTCTCTTCCTAGTTGATGTTTAGTGTTTGAATGTAAACTATTCGTTACAACTTACACATTCTCAATGGTCACTACACCCATGCAAGCAGCATTTCAGTGACATCACATTCATTTGGCATAATGCTTTTGTCAAAACATTAATAAACATTTTAAGATAATTTAATACTGTGTACATTACCACTGTAGGGGGCCAGTCAAGTCAGAATTGTTCAAATCCTATAAATAGGGGTTTTAATTGTACTGAATCTTGTTGAATTGGTTGTCAGACATTCCATCTGTTACAGGACAATAGTTTATCCTCTGGGACCGTTGAGCTCTAACTGACATGTTTTTTATCAGTCTAATCATCTATAGATTCATGACTATAAATGCAGTAACACATGTATTTTCTCTGTGCAGACAAAAATAAATATTCGTGGTTTTCTGTCCAAGCTCAGAATGACAAGACTTGTGGTCGAGAATGTAAAGAATGTCCTTTCACATAAGTAAAAGCACTACATATGTGGCAGTATTACATATGTGCACAGTATGCATGCTATAGAAGCATAGTGTCGCTCTCCCTCCTCCTTGTTGTACAAATCCTAATTCAAGCCACCAGATGGTCTCCCCCAGGATACAGCCACTGAGGGGATGTACGCTGGGAGAAGCTGCTAATATTAGATGTATCAGAGCATTTCTCAAGGTACTTCCACTGACAGATGGCATGGGAGCATCTTTGACTCGCAGCACAATGTGGATGGAATGGAACCGCACAGAGCAAACTGTAGCATCTACCCAAGGCTGAAGATACCGATGTGTGCTAAATACATTTTAAGATCATACATTATTTTATTGCGCAGGCAAAGAATATACGATTAATTTACTCTAAAGTGAGACAATTTAAACCACTACTGGCAGGACAAACTGACTGACATCGCTCCAGATTCACAGAACACATGAATGCTTTTCAGGGAGTGATGGTGTACTCCATGAGCTTTCCTCCAGCGCCAACTCCACTTCAAAAAGTCAACTTTTCACACTATGTATCAAAAAGAGTGGGTTCAGGACTACAAGTACCCGGCACAGAGTCCAGTGAAAACACCAACATGTCAACAGTTTTACATCTGAAGTGGTACACAGAAGAACACAGGGATAATACAAATGTTTAGTTCATAGGATAAGGTTACTTAGCTCTGCTACATGGTCAGCTCAAACCTCATCACAGAAGTGATGAAGGAAGCCAGTAAACTGTCATCTGATGTTACACTAATGCATGTTGCTATAGAGAGAGAGCAACACTCACATGTACATTGTTATCAATAAGAGTGAGTGACCTCGCTTAGTAAATGTTCAGTTGTTGATGATAGTAGTGCTGCCGCTGGTGTTTCTATGTATGTTGACTCAGTTACACGCAGTGTTGAGCAGTGATATTGCTTTCCTCGGTAACGAGTAGTGTAAGCAATTACAACTTTCAAAACAGTTATTATATTACCGTTATTAATCCAAGTAACACTGTGTTACCAGAGCGCAGCTTTGTTCTTTGCCCAGGTAGGCTAACTTACGAGTGCGTAAATTATTCAGATTTCTTTTCTCTGTCAAAAGAGAAAGGAGCGCTGCCGTCGATTGAGAACTTTGTGTAAGCAGCAAAATGCATCCAACCGCGAAAAAACCCAACTTCTAATTTATTGAAGCAAGTAAATAGAAACCGGTGTGTTATTATTGAGCTGAACTTCAAACCACACATCAGCAAAGTTCATCAATATATTATGACATAGCTTGCACGCCGATGTCATTCCATTTCTCCCAAATGCCCGTCTAATAAATGGGACGTGTTTATGGGCGTTATGTTTTTGGCCGTAACTCAATTATCCATATGCTAATTATGCTAATTTCATAGAACTTAAGCTCAGTTTAGGCCTGAAGTTTATTTCTCATACATCTGCCATTCACTCTCATGCACGCTCACTCCTAATGTCCTCAAGGTCATTGTTTGGAGCTGTCAATCAGGATATCAGCTGTTCTCATCAGCTGGTCTCTTCTATCCAATAGCACGGTGACACACATACATTGCTAGCCTATCATCTTGCAGCTGCCTCTTTTCAGTATGATCTGTAGCGGGAGCTTTTACTTCCAAATATTCAAAGTAGGAGCTGTGTGTCCTTTCCAATATTAATGAATAGAGTTCAGTTCAATGTGTGTGACTGTCGTCTGAAGGAAGGCAGCTCATTTCAGTCCCGATCAATTCAGTGTGTGTGTGTGTGTGTGTGTGTGTGTAAATGAAAGCAGTTAACTCAATCCAGTCCAGTTTAGTTCAGTGTGTGGGTTTGAGGAAAAGGAAGGAGAAGCCTCCTCCGCGAATCGCCACCTTATCGTGGTGGAGGAGTTTGAGTGGCTCAGTGATCCTGGGAGCTATGTTGTCCGGGGCATTAGCCCCTGGTAGGGTCTCCCAAGGCAAACAGGTTTCAGGGGAGAGCCCAGACTAAGAGCGGTTCAAAACGACCCCTATGATAGTTAGCCCATGGACTATAGCCACCTCGCCCGGACCAGGGAAACCGGGGCACCCTCCCGGAGCCAGACCCAGGAGGGGAGCTCGTAGGCGAGCGTCTGGTGGCCGGGCCTTTGCCCATGGGGTTCAGCCCGAATAAACACCATGGAGCAGCCACCCTGTGGACCCACCACCCGCAGGGACAAGCATCGGGGTCGGGTGCTATGCAGACCGGGCGGCGGGCCCGGGCATGCTGATCGCCGGCGGCATAGACTAGCTCTAGGGACGTGGAACGTCACCTCGCTAGCGGGGAAAGAGCCGGAGCTGGTGCAGGAGGTGGAGCGATACCAGCTACAAATAGTTGGACTCACCTCCACACACAGCGTTGGCTCTGGAACCAAGCTCCTGGAGAGGGGTTGGACTTTGTCCTTTTCCGGAGTTGCCCAGGGTGAGAGGCGCCGGGCGGGAGTGGGGATACTCACGAGCCCCCGGCTGAGTGCCGCTGTGTTGGAGTTCTCCCCAGAGAGCGAGAGGGTCGCCTCCATGTGCCTACGGGTTGCGGGGAGCAAGGCTCTGACTGTGGTTTGTGCTTATGCACCAAACAGCAGTTCGGAGTATCCGGCCTTCTTGGAGTCGGTGGGAGGGGTCCTGGAAAGGGCGCCGCCTACCGACTCCATAGTTCTCCTGGGGGACTTCAACGCTCACGTGGGCAATGACGGAGAAACCTGGCGGGGGATGATTGGGAGGAACGGCTTGCCCGATCTGAACCCGAATGGTGTTTCGTTATTGGACTTCTGTGCTTGCCATGGTTTGGCCATAACGAACACTATGTTCGAACATAAGGTGGCTCATAAGTGTACCTGGTACCAGAACACCTTAGGCCGTAGATCAACGATCGACTTTGTAATCGTATCATTTGATTTGCGGCCGTATGTCTTGGACACTCGGGTGAAGAGAGGAGCAGAGCTGTCAACTGATCACCACCTGGTGGTGAGTTGGATCAGATGGCAGGGGAACCGGTTGGAAAGACCCGGCAAACCCAAACTTGTAGTGAGGGTAAACTGGGAACGTCTGGCGGAGGACCCTGTCCGGGAGGTCTTTAACTCCCACCTCCGGAAGAACTTCTCACACATCCCGAGGGAGGTTGGGGACACGGAATCCGAGTGGACCATGTTCAAAGCCTCTATTGTGGACGCGGCCGCTAGGAGCTGTGGCCGGAAGGTCATCGGTGCCTGTTGTGGCGGCAACCCGAGAACCCGGTGGTGGACACCGGAGGTGAGGGAAGCCGTCAAGCTGAAGAAGGAGACCTGCAAGGCCTGGTTGGCCCAGGGGTCTCCTGAAGCAGCTGACAGGTACCGGCAGGCCAGAAGGGCTGCAGCTGCGGTGGTCGCGAATGCTAAAACTCGGGCATGGGAGGAGTTCGGGGAGGCCATGGAGAAGGACTTTCGGTTGGCCTCAAGGAGGTTCTGGCAAACCATCCGACGGCTCAGGAAGGGAAAGCAGGGCTTACCCCAGGCTGTTCTCAGCAGGGGGGGGGGAACTGCTAACCCGGACGGAGGACATCGTCGGGCGGTGGAAAGAGCACTTTGAGGAACTCCTAAACCCGACCAACATGTCCTCTGCAGAGGAGGCAGCGCCTGAGGACCTAGGGGGAGGCTCACCCATATCCCTGGCAGAGGTCGCTGAGGTAGTTAAAAAGCTCCTTGGTGGCAAGGCGCCGGGGGTGGATGAGATCCGCCCTGAGATGCTGAAGGCGCTGGACATAGTTGGGCTGTCCTGGCTGACACGCCTCTTCAATGTCGCATGGGGGTCGGGATCAGTGCCCATGGAATGGCAGGCCGGGGTGGTGGTTCCCATCTTCAAAAAGGGAGACCGGAGAGTGTGCTCGAATTACCGGGGTATCACACTACTCAGCCTCCCGGGGAAGGCTTATGCCAGGGTGCTGGAAAGGAGGCTCCGACCGCTTGTCGAACCTCAGATTCAAGAGGAGCAGTGCGGATTCCGTCCCGGCCGTGGAACAGTGGACCAGCTCTTTACCCTCGCAAGACTACTGGAGGGGCTCTGGGAGTTTGCCCAACCAGTCTACATGTGCTTTGTGGACTTGGAGAAGGCTTTCGACCGGGTCCCTCGGGGGGTCTTGTGGGGGGTGCTGCGGGAGTATGGGGTCCCGGACCCGTTACAACGGGCGATCCGGTCTCTGTACGACTGCAGTAGGAGCTGTGTCCGCATTCTCGGCAATAAGTCAGACACGTTCCCGGTGGGTGTTGGCCTCCGCCAGGGCTGCCCTTTGTCACCGGTCCTGTTCGTGATTTTCATGGACAGGATATCTAGGCGCAGCCTGGGGGCGGAGAACATCAGTTTCGGGGGTCTCGGGATCGCCTGTTTGCAGATTATGTGGTCCAGTTAGCCTCCTCGGATCATGACCTCCAGCATTCACTGGGGCGGTTTGCAGCCGAGTGTGAAGCGGCGGGGATGAGAGTTAGCACCTCCAAATCTGAGGCCATGGTTCTCTGCCGGAAACCGGTGGATTGCTCCCTCCAGGTGGGGACGGAGTGCCTACCTCAAGCGAAGGAGTTTAAGTATCTCGGGGTCTTGTTCACGAGTGAGGGTAAGATGGAGCGGGAGATCGACAGGCGGATCGGTGCGGCTGCAGCAGTAAAGCAGGCGCTGCACCGGACCGTCTTGGTGAAGAGGGAGCTGAGCCGGAAGGCAAAGCTCTCAATTTACCACTCGGTCTACGTTCCTACCCTCACCTATGGTCACGAACTCTGGGTCGTGACCGAAAGGACAAGGTCGCGGCTACAAGCGGCCAAAATGAGTTTCCTCCGTAGGGTGGCCGGGCTCAGCCTTAGAGATAGGGTAAGGAGCTCGGTCATCAGGAGGGAACTTGGAGTCGAGCCGCTACTCCTTCGCGTCGAAAGGAGTCAGCTGAGGTGGTTTGGGCATCTATTTAGGATGCCTCCTGGACGCCTCCCACTGGAGGTTTTCCAGGCACGTCCAACTGGGAAGACACCCGGGGAAGACCCAGAACACGCTGGAGAGATTACATCTCCCAGCTGGCCTGGGAATGCCTCGGGATCCTCCAGAATAAGCTCGAACATGTTGCCGGTGAGAGGGAGGTCTGGGTCGGCCTGCTTGGCCTGCTGCCACCGCGACCCGACCCCGGATAAGCGGTGGAAAATGGATGGATGGATGGAAGGAGAAGCCTGGAGAGCTGCAGTAAAAGGGGACTTATCTTAATGGACACATGAAGATGAGGAGGTCCACAGCTGTATGCAGCAGGTCCAAGTTGTAGCTGAACAGGATTCTATGCAAACCACCTGCTCCCGGGATCAGCACACGTCCACCAATCCCTTGTCGTCCAAGAAAGTTCATGAAACCCAGACGCTTCTTGGATCACTTGCTGCTCCATTTACATCAACTATTTTCTTTTTGAGTGAAGACGTCCAGAAAGTGAATTAGGCATCAAATGATCTCCTCTTTCAGCCGCTCTCACTCCTCTCTCTGTTCTCCTCCATGCTGCTTCTGTAGTCGATCGTCCCCTCTTTCACCAGCTCACAGCTGTTTCTCATTTATCTCCTCACTAAACAGTTATCTTTTTCTTCATGTAACTCGTCTCTCCTGATTGAAACGTCTAAAAGGATAAAATGATGAAGTGGTGACAGTTCTGGACAGACATGGACGTAGACTGCTGGTTAGTGGAGGCAAACAGCCGCGAGGCATTAAGTCTAGTTTGTGAATGGCTTCCAGAGAAGCACTGTTTGATGTTTCCAACACAATGGAGCCTCTATGAGTAAGTCTCTGGATACAACACCGGAGGATCAGAGGCAGTAGGAGAAGACATCACACGTCTGATCACGAGTCAGGTGACACATTGAACTTGTTTTAATGCATTATCTCTCTGTACCGGTAGAACAAGGTATGGGCTTCACCATGTGAACGCTACAAAGCAGCTGCTTCACAGCTCTCATTAGCTGCACACATTAAACCTCAACTGTATTTTTTTGTTGACACTTAGCTGGCTGAGAGAGATGGTTAGGGGGGTCAGGGGTTAACTTTTAAACTACTTTCACTCACTTCTTGCTGAAGAACATACCAGCTTAAGTTTGTATTGGCTGCTTCATTCAGAATGCGCTAGACTTGAAGTTGTGCTGACATGTAGTTTGCAGTAAAATTCTGTGTTTCTGTCAATTGTCTGGACATTACTGAACGCGGGACAACGTTGACTTATCACTCACTGTCTCTCTCTTCCTCTCTGCTTCCCTTTGGTGTGACAGATGAAACAGGTTTTACACCAGATGTTAGATTCTGATATAACTTCCTCTGCTGCAGTCAGTATATACAGTCTTCATTGTGACCCAAAGAAGAACACTGTCATGTAGATATTGAATAAACCCAAACAAATCATTTTTTAACAGATTTATCATTTTACTCCCCAGACAGGGTGGCACATCTTTTGAAAATATCCCCTTGAGTTCATATGAAGCGTTTCATTCTAGCACGGCTGGAAGAACAGAAGCCAATCAAGGCGGGGCAATAAATCACACAGGTGGGAAACACACAAGGGCAGCAAGTGGAGACAGGAAATGAGACAAATACTGAAGAAATGAAAACATAACATATACAGAGGACCTGAATGTGACACTTGGGACTTAAGTTTGGTGCACAGATCGCACGTGACTTGAAAGACACCGGATGAACAATCAGGCTGGATGTAGAGCAGTTCAATGGTTGAACCTATGGTTCCACACAAGAGAGAGTGGTAAAAGGATAAACCCTCCGCCTTTAATGGTCTATTACCACATATTCTTCAATATGGCTGACATTGGAGAATCTTCACCACAGGATGCGTATGGAGTCAGGCAACTGTGTGTGGGCCACGGTACATGAATCCTAGTGACTGCAGGGACAGAGCACAGCGAGGGATGGGGGGCTTTGATGGACCACTCGCCACTCTTTTGCAAAGTGTTGCCAACAGCTGGCCAAATGTGGTTGTAAGACCGAATGCCATAGAAGATGCAAATGCTCAGTTTGGCCTGAGGTGCACTGCATAATGTATCTGTGTGTGCTAGTCTTCAATAAATACACGATGATGCATCCAGATGTCTACTCTCCATGAAAACTGAATGATACAGTAAAATATTAGACAGCTGAGACACGACATGTCTTTAACCTTCCATCCTACAAACCTGGATGTAGCAAAATACATACATTTTGTGATTATATGAAGATAATTGAATCCATAGCCATAATTTAGTGGCCATCTTGAAATATGCTGGCCGTATTGGAATTTCGTTGGCTGAAATTAATTTCTTAATAAGCCGCCTAAATGTATGAGAGCGCATTACATTCACATAAGAAAAACAAACAAACATACACCTTCTCTCGTCATCATGAGTTGCTATCTCGTTAAAACAAAAAATATCTTAGTTATGAGAAAATGATGACAAGATATCTCATAATTATGAGAAAAGGTAAGGTAGCCTAGTTCAGTATAGTTGAAAAGATATTCACAGATTCCGACTTCCTGGATCAATAACTCGTAAGTTAAACATTATCAAAACACAAATGATGACTCTTTGCCACCGTAGTGAACTAGACAACAAGCTGCATCCTACTTTGTATCAAAAGAAGCCGTGTTCCCAGCTGGACGAACATTAGTCTGCATGTGCAGCGTGAGCAGGGACCGTCTGCAAAGAGCAACGCTGACAAAAATATTCATTACGTCATCGTCATGTTATGTAGTGTAACCAAAATCACTTTGCATACATCAATTACTACTACAATGCTTCATTTGGAAAAATGTGTTTTTGCATAATTTTGGTGAATTTCTATTGGAAGAAAATATGAAATGACTTCACTGTTGTGCTGAGCAGTGTGACTGGAATCCCCTCATGCATGTAGGACTTACTGCAAAACTAGTTTGGAGGAAAAAGCTTTTGCATATTTTTGGGTAACATCTATTGCAAAAGAATATCCCAATAAAAATTCACCAAAATGATATTTATATTAAATTAAGTATTTTTTTAAATATTATTTTCAAAAATATATTTTATATATAAATTTTCATATTTTGCCGGAGGTAAAGTTAAACGTCAGTGTGGTGAAACAGTTTGAGTTGCATTGGCAGATTGGCGCTTATTTCATGCTCATTGACTCCAGGGAAGAGAGAAAGTCTTTGGTTGTGACTTTATTCACAACGTACGTAGCGTTAGCAGCAGTGGCAGCTGGTGGAACATGTTCTAGGTAGGGCCATCTTATCAATTTCAGCAAACATCCCAGTATGATTTAATGCAAAAAAATGAAAGTATCAAACACGCATTACTATTTTGCAGTATTTAACATTCATTCCAACATGAAAAAAATCAGTAAATAACACTTATATAATATAATATAATATAATAGAACATGTTTATTTATTGAGATGCCCCTATGGACCTAGTTATAGGAGGTAAAGATCAGGAGAAGTAAACATGAAGTGTAATTATGAATACTGATGTTAAATTAAGCTATGATGAGTTTTCACTGTTAATTTAACATCTCAGTTACATGTTGATGCCTCCATGACCAAGTTAATCAGATGAGACTGAGGACAACTATGTAGAAGAAAAGATGTTCACTTTGCCTAATATGTAGCTTGACAGAGTTCTCCATGTGTGTCCTGGTGTTCTCATGTTTCCTTACCTCCTCATCCCTCACTCCCTACCCTGGTGTTCTCATGTTTCCTTACCTCCTCATCCCTCACTCCCTACCCTGGTGTTCTCATGTTTCCTTACCTCCTCCTCCCTCACTCCCTACCCTGGTGTTCTCATGTTTCCTTACCTCCTCCTCCCTCACTCCCTACCCTGGTGTTCTCATGTTTCCTTACCTCCTCCTCCCTCACTCCCTACCCTGGTGTTCTCATGTTTCCTTACCTCCTCCTCCCTCACTCCCTACCCTGGTGTTCTCATGTTTCCTTACCTCCTCCTCCCTCACTCCCTACCCTGGTGTTCTCATGTTTCCTTACCTCCTCCTCCCTCACTCCCTACCCTGGTGTTCTCATGTTTCCTTACCTCCTCCTCCCTCACTCCCTACCCTGGTGTTCTCATGTTTCCTTACCTCCTCATCCCTCACTCACTAACTGTCCGTGCTGGATCTGTCCCTGTTTTAAAAAGCTAAATAAGTTATTAGCATGACGTCATGCAGCTAGCACGAGCAGACGAGCACACAGGCGGAGAGGACGAGCAGGAAAAGCATATATTTTGCGCAGATATCATATTTTACACATATTACTGGGTACATTCCATAGTTCAAAAACACAAATATTGACAATTTGTATAATTTATTATTATAATTTTGTTTTTTTTTGTGTGGCTCAAGGTGGGGCCAGGCCCCATTGCCCTCTATTGGCCAGCCACCACTGGTTGGCAGGCTACAGGCTACATCCAGGAGCCATTAGCAACTGAGTCAATGAGCCGCTGCCTCAACGTGTCCAATGACCAAGTTGCACCAAATTCAACAAAGCTGGGTCTCCAGCAACACAGCCACCAGTGTGAGTAGATCCTAGAGCAGCACTCGAGATGTGAGAAGAACACTTAGACGAACTAGTTAGTAGTTCGATTGTACTGATAAGCCGAGCCACCTTTCTCTTGTACTGTATGTTGAGGGAGAAACAAAGCATGACTCCTTCTGAATCCTGCATTTTCTTTACTGTTGTTTTGTGCAGACCACCCCGGTACCAAAACGGTATCTGTGTCTGTTCACTGGAGCATGGGGAACTAATCTCTGTGGAAATGCAGCTGTTAGCGGCGCGCTGCGCATATCACACCGCTGCAGTGTCACAGTAATCTCTGTGGGGTCACCAGCAGCGGGAAATCGAGCTTAATTCCCTTAAACCGTGGCATGCTCGCTTTGCATAGTAATGTGTGTTTCTGCAGAACAGAGGTTCAGGGTGGGAGTTAATTATACTGTATGTGTCCCGGGCTGGGACTGTGCTGACCCTGGAGCTATTAGAACAGGAAGAGGAGGGATTATACCCAAATTAAAAAAGGAACATTGCTGCAGATTCTGTATGTGACCAATTTGTTATATATAAAGAAATGTAAGTCAATTGAGGCTGTGCTTTGAAAAGTAAAAATCTATAGCTCTCTTGAAGTTTGAAGTACAAACAGCTATATACTGTGTAATATATATATATATATATATATATATATATATATATATATATATATATATATATATATATATATATACTGTATGTATACACAAATACATATATATATATACACATATATATATATATATATATATATACACACATATATATATATATACTGTATGTATACATGTATATATATATATATATATATATATATATATATATATACACACATATATATATATACTGTATGTATACATGTATACATATATATATATATATATATATATATATATATATACACACACATATATACATGTATACATATATATATGTATTTAGTTATAATCACATGCCAGCGGCAGGAAGTTAATATACATTAACATTGAGCAACAAATACATTTCAAACTAAAAGCAATTAGCAAAGTCAATTTTAATTAAAACATTTAAAACTAAATATATAAAAATCATGCAATATAAAACAGACATAACACGAATAAAAATATAAGGAAACAAAAAAACCTTGTGACATGAGCACTGCAAATATTAGAACAACTTGGTTGTCATAATGCTCTTGCTGTGTAGTGTGTTGATCCACACATTCATGCACAGATTTTAAGGGTATTCATACTTTTGCATTAATTTTTTAAGATTGCTCTATTGATGTGATTGATGTCCTCATGACCAGATATCCTACCAATTCCTCCTCCCTGAATTTGAGGTTTTTGGAGTACAAGGCGGGGCAGCAGACAGATGTCACACAGATCACACAGTGCAGATCTACAGCACACATCTGCAACAGGCCGTCAGTGAAGCCTTTTCACTGAAGATTTGATTGGATGTTGTCCGCCTCTGTCACTCGTCATAGTAAGTGCACACCAATCTCTGGCAGAAACAATTCCTAAGGAAAAGCAGGAGAGCAGCGGGAGGACATGTATGCAGTGACACAGAGTAACTGTGGGCATCAGGTGAGCGTCTGAGCTGCTCTGATCACTCTCTGCAGTCAGTTGAGAAGGACAGTATGAAGGAGGTTAGGGCCGTCGCCAGCACCACTGCAAAAACATCACGACTCTGTTACATAGCAGCTCACAATTCAAAGACAAGTCCGACGTTTGGCACTAAAAAGACGATTACAGCGCTTTCAAACTAGCCCCAGCCCTCACAGCTCTGGACCACGAGAGCCCTGAATGAGAAGAGCAGCGAGGACTGTATGAGCATGTGGCTTTAAGTGCTCACCAGTCACAGTTCTTGCTCCATTCTCCGAGGCAACAGACCTGACAGAAGGAGAGGAATCAGTTACAGTTAGCATGGTGGTTCCAACTGTCCTGAACTTAACCGACACCTCCTCAAGATCGGGGGGAGACCCGGCTGCTGTGTCGGCCATTAGTCGAGGCCCTCCTGGCAGCTTCTGATCTTTTACAAAAATGAACAACAGTTAACGAACGAACAATTCAAATGGTGCTCAATGTTGAATTGAATTTCTGAAAATTTGACAACCTGGCACCAGAGTAGAAGAAGGCAGGTCATCCCTGTACAGTTGAGATTAGTGACAACATTCCCTCTGGCGCCACCCTCTGGACAAAAGAAATGTATTTTAGAATAGTCAAGATTTTTTCTCAATTTTCTATCCAACATGCTTTTTTTCTGGTTTTATTTTATGTGTGTGTGTGTGTGTGTGTGTTGGAGGAGGAATTACCTTTGTTTGCTGTTACAAATATGTATACAATATGTATATTGTTTTGGATGCAGTTCAGCCGCTACAGTAATAAGAATCATGTTAACCCAACATCAGTGAGGGTAAAGTATGTGACATAACACAACCAGAGTTTACCAAAACTAGATCTGAATGCAACAGAATAAATGTAATCTTTCTTCATTTGAAACATAACGTTTCTTCATAACGTTTGGTGCAACATGATCCTTCTGGTGACGAGCGAGCCCCATTTGGGGTTCGAGCGAGACCGTTTAGCGTGGTACCGTGTCGTAGAATGCACTTTTCATAAACAAATATAATGAATGCTCCACACATATTATATACCGAATTAACGAAAAAAGTCTGGGCAAAATCATCATACCAGCCATTTTACACACTGCAAACACAATTATACACGAACTAATATCATATCTAGAAGACGTACCACAATATCATGTATTTTTCGGGATGACTCGGCGAGCCATGCACTCATACAAAGCTGAACAAAGGAAATCTTAACCGCTAACGGACATAGCAAAAAGCACGAGCATTCGACACAGTATCCGGAGATATCTTCAGAATGTCTCTCCGTGAAACCATTATAATCCTACAGCCAACAAGCACCATAAAACCGAGCCCCTCCACCGCAGAATAAACCATAAATTCTTCGTACCTTGAGATGAATCTTGAAGAAACAGGTTTGATATTCCGTTTTTGCCGGCTAAAACACTGTTGGCATGTCTTCCCTGTGATTCTTACAGTGTTCAATGGAGTAAGGTGGGTCAGACGAGCCTGGGGGGCCGTGGGGGAAGGGATTTCACTTTTGGCGAATCAGCTTTTACGCAGGGCGACACACGGCGCGTTTCTGTTTTTTTTCCTCTAACGAGGCTGTCAATCAAAGTCACGTTAGCACCACTCCATGTATGGGACTCTGACGTGTCTAAAGAGGTGTCATAATCTGGGATTGGCCAATCACAGGGCTGACAAAGCCTCACTCACACACACAGGCAGACCAGGCAGATCCATGGTTCACAGACAGACAGGGTTTAGAGAGGATTCAGGCTCTCAAAATGATGCCAAACTGCTTATATTTGGATAGATTGAATAATATTATAGATAAAACAAGTGAAATATATAGTTATATAGTCTATAAAAGTACAATGGAACAGTTGGAACTGCTGCTTCCAAAATGACAAATCAGCTTGACCTCCCGCGACCTCTCTGACACAATAAACTCTATGACTTCTGTTTGCTTCACTTTATCAAAGCCAAATCTTTTTATACAGCCTTCTGACATGTTGTGCTATGATAGCTTTCACCTGCATCATTAAAAAAAGATAGTCATGCTTTCAGTGCTTTTTTTCAGGTGAACCTGAAACTTTTCAATTTGAGCTGTGTGCCATCTTCAGTAACTATTAACCAGTAACATATACACAATATTTACACATATGAACACATCTTACAAGTGTTACCTGTACTATACCATCAAAATTATTAAAATAGGCCTTGTAGTTACAGATGTGGAGTCTTTTAGGTATGGTAATGCAATTTTCGAGCAGAGGCCTAAAAATAGGGCTAGGGTTATGGCTGAACATGATTTATACGGTTTCAAAATGAATCCTTGTTGGATCATTTTTACAGTTGAGTTTTTGCACAGATTAAAATGAAATGAGACATAACGTATCTTCAGAGGTACTTTCCAATCTCCATGCTAAGCTAAGCTAACTGGCTGTTAGCTTCGGCTACATAATAAAGCAGGTCTTCTTTGTTGTAAAGGTCTGAATGGACTGCAGGAACCTTGATTCTCTGTGAAAAGAATAAATAGTATAATAATAAAGATACAAAGACAAACAATCCTTGAATGCATAATTAAGTAATTTTATATGTAAACAGGTGTAGAATACTGAATGTAGCGCGTTCACAATAACATACATTTCTCTTTACATAAAGTATCTCAGGTCACTTTGCCAGAAGCTCGTACTCTCCTTCAGCTCAGGTGGTGGAGTAAGATCAGAGCAGACAGGTATTAATAATGTATGTAGGACAGAAAAAAGAATCTTTTCATTTCTAAATAAGCGATATTGCATGGCTGAACAGTATGTAGCTAGTTTACATCATAGTAGCGCATCGTTTCCTCTGTCTTTATGTGACTTTTCATTTAAACTCACGTTCTTCACAAGTCAGATGCTCGCTCACCTTTTCTGTCCACAGTGAACACCAGTGACTCGGTTGGTGGAGTAAACTTAAGCAAGATAACAAAAACATGTTCATTTAACATGAATCAATAATATAAACAGCTTTGAGTGATGACATACACTTTATTGCTTGCTCTAATTTATTACAAAAAAGCTTGTCCAGTGAACAGCAGGTGATGGAGTGATATAAAGGTCCATCAAACAGACAAATAATCTTTGAAATACAAAATAAGTGATATTACAGTATATGGATGAACAGATGTTGCACATTTCTTTACACAATGCCAAAACCTTAATCTCTCTTTAGATCACAGCCTATTCAAAGTCACTTTGATTACAAGTCAGAAGCTTATACTCCTCCTTTTCTGTCCACAGTGAACAACAGCAGCTCAGCTGTTCTAAGATAAAAGTAGAGAAAGACACTATTTGTGCCTGCCCACCCTGTGTGTGCTTTTACGGTCTTTATACTTTCTCTTTCATGATCATGTAGATAACATATGAACAAATGACAGCGCATCACTTTTCGTAGGTATTGCTGGATTATGCAACACAGGGATGCACAACGAAATGCAATTGTAGCCCATTCGCTACACAAGTAAAAAACAAGATTCTGGGCAGATAACATGGCCGACATCTTCACATTTAAATTTGACATCAGGGAAATATTGTCCGTGAGCTTTGACTGTGTTTGGGCACCAAGCATCATTGATGTTAACACAGAGTCCACCTCCTCTCGACCCACCGGAGTCCTAGGTCCTCCTGCGGTCCTCCTGCGGTGCCCCGCAAAGTGCATCCATCACAGTAGAAAGTACCGCAATGACCAATTAGAGCAGACTGGGCTTAAAGAGACAGGCCCTAAAACAGAGCGTTTCAGAGAGAGAGAGAGAAACCTGAACCTGACAATGAGCATGATATGTCTCCTTTAAGTCTTATTCTTGGCTGAGATATGAGTCGGCGTGGCTGTGATTTCATGTATCTTCAGGTAGAACTTAGAAGACCTTGTTAAACTCTGAGTTAGGAGTCGCTTTTGCTTGCATTTATTTTATTTGAGTAACACCCTCAGGCTCTTTTCCTTTGGAGCTCCCGTCCTTTGCCTACAACTGATCCATGCAATAGATCAACTTTATGAATCCATCTGGTTTTATGTTCCCTTTCCCTACAGAGCTGGGTTGTAACAGTGTGTGTGTGTGTGTGTGTGTGTGTGTGTGTGTGTGTGTGTGTAACAGCAGGAATGCACTGAGACTGTCTCTGGTAATGCAGCTCTAACCCAGTATCTGTAATGGCCAGGTCCTTCAGGAATACTGGTTTTCATGGCTCTAGAATATAAATCTGTCATAGCCCAGATTTGAATTACACATTAGCCCCCCCCCCCCCATCTGATGCTACTGTCCTCTGTCTCCTGCACTGCAGAGGACAGGATACTCAACTGGAAACAAGGGGCTCTGATAATCATCTTTTTATTTCTCTCTTTCACCGTTTGCCCTTCGTGTTGTACACATTGTGACCATCCTTCAAATCCCCTTCATGGTGCATCTCCTCAGTGGATGTTATATCAAGGTTGAACATGGCATTGCAAAATCTATGTAATACAGTAATACACAACATATTCAAACAAACAAATGACTGATGCACACTGGAGTACGTGTTAGCTGAGTGGTTACAGCGCATGAGATATAACTGCAGTGTCTAAGGTTGGAGACCTTTGATTTATGTCCGGCCCAGTCTCACCAAATGGTGAATGAATGACACAAGATTTTGTAAAGACATTCAGCATGCAATCACAGCGCCATTATTGCTTATTGAATGTCATTTTATGCCTTGTAGTTAGTCATTGTTGTTTGTTGCCAACTCCGTCAGCAGGTTATGAACAAAGCATGCTCATCTTTCTGTTCTTCATGTACCATCATGTGAGGATGTGGAGACCTAGTGGACACACTTACATTTATTTAGCCAGCTGCCATGACAGGTAGGATGGGAATATGATCCCTGCTAAAACAAGGAAAAACAGAATAATTGAATTCAGTGGGGAACATTTTCTGCCTCAATGCTTACAGAAGAAAGAGGGATGATATACAGACACTGAACCTCCTCCCAGTGAATGAAAGGGATGAAGCCCTTTCCAGGATTTAGGAAAACTAATTAAGCTAGGGCTTGAAGTAAATCAGATTATGGTTATCAAAAGACAAATTTGAGTGGAACTCATACAATGAATTCACATTTGCAACCAGCACAGTATCTGTGAGTCAACTTGTGAGGCGCTACGTGTGCTACATTTAGTAAACAACAATGTCAGTATAACATTTCATTGCAATCCATCTGATACAAACACAAAGTCTCAAATGAGTTCATGCATGTGTTACCTCTAGACTGGATTACTGTGGTTCCTCATTATCAGCTCTAATAAGTCTCTTAAATCGCTCCAGCTGATCCAGAATGCTGCAGCTCGTGTACTAACAAGAACTAAGAGAAGAGATCATGTTACTCCTGTATTAGCTTCTCGGCACTGGCTCCCTGTACAATCCGAATGGAATTTGAGATCCATTACGTCATCTTCAAAGCCCTAATTGGTCAGGCACCTTGGTACCTTAAAGAGCTCACAGTACCCTATAACCTCACGAGAGCACTGCGCACCCAGAATAAGATAAGATGATCCTTTATTAGTCCCGCAGTGGGGACATTCACAGGATCACAGCAGCAAAGTGGACAGTGCAACAAGATACAGAGTAAAATACAAGAGCAACAGTAATATGAATAAGTAAAGAAGTAATAAACAGTAAGAGTATCAGCTGAATGCAGGGTTACTTGTGGTTCCTTGAGTCTCCAAAAGTACTACGGGAGTTCTTCCTAATCCAATGCGAGGGTCAAAGGACAGAGGATGTCATATGCTCTACAGATTGAAAAGCCCTTTGAAGCTAATTTGTGATTTTAGGCTATACAAATAAATTGAATTGAATTCCTGCTCACACACACACACCAGTACTGAAACTCCACCACTCCCAGAATCACAAACCATGCACATCCACACCATGGAGGTATCAACTCATTAGCTCACAAGCAGTGATGTATCCCGAACACACGACAGCTCGCCAACGTGAGTTTCCGTCTTTGGCTGTCGTCCAGCGTGTAACACAGCTCTGGCTTTGGTTCTGTAGAGCTGGGCCTTTTTATAAACATAACTAGAAGTAGCTGTTTTCACAATTAATTATGCCAGAACTTGTTCACAAGCGTTTTTTCTTTAGTTATCTCTCTGGATAGGAGTATCTGCCTGTCTCTATATGAAGTGAAGTGTCTTTGTAGCAATAACGTCCTTTCGTCTCCTTCCTCTTCTTCTTCTGCCTCTCAAGGGACTTTCTACAATCTGCTCGGCACCTTTGTTTGCATTCACCCTGAAGCTGTCGCCAACACAGTTGTCAGCGTGATTCAGAGACGGCATCTTGCCCCCTCCCCCAGTGCATCCCAACATTACAGTGGCTTATTTTAATCACTCTACTTTGAAAATGTCCTTGAGCAGTTTGCAGCAGTGTGTCACTGCCTTTGCACACCATAACAACACACTGGACTTGTGTTATGGCTTCACAGTCCCTGTGGGTTCATCACAGCACACCATTCACCTGCTGCTTTCAGACTAAGGGGGGGGGCTCCGAGGCTTCAGCTGAACGACTGAGCTGATGACAGTTTTCTGCTTCTGCGGATATTTGTTTTTGCAGGAGAGATGTTCATGCATGGCCACAACATTTAATCTTAATACAGTGAAGAGCTTTGAGAGCCCCGTCTGTCCATCAGAAGTCCTTCAAGATAATGTTGGGCGATAATTAAGAGGATAAGTCCAAGTTCTCATATAGAGCAGATGTGTCATGTCTGCCATTGTCCATTGATAAGTTTACCTTGAAAACCAAATAGTAGCAGATATATCAAGAAATTGAATTCTGACCCTGATTTAGCTGCATTGGTGCCAAAGAACAGAAAAGTGCCAATTGAACAAATCAATCATCATCTATTCAAAAAGGAAAACATGTGAGATGACTTTGTTCAAGGTGACTGTGAGCGGATTCCCTCTGGTTGACTCACATGTGTCTTTGATTCTTAGGGCGGGTACGAGCTTTAATCTAAATGTTGCCGTCCTTCAGGCACGAATGCTTATCTCCTCATTCCACACCTTAAAAAGCCAAACGATAGATCAATCAACACTGGTCAAAGCTTTTGCCGTTCCTGTCATTCATCATCTTTCCTCGTGGCTACAGTCTCTGAGGGATGAAGGCATGTGGAGAATGAAGGCAGGCGTAAATTGCTCATCAAGAATGAATGCAGTCAGAAAACACAAACAAAGACCACATTTGCGTGGATGCTTCTTCAGAGTAACTACCTCAAAATAAACACCGCTGCTTCCTGGTTCAGCATACTGACCTGGATTTGTCAGTTTTGACTGAGCAGCTGTAACACAATACCGCCAACGGGCCTGTTACTGACCTGACTTTCACATTACTGCTGGATTTAGTCACAGCTTCATAGGAGTCAAGCTTTGAAAATGAATCAAACCGTCTGATCCTCAGGCGATAATGTGGAAGTGTAAAATGTGCTGCTTATCCACTTAGTCAAGTTCTTCTTCTGTTTGGTTGACGTCTTTACAATTTTTGTTCAATAGCCATGAATAGCTAAACAAATGCAGTATATGTTCATGAGCGTATATCTCCTCAGGCCTGACTGGAAAGAACCCTACAGAGAAATATATATGTATATATATATATGTATATAATATTTGACTTGATCCGGTCTGTTTGTGTGTCTGACTTGTGAGTCTAAAGAAATGGTAATTCTCTATGTGGAAAAGTGTGGTGACCTTTCAAAATGATCTCTTCATATTGATAAGGCTGTTGTTGCTGTGGAAAAACAATGTGAGGCCAGTATTTCAACATTATTTTACTGTCCAGGGATGTGCTGTTCAACACACAGAAACAGTCCAGGTGGGACACGTGGGAATATCCTAATACTGATCCGTCTTATGTCCTCTATGAACAAGGCATAACTCACAATCACAGGAGGTCGGGGCCTGTGGTGGAAGCTGAGGTGGTGGAGGGAGGAAAGGAAAATGCAGATAAGCAGCGAGAGCGGCAGCAGACTGCTCACAGGCACGAAGACGGTTGGAGGATGCTTCATCCAGAGCGTTCATTATTTAAAAAAAATGCTGATCCACACAGTGTATGCACGGGATGTACAGGAACTAAATCCCCAACCACTGAGCTAAACTGATTCGCTAATTACAATAATAAACCATGAATTATTAATGAACCAGATTTTAGCGAGTCACTTCAGTGAGTAAAGTTGTGAGGAGAAAGTTGTGCGAGTCCTCCCCTCCAAACAGCTAGACGGATGGAGATGAACCTGGTGTGTGTGAGGGTCTCCAGAGGGAGGAAACAGATGGCAGGAGGCCATTTCAAGAGGGGAATATCTCCCTCCTCCATATCATCTGCAATCAATTTACTTGCTAGCTCAAACAATGCTGCTGTACTTTACCCAGGGAAGATCTCTACAGCGACGTCAGGCAGGAGTAGAGGTCGACGGGTCGGATGGGGCAAGTGGGGCAAAGCCCCGCCTGCTGGCAACAGAAAAAAGAATCTGGGTTTAGTGGCACTGAGTAATTTGGAAATGAATATAATTCTGGATTAATGCCTGACATCGAAAATCCCTGCTGCTGCTGTTATTTATCATAATTCTACAATTAAAGGTCAACGACTGATAGCATAGCTTTAGAATGGTGTTTTAATTGCGCTTGGCTCCAGAGGCTGCTATGTGGGGATAGCCCCACACTCACAATGTCAAGTGCCCCGACCGTAGGAGGACAATACACACGCCCCAAAGCCCTTCCTCATGAAAGCCGAGGCTGTCAATTCGATGCCAAGTGGGGCCGAGTGCTTTTGATTGGCTGTTTTCCAAGTACTGTCGTGGTCAGTGTCTCATAGCTAGCAGAACTTAGCATTTCTTTTTAAGAACGATGCAGGTCCATGAACAATGTGGATTATCTTCTACAGCATAAATTTGAAAGTCTGCCTTCTGAACAAACGTTTGAGATTAGGATTAGTGTGTGCTAATGGGTTTCATACCATACACAAATGTACCGAAACCAACGTCTGCCTGGAACAGTATGAAAACCCCACAACAAATAGTCAGGAAAAAACAGTATGATCCTGTTAATTTGAATTGCAGTTAAGGAGCTTTTGCTTGCAAACACACACTGCTCACTGAGGTCAGAGCATTAAACATACAGTCATTGAGTTTACATTTCTAATTATTTATTTTGACCACCATTTCTGGCACAATAATCACACATTGTAATGCGTTTCTTTTCTTTTTTTAAATGTTTAAATGTCTTCATTGTCACACGCCAGATTTTCGACACCGACAATGGAAGTGGAAGAAAGTGAAAATAATGTGAAACTACGATGCTGATTTCCTCACTGTTGAAGATATACTGCAGTGATGATGAAACTTGGACACGTTGCATGTGGCCTCGGGGTTGGTTGAAACAAGAGAACAGCAGATGCTGCCTGCAGCACACTCGAGGTCTGGAGAGGTTACAGTTTCCAACATGAAAGTCAGCACAGCAGCAGACTGAGGGTCCCGGGAGAGGCCGTCGCATGAACCAAATGCTTCTCCGGGTTCACACAGTTAGACACGCAACTCATCCAGAGAGTACATCTTGAAAAATGACCCTTTTCTCTCGGTGATGTGATGACTAATAATGATAAATAATTTGTTCCGTAACAAATGATCTGGCATTGTCACAGAACAAGTGGAATGGTTTGGTTCTTTTGAGGCTATTGTCTTTCAGAGACTGAATTCCCAATAGACGTCTGACTGAGATCCTGTTGGCGAATGAACAGAAAACTGGGAGCTGTGCTGTCTTAATCTTCAGAGCTGTAGAGTGTAAGCCAACTACAAGGACATATCTGCTCCTCCCTCCTTTTATAGAGAGGTGTTAGTGCAATCAGAAAGTTAAATAGATTATAAAGATGAATTATCTCATCTTTAAAAATGTCCCCCCATTGCATCGTCCTTGCACTGCGTTCTTCTAAGCTTTGCTGGTTGATGGGCACTTAAAGCACAGCTGGAACACTGATATTCATTGTTGCACATGCTTGTGTTTGTTTTTATTGCAGTTGGGGACTCAAGTTGTATTTACCGGCATCTCTTTCTAGTGTTTTACAGCTCCACTGCGTTCCCGGCTGTCCTCTGCTCCCTAGTGTAACTGTTGGCTTCTCTTGTACCCAGATAGGTTTCATCAACCAGACCGAGTTGTTTGCATCTTTGTTTTACTCCTTTAGACCAAGTCTAAAGCCCCAGTAGGAGCCCCTTGACATCTTATAGGAATGTTTTGAATGGAGCAAAGAACCTACTGATAGCCTCAGAACACATGACTGAACACATGACGAGCGTCAGAATCCCTTTGTGTTGCCGCCGGCCGTTGTTTCCTGCTCTGAAGATGCTGAAGACGTTGCAGCAGAGCTACCCTGGGACTTTGCACGCTGCACTGACTTCACACCTCACCCGCTGCACTCAGTTTCACCTTTGACCTTGCATGATGGTGTCTTGTTAAAGCACAAGCAACAATCTCTGTAACCTACTGTTGGAGCAACCCGTAATGGACCAAAACCAATCATCTGGTACTCACTTGTTTGCTTACTTTGATATAGAACAGTGAATGACTACTGTTCCGTCTTTGCAAGGCTTGTTATTTGTATTTCTTTCTCTATTTGAAGCATTTCAGCGATGTGAACCTACTGTAGACTTTGCCTCTGCTCTGTGCAGCTTAACAGCTCACACCACTGATATGTGTACAGTATCAGTAGTGATGCTATAAATAGGTGTTTTATGGGATGTATATATCAGCTGAGATCTTACCGCAGCGGTCCAGTTTTGAGCCGGACCTGCGGCCCTTTCTGTACGTTGTCACTTCTCTCCAATACAGGTGAGAAGCTCAAATAAAATAATTTAAACATTTTTAACAAATTAAGCAAAGTGATAAATTAAATTATATTAGTCATGTCAGGAAATTGTATGTTTCATCTGTAGTATTGTGTCTATAGTGGAGGTCTTCAACAGGGGGTCCGTGACCCCTAGGGGGTCCGCGGAGGTACTGCAGGGGGTCCGCGAAATGTTTGGTTGATTAGACAATTTCGCATTTTTAATTTTTTCCTCTAAACATGAATGTGTCCATTATTTTAATAGTTCAGTATTGTATGAAAGATAACAGGTATGTTTATGCATGGCAGTGGCACTAATAGGCCATCACTCATTTTTGGTTTCCACATTTATGTTTAAAATAAAAACATCAATGTGAATATCTTGTTTGATGATTATCATGCAATTAACAGACGATGTTGATATTGGCATTGGTATCAGCTGATAAGGCGTGTTTATAAAAGGCAGTGGCACGGCCTCCCTACTCACTGTACCTTGCACATGTTTAAAATAACAACATGAATATATGAACCTGTGTATTATTTGAATAGCTTAGTATTGAATGCACAATAAAGAGGTATTCATGGCACTAGGCCCAGTTTAATATAAAACACAATTTTATACAATATATATAGTCGGGGGTCCCTGCTCCATCTCTCTATCAGTTTGGGGGTCCTTGGCCTGAAAAACGTTGAAGACCCCTGGTGTATAGCATAAACAATGTCATAGTATATATGTATTGAAATATGTCAGATTGTCTTAGCATAGAATGCCAGAAAAATGTCAGAAAAAATGTGATAGTATAATATTCCATGACAAATAGCATAAAAATGTCTTAGTATAGAATGTCAGAAAAAATGTCATCGTATAATATTTCATAAAATATATCATAGTATAATATGCCATAAAAACTTTCTAAATCATTTCATAGTATGTCATGCCATAAAAGGTAACAAAATATGTCATTGTATAAATGCCATGAAAAAAGATGATAAAGTATAGTATGCAGTTTCAATTTCATATAAAAGTGTCATAATATAGTATTTTATAAAATATCATGTAGAGTGCCACAGAAAGTCATAAAATATACGTCATGAAAAAAAAACGTGAAAATATCATCGTTTAGTATGTCCTTAAAGAACTGTCATAGTATAGTGCGCCATAAAGAAATGTTGTAGTTTAGTATGTTATATTGTTATATTATAGTGCTTCATAGTGAAGTATTCCAAACAAATAATATTGAATGTCATAATATGTGATAAAATATGTCTTGGTATAGTTTGGCCTAAAATAATGGTAAATAATATGATAGTATCGTCGTCCTTCAATCAGAGGGTTGGCGGTTCCATCACTGGCCCTGCTAGTTCTTGTCTATGTGCCCTTGGGCAAGGCATTGTTTTGGGTGTGAAAGCGTAAATGTCATGTGGTGTTAAAGTGCTTTGAGTGGTCAGAAGACTAGAAAAGAACTATACAAGTACAAGTGTACAAGTACAGTCCATTTAAGTCCATTCTAATTGGGTTCTGAATTAGTTTGTTTTTAAAATAATATACATGTTTTTAAAAGCAAATATTGTGTCTTGGGAAAGAAGCGAGTATTGATGAGATTAGCTCCTTGTAGTAGTGGAATACTTACTTATATCTCTACCTGAAGGCCACCGTAGTTCTCCGACACGTCCGGTAAAGAGGGGCGAGCAGAGGAGGATGTTGTTGCTTGCAATCTGCAACCTCACCACTAGATGCTGCTAAATCTCACACAATGTTCTTTTAGCTGTGAACATCATGACATAATGCTAATTAACATCTTTAGTAACCATTTATTAATATTAGTTAGTACCTTTGTTAACATGTAAACCCTAAATACATGTTAAAAAGACATTTGTTAACAGTTACTTATGCTTATTATTATTGTTTTACTAACTGTGAGTCAATGCTTCTAACTGCATTAATAGTGTATAGCATGTTCTCAAACATTAAATAATGTATGAAATGATATCTTAGTCAACATGAACACCATCAGTAAATGCTTATAGCTACATTAGTAACTGTTAATTAAATGTCAGTTAAAGGTTATTAATGCTTAAATAACGCTAATTGATATATCCTTATTGATATATCCTTATTGATATATCCTTATTGCAAAGTGTTACCTGCACATCACCAATATGTGTGCTGCACCTGCTCTTATCTCGATGTCACCGCAGCACTGCCCTCGTCTCAAGTTAGGCTCCATTCAAATAAAGTCAAATAGAAAGTTAGAAGTGTTCTCCTGTTGAGCTACACTGTTGAGTTACGCCGTCACTGTACTGCCCCTTGTTAACATACACACCAGGGTAGGAAATTTACATATTTTTTTGGGGGCAATTTTTGCCCCCACTGACTGAAATCCAGGGGCACTTTTTGAAACTTGTGAAATAACATTTAACCTTTGTTCAAAATAACTTAATTAGGCTTACAGTATATGAGCAATTGTCATCAAATGGCAATAATAAGACTATTAGGCAGTAGTCTACAGATTTAAAGTATTTTCTTAGATTTTTTGAACAAAAAACAAACATAAATCAGACAATTATATTCAATTTTATTCTTATGTCTTTGTGGTTATTTATTGTTATTATTACATTTTATAAACAACTATTAACAATTATTAAGTCAACGATGCCTTGATTACATATACATCAGTCATTGTGTGGAATTATTGAGAAAAATATTTTTGTAGCACCTCAAATATTGTGATATTACCCATTTTTGTCCTGAACTTATGCATTAGTCATTGTGTGGAATTTTTGAGAAAAACATTTTTATAGCACATTAAAACTTTAAAAAATGTGCCATTTGAAGGTACAAATTCAGTTCAGAGTTTTTACTTAGTAAAATATCTTAATTGACTGTCAGTCAGGTATTATTCATTTCCAGCAGTGGTGTATAAAGTACTCAAAAGTCATACTTGAGTAAAAGTAAAGATACCTTACTGGAAAACTACTCCAGTAAAAGTAAAAGTCACCTATTAGAATACTACTTGAGTAAAAGTCTTAAGTCCAATAAATATCAGATACTTTAAGTATCAAAAGTAATTTTCTGATATTAAATGTACTTAAGTATTGAAAGTAAAAGTACAAGTAAATGCTGTTAATAAAAAAGCAAAGGCTCAGAATTATGAGAATTATGAAGTTTATTCTTTTAAGTGCTGTGGCACCATGACCAAGGACATGGAGCTGTGTTGACAATAATTGGGTTGGCTGTGATCCATCCAGGAGCAACAATGTTCAACATAATATATTGTACATAAGTATACTTTTGCATCTACTATGAACTTATCATCATAATTCTCCGAAAAGCAATATGACACTATGAAGGAGTTGTAACAGTGCGTTTATAAGTATGCTCATTCCGACTAGAGGATGTAGAGGGCAAATGCATAATATTGTGTTCAGCAGAAAATATCCAGTTGATGCATCAGGTCAGTATTTTGAGAAAGGACACCTGCCTTGTAAACTCCTATGGGCCTGATTTGAACACAACAGGCAAAGGTTTTGCTCAAGCTGAATCTGCAATTGGGCGACTGCTACCATCATAACTCCATCTGATCATCCACAAAATGACTCAAATATCAAAACATGATCAACACTAAAGCAGCACCGAAAGTAACAACCCAGTCATTACTTGAAACTGAAAAATGTCCTGTTCATCTTCAAAAGAAGCTGGTTTTCAAAATTGCGAGAATTCAGTCTCGCTCTTCTTGGGCTGAAGACTAGTCCTGCGATGCTAAATAGCCTTTCACAGGCCGCTGAGGCAGGTAGAGGTGTGTTCAGCTTCACACACAGCTTGCGCACAGCTGGGAAGGATTTCCCTAATGCTAACCCTAATGCTAACACTAATGCTAACCCTAATGCTAACCCTAATGCTAACCCTAATGCTAACACTAATGCTAACACTAATGCTAACCCTAATGCTAACACTAATGCTAACCCTAATGCTAACCCTAATGCTAACACTAATGCTAACACTAATGCTAACCCTAATGCTAACCCTAATGCTAACACTAATGCTAACCCTAATGCTAACCCTAATGCTGCGCTCTCGCGGCTCCTGTCAATCCTATGGTGTGGTGGCTAGCTATAGCTAACGTTAGCCAACTAGTGCTGCACAACTGTCAACACTTCCTCAGCTCACTAACTCGCTAGCGATCCACGGGTGTTGGTCTTCGTCACCACCGTAGTTTGTTGCGGGAGTAGCCGGTGCTTCCATTTCTGCTTCCGTCATGAAATCAGTCATCGTAGAGTGGAATTCTGCTCATGTACTCTCGCTAGCTATAGCATATAGCATCCTGGGCATCACTGGGAATCTAAACACCGCGGCTTTGAGAGCACTTGTTTGTAATTGCGCATTAACGTGATTAACCAATGATTTAACTTGTAAGCTAGGACCACTGATTCACCAAACCTGCTTGTTACAGTCTCTGTTCCACCACAGTCCCCGACGCTGGTCTCATGATTCATTTTGTTTCTAAAATCTATTTTAGTTTCTATTTTGTAGCGAGTAACGAAGGTTTCAGGGGAAATGTATCGGAGTCAAAGTATCAGTTTTCTTTGCAAAATGTAGTGAAGTAAAAGTAAAAGTCAACAGAAATATAAGTAGTAAAGTAAAGTACAGATATCCAAAAAAAACGACTTAAGTATAGTAACGAAGTATTTCTACTTCGTTACTATACACCACTGATTTCCAGCAACCCTCAAATCAAAGAATAAAGACACTTTACACACAATTTAGGTGTATTTTCCCTTTAACTCACGAGATGCAGGTAGCATGTTTTATACTTAATGTGAATATAATTCATTTAATCTAATTTCCATTATGCAATATGTATACTTTGTTGGCATCTTATTCTGAAAACCGGATGTTCGTCTGAAGAAACCGGATGTTGTCTCACGTTAATCTTTCCGGTAACTTTCAAAGTCCTTCGCTCGCTCCCGATCTGCGCCGTTTGAATGAGTTTACCGTGAATGTCAGCATATAGGTGCACTAAGATTTAAGTGTCTGCTGAGTTGACCGCAGTCTCGCAGTCACAGGTCTGATTAAGAAGCGCTCCATTTATTTATTCGTTTAGAAAGTTCGGGGGCATTTTTTGCCCCTCTCCTAGTGATATCAGGGGCAAAATGATATTTCTTAGGGGCAGTTTTGCCCTCGTGTATTTCCGACGCTTTATGATTTACACCAGTGTTCACTTCATTCGCCCAGAATGCGTTTTGCTACCACACACGTGCATTAAAGAAGTCAGAGGTAAAGTTCAAGGCGTCTTGAGCACTTTCTTTAGCGCTGACAACGTTCTTGAAGACGGCAGTGGCCACCTCGCACTCTTTATTCTTCGGTCTTGCAGGAATCTAAAGAGAAAGAAGAGAATAGCAGCCTCTTAGTGGTCATTAAGGTCAGCAAGGTCTTACAAATGTATCAGACCACATAAAGGAGCAGTGTGTACACTGTAGGGAGATATATTATTAGCAATGGAATATAATATTCATAACTAAGTTTTCATCATCTGGAACTTCGAAGCGTTGTTGTCTTAGCATAGAATAAGCCCTTCATATCTACGTATGGAGCTGGGCCTCTTCCTCGGATTCTACCATGTAGCGGCGCCGTGAACGGACAAAACAAACAGCCTCCAAATATGGACTTTTCGTATTTTTGCGTGACCCGAAGGTCACCATAGTTCTCCAACACCGCTGTGCACCACTATGGTTTCAGATGGTTGCAATCTGCAACTCACCACGCGATGCCACAAACACACTGCTCCTTTAAAGCGACACGCAACAACAGATACGATGTATTCACCTTTCAGCAAAAACTGAATCTCTTAGTACAGACTTACATTTCCCTCTAATGTAACGCATACCAATTTGATATATTGAATTTTGTTAAGTTCTTCAGATTGATGCAATCCTTGTAGATACATGAGGGTAAACTGGGGGTCAGAGTTGTGTAAATAGATTTCATTGAGCTGTGTTTTGTCTCTACTATGTCACTGGGCTTAGACGGGAGACGATGCTCCATGAACATTTCAGTGATCGTGGGAGCATTAGTATTAGTATTTGTCGTATAGATGTGCAAGTTTTTGTGAATATTTTTACGTAGATATAAATATAACACACAATTGACAGTTTGGTTGGTCTAATATGGCCAAACATGCAGGTTGCTGCTTAATCTAAACAGGGCAGTTATCACACTTAAGATGATCACTTTTGCACTGCTAAAGTCATACCTGGTTGCACACTGCTTTTCCGTAACGTACAAAAGTGGCAAAGTGCTCGCAGTTGAGGGTGAAGAGTTTATACTGGAAGTCCTGATCAAGAAGGGCGTCACACCGTGGTCTCATGTACTCGGGTGCTGATGGTGTGAAGGTGTGACGGCTGTTACCGATAGAGATGCGGACACCCTTCGGGACATTCACCTCACCAAGAGGCACTCTGCGGATCTTGGTCTCCCCGAGAAGAAGGTCGCCACAGACCGGGAAGATCTTTTGTAGGTAAGTACGTATGTTGTTCATAAGTTGCCTCTCATCTAAAGAAAGAGACAAGATATAGAAACATGTATCCTTTAGCTTTTATAGCACTGATAAATAGCAACATTCACCGAACCAGTCATGCCCTGAAAATAGTGTTTTATAGTTGCTGGAACTGAATTCATCTACAAGCCAAGCTGCCATTATATTCAAGTGTAAACCTGTGTTTTGGTGTATTGTGTATTTTGTAAAGGGTTAATGATTGAGGGCCAAACAATGGTGATGGTAACAGGTTTGTGAAGCTTTGTTCCAAAGTTTGATCTTTGGCATTTTGGGTTAATTTAGCTGTAAATTACAAGTGAGAAACTGGAAACATTGAATGCAAACTCTGTAAAAAAAACACACACAATTGATCACATGACATTGTTCAACAATAGCAGGCCGAGTGCAATGAGCTACACTGTTCCGGCAGGAGGCCTGCACACAAACGGTCGTATATTAAAGCAGTTAGTTTATCAGTTAGTGGAGCTCTGTGGCCCACAGGGAGAGGATGTATCAGCCGTCACACACAGTACTTGTTCGTAGATATATTCATTGTTGGTTGTGGGCTTCTCGTGGCATTTGCTAACAAGAAAGACATATCCTTTAATACTAATGCTTTACGAATCAGTTATAAGAAGAACTTTTTGGGTTGCCAGGTTGTGAAAAATGTCTTTGGTGTGATTTTATCATTTAGCTTATATCTATCTATATATATATATATATATAGATAGATATATTTAAGATAATCAGGAAAATCCTTCCGATGGAAGAATTCTGGGAAAAAGGCAGCGGAACATCATAGTTATAACAACTCATTAACATTTACAGGTTTCCAGATGTCTAACTTGTGTATTATTAAATGACATATTAAACACTATCACAGTAATTGGTAAATCTACAGCTTGTCTGAAGGGGGCCTTATTAAAGAATGGTAAATCAGAGAGTAGTCCTATTCCTCCAGTACATTTCAAAACATGTAATCAAACATAGTATCGCATCTTCAACAAAGACAAACAAACACGAATCCAGACTACGTAATCTACAATGTTGTACTCACCTGCAACAGCAAAATGGAATACATATCCATCTTCATCATAAACTCCCCAGTGTGAATATCCGATGGGGTAGGCAAATTCTATCAAGTCTCCAAATTTGGCAGTGGATGTGATTTCTTCAACCTGCAATCATTGCAAAACAAGAATCTGGCTCAGACACATCTCCACCCTGCTCCACTCCCTGTCCCGCCTGGAAGCAGGTTTAACGAGATTGAGTTCAGGCAGAGTCGCTGTCACAAGTTCCATAGTCATGGTAAATACTGGTCGTATGTAAAACCAATCACCCGTCTTTGTTTGTTTGTTTGTTTGTAAGTCATGTTCTAACAGTTGTGATCACATCTAGTTCTTGTCCAACGGAGGTCGACTGCACATATTCAAAGTTGCTTTGGACAAAAGTATCTGCTTAATTAATGCAATTCAATATACCGGTAATACAAAAATGCAGAATGTGTTTCACAGAGTTGTCTTTATTCCTTTGGAAGACTGCGTCACATTGCTGTATTCTATTACAGCGCACTGACTAACTGTACACCGCCTACAGGACAGTCAGAGTCATAGAGAATACAGGCGATCATGCTCCAGCATTACAAGATGTCTGATCAGGTTCAACATATTTAGTATTTCCGTTGTCACTGTTCCATAGAGAGAAAGTTCAGAGCTGTGCTACTTCTTTGTTATTAGTTCTTACCTGCTCTTGGAAATCCATATCTGAGTCCTTCAGTCAGCGCGAGCACTGTGGAGCTGATGAGCTGCTGTCAGGCAGTTTGCAGGTGTGTTGTGTAAGAAACTGGTTTGGACTGTTTGGAATTTACTTGAGGGGGAAAAAGACAAGTGATTGGCCAATACAGTGAGGAAGTATCATGTAACAGCTCATACTATAAGAATACTGCCACAAACAAGCTACACATTAAGACCTTTATGAAGAAGTGTCAACATAACAAGGTTCATCTGCACTTAACTCTTTTGCTCTTGCTTGAAAATATATAAACATCTATTGTTTACTTATTACTTTGGCTCAACTGTGACTGGGAAAATAACCAAACTCCATAAAGATGGTTTCTCTCAAAAAGACATGATTCATTAGTATGTAAGAGACTCTACTTGGTGAATATGGAGGTTATGTGTGTTCATCACTTGTCCCGTAGGCTGTGCCTAACGGTGGATGAATGGTGTGGGTGATTAGTCAGAGTCCTGATGGGCAGGTGGCACCTTGCATGGTAGCCCCGTCATCAGTGTGTGAATGGCTGAATGATGACATGGAGAGTGAAAGAGCTTTGAGTGAAAAAGAGAAATACAAGTACAAGTCCAGTTTACCGTTTACTGTCATAGTACGCCACAAAAAGGTCATCAAACAATGTTGTAGCTTAGTATGTTATTAAAAATACTGTAGTATAGTGTGCCATTGAAATGTGTATAGTATGCTATAAAATGTCTTGAATAATATAGTAAAGTATGTTAAACAAAGTTTCATAGGGTAGTATGTCATAGAACAGTTTGCCATAAAATGTCAAAGTATTATTTTATATGCCATAAAAAGGTCATAATGAATATCATAGTACAGTATGCTATGAAAAGTATAGTACGTCATAAGAACTTTTTATAAAAAATGCTACGGTACAATATGTTAAACGTGCCATAGTATATAGTATGCCATGAAGAAGTCTTCAAAAAGATCAGTTTATTATGGCCTAAAAGGTATCATAGTAGCATGCCATTAGAAAAAGCACAAAGAGATGTCATACTGTAGTACATAGTATGAGGCGGTATTTGTGGGTGGAACAACCTGTCACGGCCCTTTTGACTTTAGCGTCTGTATCCCAGGGAGAGGCATAATGGCCTGCTGCTCTGAGTCATCTGAGGGAAACCAGAAGCAGAGACAGAGAGAGGAGATGAGAGCGTGTGCCATCTTTAAGTTGCAGGAGGAGTGCTGTCACAGGAAGGCACAAGAAATAGGACAATGAGGTGACAGCGATACACTGAAGAATGCGTGACAGTGTTTAAAGCAGCTGAGTGTCTGCTGCAAAGATGAAAGCTCAAATCACAATGGCATTTAACCCCTCTGTTCCTTAGGCGAGGAGGCACACAGGAAGAAGAAGTTGTTCTTTTAGTACAATAACACGTTGGATTAGGAAATTTAACATTAGCAATGAAAAGAAACTCAAACTTCCTAACGTGTGGAATAACAATTATTGGGGTTACTGCAGATATAAAGAAAAGAAAGACAAAAGAAAAGAGGTTTTCTTTTAAAGAACTAGGTTTCATTTCTATTAAAGCTGCACAGTGTCCACAGTGTCCACTATCCTGGGTAGGACACTACAGGGAAGCAGGTAGCTCAGGAGAAAACATCCCCTGCTTTATGGTCTGTGTGACTCTAAATGGACCATAATGAACTAAATGAACATCATGCTGTATTGAAGAAGACTTGAAACTAGAGATTGAGATCATAAACTCATGTTTACAATGTTTACTGAGGTAATAAATCAAGAGAGAAGTAGAGTCATTTTCTCATAGACTTCTATACAACCAGAGGAGTCGCCCCCTGGTGGACACTAGAGAGAATGCACGTTTTAAGACACTTAAGACACAGGAGAAACATGGTCTCTATCTTCTCCTCATCACAGACACCTGCAGATATACACCGCCTCATGCTTTTGCACAGGACTTTGTCACCTATTCATGTGAAGAAAGCTAATGACATCCAGGATTCTTCTCTGAGCTTCCCTCCAATCCCCTGAATGTTTTCATGTTCACAAAAGCACAGCTTGACGTGTGCAGAAGTCATGTCAAGTCTCACCAACACTCCAAAACCTAAATATATTCTGTTTACTACAGACAAGGACAAGGAAAAGCAGCCCATTCTCACATTCTAGAAGCTGAAAACAGTGAATGTTCAGCATTCACCTATTGGTTTGTGGACTGCTGTTTTTAAGCCTTGGGTTTGGCATGTTGGCCATTGCCATCTTGGTTCCTGGCCGTCGCTATTTTGGTTTTTGGTGGTTGCCATCTTGGTTTTTGACCGTCATTATCTTGGAGTTTTTGGACTGTTTTTTGCAATCAGGAGTGACTCGAGAGGGTTGAGCTAAATAAGCCAAATAAGCTGAATAAGAGATTTACAGTATAGGCAACCAAAACGTTACAATTAACTTCCATGAAGTGAAAACACACTGTGAAAGGGTTAAAGTTGTAAGATCAATACACAAACAACTCCCAGACTGGGCAATGCTGTGGTAGTGACCTGTCAATCACCGTGTAGCCCCGCCCTAAAGCATACCCTGCTTTATGGTCTGTTTGACTCTAAATGGACCATAATGTACTAAATGAACATCATGCTGTATTGAAGAAGACTTGAAACTAGAGATTGAGACCATAAACTCATGTTTACAATGTTTACTGAGGTAATAAATCAAGAGAGAAGTAGAGTCATTTTCTCATAGACTTCTATACAACCAGAGGAGTCGCCCCCTGGTGGACACTAGAGAGAATGCAGCTTTAACACATGAAGCACTGACTTCACTTCGTGAACTGCAGGGTGCCTCCTGGGAGAGAGACAAAAGTTTAGTGTGAGCGCTCATCAGCTGTGGATTATACATGCAGCAACAGTTACCTTCTTAACACACACACTCCAATAACCTGCTGCTGATAGACATGTCATAGCTGGCTCACGCTGGAACAGCTGCTTAGTGAGAGAGGGGCCAGCAAATAATCTTCACGAAACAGTCAGAATCAGAGTATTAAGAACACTGGGCATTAGATCTTTGTTTTTATTCAATCATTTCTTACACTGCACTCTACATTTTTGACTTGCATTTTATACCCGTCTTAATGTTTTTTAGCAATTCTTTTATTTTGATGCTGTTGGATTTTTAATGGGAGTTGTTAATTGGGTTGAAATGCCCTTTCTGTTGCACTCTGTCTCAATGCTTTAGATGTTCTATGTGAAGCGCTGTGAGATGTGTAGACTGACAGCAGCGTCCCCGTCAGGCTGGGGCGTTGAGGTCAGGGGAAGATTCTGTGTTTGGTTATATATTGAAAAGTCAACACTTACTGTCTGTGTTGACGTTTCAATTTATGTTTTACCGCTAAACATAACCATACAAATGTTGATTATGTTTAAATTGCCAAGAGCAGATATCTTGCAGATTGAAAGTGTCTCGTTATGTTGATTAAAAACAATGTGATCCACATACCAGAAATGTTTTTCCTTATTTTTGTTTCTCTATTGAAAATGTGTTTGTTCTCACAAACCATTATTATATATGGTACTGGTAGTAAAACCTTGTATTCCAGGCTAGTGAGCCACATGCCGAGCTTGTATAGTTGTTTTCAAGCTATAAAAATACATAAAAACGTGATCCAAGCTTCTGTTTCACTGCTTCAATTCAAGGGATAAGGCACTTATCAAAATCCTTATAGTCAACAACCAGTCATTGCAGTGAAAATGAAAGAGTGAAGAATGAGTTGAGCAGTATTTTTATAGTAGCTTCCTGTTCTGGTATTCAGAACAAGAGGCCACGTCCGGCAGACAGTGTTAACATGCAGCAGTCTGAAGCAGCCAAACCTGTGAGAGGATTATTCCTCAACTGCCAAGTGACAGAGACTGGCAATGATTCAGAGATCTGCCTGTCAAACAGCAGGAGGATACTAACCTATACTCATGTGCAGATGGACATAAATAACATGTTGCTGTGACCCCACCAGCAGGGTCAATGTTTCCACTTATCCTGGGAAATATGTCATCATCTGCAGGTTGGATTGGAACTATTTGAGACATTCCTGGTGTCTGCACAACGAAGGGGATGATGAGGTTAGAATAACTAGAACATAAATAGTCACTGTGCCTGTAATAGAAGCAGGTTAAGGTTGCTGGGACGATGAGGACAGTCGATACTAACAGAGACGAATATCTGGCAACCGGTTGCGGGTAATGAAAGCAGCAAGACGTTACTGATGTGTATTTGTATTTGTAGAAAACAGGACTGGAAGACTTTTGTGATTTGTGGTTTGAAGCTTAAATCTGAATCAAAAACTACTCCTACGTTTCTGGCAGTGGACTTTATGTTAACGGACAGGGGGCAAGGGCCCTTTAATGGGAGTGATAGGGTTTGGGGGACTAAATATTATGATTTCTGATTTTGAGTTATTGAGTTGAAGAAAATGTTGTGCCATCCAACAGTTGATGTCATTCAGACAGTCTACAATAGCAGCTATAAGAGATGATGAAGAGACCTTGAATATGTAGGCTTTAGCTTTGCCCGGCTTTGTGCCGTCGTTGTGCTGTATGTTGGAGGGTCGTGTCTAGATGGTAGACGGTTGAGGTTAGGCACTGCCCTTGAACAGTTAGGTCAGGATAGGTTGTCGGGCAGCGAGTAGAGTATTTTTCACAAATCTAGGGTCATCGTCCAGACACGACACACAATTGAATCAGCCAAAAAGCCTTAATGTGATTAGATTCTTGATGGATGCTGTATAGTTTTCATGTATTTTTTTTAAATGAATAAATTCACTTGCTGTGAGTCAGCTGATGGCGGGAGCTGGACCACCTGCTGGAAGCTGCAGCTGAACCATAAAGCCACGGACAGCGACACCTTGGTCCGTTGGAGGACTCGGTGACACATGTAATTTACAGCTGTGCACGGCAGAGGACAAACTACGGTTGTGTTCATTTTGCTTCCGTGCCCGTGCAGGCCTGGCCCCTGCTGTCCCCCGGGCAAGTGCTGCACACAGCCAACAGACTGTCAAGCCGTCAGCTGGATGCCCAATCTCATTTCACATGCAAAGAGAAAGGAGCCTGTTTAAAAAGTGAATGTCCTCCACTTGCCCATAAGCAGGCCTGTTGTGAGAGTAATCAGCCGAATGTTTAATGAACACGACAGCCTCACGGTGATGTGTGGACCGTCTAATGTCTGCGCTGAGCAGCTCCGTGGCGTCCGAATGCACTTATTTACTTCATCTTGAGAAGCGATGTGGCAGTGCCAATAGATGACATGCCCGACACAGTTCACTGGCTCGAGATCATTCTGTCAACTCGGCCCTCGAGCAGCCGAGGGGGTCACAGTGGAAATGTTGCTTCTGTTACTTCCACACAAACAACGGCGACACTGTTGTGTTATCATCCCCTCCCCCGCTCATTTATCAGCTCTGTTTGAAAAGTCCAAATGAAACCACAGACGAGCCTTCCTTTCTTTCCTGCATCAGGGACAGTTTGTTTGAGATCGTCCACTTTTCTACCAACCTTGACATGCACACAAAGACAGTCACACTATTGATCTAGAACAGAACCATGAGGTTTTTATAGTTGTCAGATTAGCTACTTAATCTGGGATTTCACGTGTTTAAGCCAACCCTATCGTTAGGCAGAACGTCGACACTCCAGAACCCGGGATCACACACAACCACATTTCTTAACGCCCAATAACTTACATTTTTAACCTCATTTGTTTCTAGAATATCTGTGCATGACAACTATGATCAATGCATCGTCAACGGTTTGCATGATATCTTACAGAAAGCTACACAAAAGCATCAACGTTGGCTTCGTGTTTCACACGGAGAACGAACGTCGGTCTCCTGGCTGAAAGATCGCTGTTTGTTGTTCCACCTCAACTCCTGCCTGCCCGCACTGTGTGCAGACCGGTCTTTATACTTCCTCATTCTTGATTACGTGGATAACATCCAAAATCATTTTGTGGGATATCTACGGATTACAGCGCATTACTGTTTCACAAAGTATGCTGGAAGAGACCAGCCTGCTATGATATGATTGGAGAATGATTGTGTTGCTGTTGTTGCGTGTTGTTTCTGAAGCCGTGTCGGGTTGAACATGATGGATTCACAGATCCTTAAACATTCCTTGACAAGATTAAGATTGGTAGAAGACGTAGTGGAGTTAAGGCCATGCTTGACCTTGGGAAAAGTAGTTTGACTACTTTACTCAGTGTCTATCTTTTAGCCTTTTCTGGGGCTTTCAAGTGAATCTTCTCAATTGAGTCTTCATCAGTACAGTAGATGAAGTTGTCTTAGAGATACACCACAAGGGGCATTACAATCTGTATAGCATGCGAGATCCTCAGTCCTTGTAGCCTTGGGACAGACACGCAATAGATAGATAGTAAAATTACAGCATGGACAATCAGGGAGACTAAATGATAAAATGATTGTAAATATACTGTATATGAAGAATGGATCCAGGAGCACGTAGAGCAGCTTCAGGTGTCGCCAAACACACACGATTCAAACTCAAGCTCACCATTCACACAGGTGGGAGAAAAGACACAAAGACACGGAGGTACAGAGAGAAAGAAGGACGATGTGCACACAATGGAGAGAGGCTGAATCTCCTGGAGGAAAAGAAGGTGTGAATTATCAAATTTACAATATCTGTTTCAGTTTCTGGGTCCTGGTGTTGTTGATGCTGACTCACTGTCACACTGAGACACTTGAATGGAACAGAAGCCTGCTGTGTTTAAAGGCTTATTGTCATAGATGGTCTTTGGAATCTACGAAGACCTGGCCGAGGATGCACATATCCTCCGAAGCTCCTCAAAAACGTATCTACACTTCAGGGCTACGGGCAACAAGGATGGCAACTGGTCAGCTTCTGGTGCTTGCTTTTCTCCAGTGCCGGTTGAGACTGTTGTTATTGAAGGTCGAAGCAGATAGAGTAAAGCTTAAAGGTTTAACATCCCCGAAGGTCAATCTGGCTTACAGAGAGTCGTCAATAATAATAAATACGTGAGGAATACAACAATTACGAAGAAGCACCAAGGGCCCTTTGCTGCATGTCCTCCCCTCTTTCTCCTCTAATCGCCAGATCACATTTTGATTTCACAGCTGCTGGAATGAGACTTCATGAAGCTCCAGCTAAGTTCAGTCAGGAAGACTTTTCTTTTTACAAGTTTCGCAGTTTATAGTTTACTTCTAAGAAATTGCACAGCAGCGGCCAAGTGACTATGAAGCCAATGCAGAAGTGCCTTAAACGTGCATTCTCTCTAGTGTCCACCAGGGGGCGACTCCTCTGGTTGTATAGAAGTCTGTGAGAAAATGACTCTACTTCTCTCTTGATTTATTACCTCAGTAAACATTGTAAACATGAGTTTATGGTCTCAATCTCTAGTTTCAAGTCTTCTTCAATACAGCATGATGTTCATTTAGTACATTATGGTCCATTTAGAGTCACACAGACCATAAAGCAGGGGATGCTTTAGGGCGGGGCTACACGGTGATTGACAGGTCACTACCACAGCATTGCCCAGTCTGGGAGTTGTTTGTGTATTGATCTTACAACTTTAACCCTTTCACAGTGTGTTTTCACTTCATGGAAGTTAATTGTAACGTTTTGGTTGCCTATACTGTAAATCTCTTATTCAGCTTATTTGGCTTATTTAGCTCAACCCTCTCGAGTCACTCCTGATTGCAAAAAACAGTCCAAAAACTCCAAGATAATGACGGTCAAAAACCAAGATGGCAACCACCAAAAACCAAAATAGCGACGGCCAGGAACCAAGATGGCAATGGCCAACATGCCAAACCCAAGGCTTAAAAACAGCAGTCCACAAACCAATAGGTGAATGCTGAACATTCACTGTTTTCAGCTTCTAGAATGTGAGAATGGGCTGCTTTTCCTTGTCCTTGTCTGTAGTAAACAGAATATATTTAGGTTTTGGAGTGTTGGTGAGACTTGACATGACTTCTGCACACGTCAAGCTGTGCTTTTGTGAACATGAAAACATTCAGGGGATTGGAGGGAAGCTCAGAGAAGAATCCTGGATGTCATTAGCTTTCTTCACATGAATAGGTGACAAAGTCCTGTGCAAAAGCATGAGGCGGTGTATATCTGCAGGTGTCTGTGATGAGGAGAAGATAGAGACCATGTTTCTCCTGTGTCTGACACAGGGGATTACTTTCTGGACTGGTAAAAGTGTGATGTGGCAGTGAATAGCACTAGGAATAGATAGAACGAGTCTTGTGTCGCATGTTTCTCTCACATTCTTCTGCCTTAATGGATAACTCTGATTTATTGCAGTTTGGGTCGTATTTTTGTAGGTTTAGCAAATATTTCTGCCAAACTTCAAGCAAGTGTGATAGCACAAGAAACACAAGGAGTCAGGTGATCACATCATCTAAACCTCATTATTTGGGGGTAAAACTGAAAATGAACACACCTAAAATGTTGCTGATAATCCCTCATTGCACAGAATAACTGTGTGCACAAGCAGCTGGGTTTATGACAGTTTGGGTAATGATTCAGAATTATTAATTGTTACTGTTGTTTAATTATGGATCGATCATGTTTCATCCAAGACATGCAAGAAAAAAAGCTATAACAACAAATAAAGCAGAATGAAAAGGTGCCGTCAGCTGCCAGATACCAAGCCAGTATTTCCACAGTTTATTCAGATCTTTCCTACAAAATTCCCTTTAAGAACAAAAAGATATTCGCAGCAACATTAAATGAAAGAACAACATCCATTGAGTTAAATATGATATTGTCACATGAAGATTATGAACCACAATCCAACTCATATGAAACAAAATCTGCCAGATAATCCGCTCCACCATTGGAATCTCAAAAACTGAAAATTAACCAAATCAGAAGACAAAGGGGCCCGAAAATCATCACAAACACAACCGCAGTTCTACTTGCCTGGATTTAATTCCTCTGGTTGTATCAATGGTAAAAATGGTAAATTCATTCAAGGAATACCTTAAATGTCAAATGAGCTTTTTCCCTCCCATACAACGCAATGCATTTCTTTGTAAAGTAAGTAATCACAATTAGTGTTCTATATTTCCGTTTTTCTCAAGAAGCCACTACTCTTGCTAGTTTCATTACATTATATATAGCTTCAAGTTGTTTTGTGCAGGAAATATTCACTGAAATACTACAATGCGTTAGTTATTGTTACTGATATAATCTGCATTTCTTGTAATCATAAGGTTTCAAATTGATGATGTAGGTGGAAAGAAAACATTCTGTGATTGCCAAACTGTTTATTGATGATGTTGATGAATATTATTGAACTTCTGAGCATCTGTAGCATCCAGTTCCTCTGTTTCTTGCCATTTCTGAAGTAAATGGATGAGCACAGGTAAACTGTATGTAAAAGGGATGTTTGCTGTGGAGGTGCCACTGCTGTATCTCGACAGTGTTAGTCATACTTTTATTCTATTTTCACTGTATTTTGATTCAATTTCACTTTCTGCTATCTTTCTGCCACTTTCTGGTTTAAAGTTTTGAAAGCCATTACTTCTGTATGGAGTACTTTTCATTTTCTTTTCTTAAAACATTTCATAAAGTGTTGCGGAAAACAATGAGAGAAACAATCCCGGCATAACAAGAAATGATAAAAGTTCTGTGTGTAAATGTACATGCCTCTATAAATCACAGAACTATTGCATCTGTTCATTCATTCATTGGCCGGCAGTGTAGACGGGTTTCTGTGTTTCTGATCAGTCAGTAACATAATGCAATAGCCATGTGGTAAATGCTGTATGCCTCTGTTATTTTGTCCATGTTTGGTGGGCAAACTTCACTACAGACTTTATGGGCTTTTTCAGAACATGCATACCGGAGCACCTAAAAGAACTCGTCCTCGGTAAACAATAGCTTCCTGCTAAAAAAGCTGGGTTTGAAGTGAAGAACCAATTACCAGATACGACCGGGTTCCCCCACATCTTATCAGGACAGAATGAAGCATTACAAACTATTACACGTCTGTGGCTCAGGCAGCACGCTGTATTCCAGCTATCAGTGACCCTTTCGCCCACAATCTGCCAGCAGGTAGACACAACAGTGCAGAGCACCGACTAAAAGAGCTCCTGTGAGTACGCTGTTGGTTCTCCACATTCTGGGACTTGAGCTCAAGACTCACTTTGATTACAGTCATCTCCTCACTAATAATGCTTTACTGGTGTTGAAGGGAGAAATGCAGGACATACATTTCACGGTTCATCACAAATTTCGATTTGGCTGAACCCTGTAGACTTATTTTTCCTGTAAATATGTAAATCCTCATCATACATGGTGCTCAGCTGCCATGGCATAAAATCAGTGGGCCTTCAGGTCACAACCCTATCAGTGAGAAAGGATGAGGTTGGACAAGCTACATCCACCCATCCACCACCCCAACCTCCACACACTTATTTCAAATGTTTCTTCATAAAAGGACACACTACTCTCATAGACTGTCTATAAGAAGTCGCCCATCGGTTTGTGGACTGACGCCATGAAGCCTTGAGTTAGAAGATTTTGCCGTTGCCATCTTCACTTTTTGGCAACCAATGAACGGAAGTTACCGTATTTGGAATGTGGAGGAGTGATGTAGAGACGGCGTATATGGCTCTGATAGTGGCAGCGACCTGTCAGTCACAAGGTAGTCCCGCCCCTAAAGCATCCCCTGCTTTATGGTCTGTTTGACTCTAAATGGACCATAATGTACTAAATGAACATAAACTCATGTTTACAATGTTTACTGAGGTAATAAATCAAGAGAGAAGTAGAGTCATTTTCTCATAGACTTCTATACAACCAGAGGAGTCGCCCCCTGGTGGACACTAGAGAGAATGCACGTTTTAAGACACACATTGACTTCACTCGGCAGATCTGGAGGTTGCCGTCTGGTCGGAACACGGCTGAACTGATCTCAAAACTTATTTGAACTCCAGTCTTTTCTGTTATTTTCCTCCAAACAACTCTCCATTCCCTCTGGTCCTGTGGAACAGCACAGTCTCTGGATTCATACAGGAAAAGTGCAAACCTTCATCCTGGTTGAAGAATGGAGTGAATAATTAATGCTGCACTCGTGTCATATCAGAATTACGATAATTACCAGTTTCCAATTTGAAAATAGCATTCATATCAACATCGAAGTTACTATTATGAGCTGGAAACCTCCTTCTGAAAGCTCTTACAGAATATATCTGAATTTGCACTTATACTGTATATGGAAGTGACAAAACTCACCTTAGCAACGCTTCTTATTGGTTACACAAATGAATACAGACTAAGAGACTGAATGGCCCACAAGTTCAGTTGCTACTATTTGTTTTATCTTGGATGATGATGCAACTGTGACATTCAAGCTTTGACACAAACGATTCTTTCATATCAGGCCTTAATAAAGTCTTAAATCTACCATCCCTCACTCCACCAGAGCTGGGAGGACAAGTCGTTCATTCCAGATAAGAGCATGTCTATTATATGTTAGTGTTTGAACAGTATAATATGCAGCCGTCTCCACACTGCAGCTTGTGACAAGAAGACATTTCAGAGCAAAAAGGATGTTGATGTTCTGCATATAGGCTGAGTTCTTAAGTCTTCAACCCAACATGAAGAGACTGAAATTGCACAGCAGTTTAGTGTAATAATGAACGATCAGTGCATGTTTAGCAGGTACGGTGCAGGGACTAAATTGTGTTTTTGATGAACTACTTTTACAAATGTGAGAAACTAATTACACCTGGCCATTCTAACGTCTAGTACCTATGCCACAGGAAAATGTGTTTCCATCATGTTTCGGAGATAATCGAAGCTCAAGTGAATTACAATCAGAAGGTAAACGTGGCGCAAGGTACATACCTGCACTGTATAGACACAGATTGATGGAGCTTGTTTTGTTTATGAAATATCACTAGTGTAGTGTTTTTTATTGGTGTTATGTAAATGATGAGCAGATGTTGAATTTTCAGTATAAACTGCTGAACAAAGAAATCATTTTGTGAATTGTTATTGCCTGATCTGTTATGACTATTTCCAAAGTGAAAAAGTTCACCAACCAACACCTGACTCCAGCTGAGTACTGAACACACACACACACACACACACACACACACACACACACACACACACACACACACACACACACACACACACACACACACACACACACACACACACACACACACACACACACACACACACACACACACACACACACACACACACACACACACACACACACACACGAGAATGATGTGTGTAAAAAGTGAATTTCTCATAAAACTATTCCTTTAATTAACTGTAGCAGGTAGTACAACCGTAGGGTGTCTCTTTTTGTGCTTCAGCTGTTAGAGCAGAGAAAGAGTTAAACAGCTGCGTGATGGGGAGAATTCATTCTGAACTGCTCTTTACCTTCATCCCACAGAATGGAGAACACGTTTCACAGGGTTTCAGTGTCACATGATATTTGATACAGTCTTTTTTAACAGAGAGTTAAGAGAACAACAAGGTTCCTCCGCTGGATGGCTGGTTTCCTCTGGACTGATATTGTACAAAATATAAGGAATGAAGAGAACCTTAGTAAACGGCTGTGTGAGCGGCTTCCATGTGTATGTGCAGGTTTTATTATGCCGATTCAATTGTTGTGTTTTGTTTTGCACATGATGAAAACACCATTCCTTTTAAAAACATGTCATCCAGTTGAGTGGATATTTAGAGGTATCTATGGATCGGGGCTATTATATTTCTATTACCCTCACTGCTGCTACTGCTATTATCATTACCGTTCTCTTATATCCACGCTACTATTATTATTAAGACCTGTTTCTATTCATATTATAGCTGTGCGATTAAACTCTTTGCCCATTCCGATCAAGGTTCTGTCAAAGTTTCTGCCCGTTAAGACCTAATGTTTCTTTGTTAAAAGATTCTTTCCTCAGCTTTCCCTCCTGGATATGTTGGATTGTATATCGTTATATCTGTAGGATTGATTCTTGAAAGAAACTGAGACTCAAAGGGAAACCCAGTGTTGCAAGTTATTCCTCTTAATTCATAAGGTGTTAAAGATTCAAACTGGAAAAATGAGTCTCATTTCTTTAGCTTAAAATATTCTATCATCATGTCATCAAGCACAATCACTTTACCGATCAGCAGGCAACACCTCGTTCCTTCTGTTTGAGAGCATAATAATGCATGAGCATAATGTATGTCAAATCGAATTAAATACATCATCGTCTACAGGAAGGCTTCAAGTGTAGAGCCCCACTCGTGGCCCCTAGAGGCCAGAAAAGTTCATGACACCGCAGAATCAAAAAACACAGGACATGATGTTTGTCTGTCCTTTGTGCCAAGGTGGTGAGCACTTCCAGGAAATGAACCTTGTTTTGAGTGGTTGACGATCGACAAGTGGGGGTTTCCAGCTTGTGTGGGGTGTATCTTGGTTTGGTTTAGGTTGTAGAATTTTGGGACAGTTGGGCCCAGAACACATCATCAGTAATGTTCCCTTGTGTCATTGAGTGTTTCGGCCTTTCAACACTATACACCCTCCCCAAGGGCGGCCAGCTGCAGGATGTTCAGCCCTCAGCTTGTGTGCCGTGCCCAACTGTCTCGAAGTTGGCAACATTGAGAATGGTAGACGCTTGAATGGTTAACAGGTGGGGATTCTCAAGTGGGTTATGCTGACATATTTGGAGCCCAGCATGGGTCATTCCGCTTGATCCAAATCCACTGGCTGCTTCTTTCAGCCACCTCTGAGACTGCCTTGATGGTCTGCCGCAGAGCCTGGCCGTGGCTTCCCAGCTCTTTCAGCAGTCTGATGGTCGAAGAAGCCACAAATCCTCTGCATCCCACTTCCACTGGACAGTTTTTTGTGTTCCAGCCGCGCTGCTTTGCTTCTGCTGCAAGCTCTGCATAGCGTAGCTTCTTACGTTCATAGGCCTCTTCAAGCGCGTTCTCCCATGGGACTGTGAGCTCTATGATGTACACAGTCTTCAGTGAAGGGGACCAGAGTACCAGGTCTGGCCTGAGGTTGGTGGAAGCAATCTCTGGAGGAAAGATCAATTGCTGGCCGATGTCTACCAGCATCTTCCAGTCGCGGGCCATGATTAAGTGTCCCGTTTTTCGCTTGGTGGAAGGATGTTTGGGGGCTTTTTGTCCTTCTCAGAGAAATGCTGTTGCCTTCAGGGGATTGGCTACTCTCGGGGGCAAGGAGTTGGTCGCACACCGCTTGATGTCAATCACTGATGCCAGGCTTTTGAGGACCTGGTTGTGCCGCCAGGTATATCTGCCTTGCGTGAGGCTGGTCTTGCAGCTTACCATGATGTGTTTGAGAGTCACTGGAGTTGGGCAGAGGGCACAGGTTGGGTCTTCGCCATACCACTGATGGAGATTCTTTGGTGATGGAAGCACGTCATAAGTAGCTCTGATGATAAAGCTAATTTTTGTTGCTTCCATTTCCCATAGTTCCCTCCAGCTGATCTTTCTCCTCTCCACACCTTCCCACCGCATCCATTGTCCCTGTTTCACGAGAGAGACAGCCTTCGCACTTCTTGCGACCTCCTCCTGTCGGCGCACCTCCTCGACCACCAATGTTCTCCGTTCTGACGTTGTGGCCTTTCGCCAAGTTGGTTCACTTGCCGTCAGGCCGAGGCCTCCTCTTCCCTGCACAACGAACTCAAAAGATGTTCCTGAGGACAGAGGACAGTCTGCAGTTCATTGTCGTACCAGGAAGAGGGGGCTCCGTCCCTAGAGAGGGTACAGAGGGCCCATCGAGCATTAGGTTCACGGCCCGGGATGCGGAACAGTTCAGGTGAGGGGTGCTGTTGAGCTGACACCCGGTGAGAGGTGTGAAATTATTTTCAGGTCATTGTGAAACTATGGCGGGACAAAATAGACTTTGGCGGGCTGCCACAGTTTTAAGAAACTCTGCTTTTGCATTGGCTTTACTTCTCAGAATGTGAGGTTACCGCCTGTGTTGGGTCTATAAAATGTTTTGGAAATACAAATAGTTGATCAGCTGATGGCTATGCTTCACACTTCTTCAGTTCTTTTACCTCTACCCTATTCATTATTTTCTGATACTGGGACACCTCCTGCATAATTATAAACATTTCTGTTAATATTATTTACTTTAGTATCATGTAGTATTTATGAACATGTATTTTCACACATAATGATATGACCTGAATATGTCCTTTTACAGGCATCACATCCTTTTGTCTCACGCAGCATTCAGCTGCTTAAAGGGACAGGTAGTGCAGGAACTATTAGTTCTTACATCAAACTGCTCACAACGAGGTGTGTTGTCTTAAGTAACTGGCTCAGGATTTCTGGAAAGAGACATTGCTGTTGAGTTTATCAAATGTGGTTTTTTTGGCGATCTGAGCACTTTAAGCCGATTGTCATCTAGTAAACCGGAGAGAAGGCAGACATCTCTACGACCGATATCTCTAAAACTAGGCAACTCACACCAAGGACAAATATGTTAACAAATATAAGCATCGCATCGACTAGGCGGTTCTTATACGGGTTCCGTTTACAATGACAACGCAGACAAAGGCCCCCATTTATCTTCATTTTAACCACTACACAATGACCCTTAAGACCCTGGAGATTAATGAAGAAAAAGTTAGGGGAGATCTCAATTGTTTCCCCCCACGTATTGCTACTATATATGCAGTTTGCAGTCATACATGGCTCCAATTACGTGGCATTACAGTCCGACTCCTACCCTTATAAGAAAGTTGTGTCTCTGTAACTGTAGTATTACTGCTGTCCACTTAGTGTTGGAACCTTCAGATTTGGGCCGTTTTAATTTGCATCAAATATACACATCTCAACCTTTCCCTCCATTGGTGGCTTCACATTTCTCCATAACACTGTAATCATCTTCAGCACCACCACAAGCAACTATGTCTGGTTTTAGTGTCTATATCCTCTGGGGTCTCACCCAGTATATAGACTAGAGGTAGGCCCACCACGATGATTAAAGGTATCTCTGCCCGAATGTCTCTCCAGTGTTGAAAAATATGTATTTTTTGATTGTGGGGTGAACTGTCCCTTGAACATGCTCTGATCACATGCTCTGAATTAGGTTTCATTCATATGGATGTGGAATCATTTTGGCCGTGCCGTTGCTCAGTCTCCAGCAGCAGACTTCTGTGGTTAGAACCGTTGAACCGGGCAGCTATAAGGACTGTGTATGACTGTATAACAGGGTGCTGTTAAGCTGGAAAGTCTACATGTATACATGCTTGAAAGAGCTGCATGAGAAAGAAGCCTCCTGAGAGCTGATGATTGCCAGAGGAATAGTCACCATTATAGAGATAACGTGAAAATAAAAAAGCCCACTGACATGAACACAGAGAGCTCTCAGTGTGCAGGCCCCGCAGAGCTCCTCGTTTTATGGCCACAAATGATGTCTTATGATCTCAACAGGCTTCTCTTTGTACTGAGGAGAAAGACTATCATTCTAGTAAAGTCGTGCCCAATGTTTTCAAATGACTCCTCCTGCCATCCTATTTCATTCTGAAAGTTACCCTTTCATGTACAAATTATGACAACCTCATTATTCCTCTTTAGACATAAACACCACTGTGGTGGCAGATGTGCGACTATGCCATCAAAGCTCATACATAAACAGGGGAAAGGGCTTTGGGCTAGCTGTCTACTGTAGTGCCCACTATGTGTGAAAGGGTTTGAAGGATCTATCTGTCACACAAACGCAGACCCTAAAGGTGGAGATCCACCAAATCCGTTGATGTGAAGTCGACTGATCCTGTTCACTTTTAATTGAGAGCAAGATCCGGCCGTGCGTTGCATGATGGAGACGACGCGGCGAGGTGACTGACCATTCGCCGTATATGTATTGGCATAGTCATGACTTGACCTCAGCTTCATGCAAATGAGGTTTGTCCCTTGCAAGGCAGCAGGCCTCACAAAAGTCAGATCAAAACAGTCCAGCTAGGCAGCACTGGTCAGAAATGAAATCAATACTCTGTTACGGCGCTGCCTATCTGTCGACTCAAATGTTTTCAGACACATATTTTATTGTGCTGTTTGGGTGTTAAATGAGACAGCTGTCACCCGACCACCATGTTGAAAACAGTCGAGCCAAAACCAAGCACCACCCGCCTACAAACCAGACCGTTTAGTTTCCATTTTGTTGGCCAGATTTGGTGCATTAATGGTGCATAAATCAGAATCAGCGTTATTGGCCATGTACGCTTACGCATACAAGGAATTTGACTCCGGTTTTTCTTTTCTCTCTACGTACATACACAGAATTTACAATAAACAGGAAAGATGTAAGCATAAACATTTAACAACTATGTACAATATAAATATATATTCAAAAAGTGTATATATACTGTATATATGAACATAACCCTGTACAACAATACAACAACAGTGTCAATGGAATTAAGGTAATAGTGCAACCAGTGGTGGGTCGTGCATTTTATCCCTGGGCCTTCACTGCTGTCCTGCAGCTGAGCTACCTCCTAATAACCTCATGATGGCGCCACAGCTACGGTTATTTGTTTCTAGGGGTGTAATAATACACGTATTCGTATTAAACCGTTCGGTACGAGGCTTACGAACCGAACAATACGTTTGAATAATACTAGTGCATCTGGAAAATGCAGAAGCTTAAATTGTGGGAAATATAATGTTTTCTGCACTCACGTAGGAGACAACGGGCTGTGTGACCTCTGAACCCGGAACAAAAAACAAAAACAAAAAAAAAACAGCTGAGGCACCGCGTGTGTACTGGGAGGCTATGCTAACTAGCTTAACGGGAAAACAACAGCGGAACACGCATTCTGCTACACACTGGAGGGCCATTCAGATACTAGATGTAAAAAAACAAACGCAGTTGACTTAAAGACAAACTCCATCCTCCTTTCTTTGTTGACTAAGAGTTTAATCCCACGGTTAAATCCCAACTCACAAATCCGTTTCTCCTCCTTCAGCCATTGAATGTTAAAAAAACAAAGCTAGGTAAAAAAATAATAATCTACACCAAGCAAAATACAAAAAATGTCATAATTTCTTCCATATCTTTCAATTTGAACTCTCACTACTCCGACTAAGCCTCTGAAGGCTACTTTAAGTTTCGTTTCACAATAGTCACGTGCTCGCCCACTGACCAATCACAGCACACTCTGCACCTCACTGCAGAGCTGCACTAATGCTGACGTCATTATAGGCCAGCTAGCAGGTGCTGACACGTCAAAGAATACGCCCAACATATCAAACTAAAGATCTGATTGGTTGAACACTATGACAATCAACAATATCGTCCCCATTCACTTAAACTGCACATGGATTCACTTGAGAGTCTGCAGGCCTCTGCCTCTCTTCTTACCTAGAGACACAGAGGTGAGATCTGATTGGATAAAAGCTCTACTTCGTCATCCTGCTGACAGCGGCGTCGGATCAGAAGGCGCTTCCATGTGTCGTTCTAGAGCTCGTGGACAAACAGCGTTCTTTGTTGTTCCATCCACTTGTATCTACAGCACACACGCAGGGATTTTAGCATTTACAGCTAATACTTCTTGTAACCCATCCTCCAGCTGAGAGTGTCATCACAGACAGATTTTCATTTGAAATGTGGTGCTGAAACGTCAGATAGGTGAGCGGTTTTCAGGCTGCCACTTGCCTTTGCAGGTGTCCAGAGTCACTGCAGGCTTCATTATCTCTGAGCAAACAGCCCTGCTGACTTAGTCTAATGTATTCAAATGCTAACACGGTTGCACCTCTGACAACAGCTGATAATGGCAGTTTAGCTGCCGTTGTGTCATTTACACAGGAACCCTCTGGCTGTGGGAGAGCCCCCTTAGATTCACTGCACTCCGCGGCAGAAATGCTCCTGTAAAAAAACGACAAACAGTCGTCCCACACCGAGAGGCTTGTGTCGACTTCAAAGATGAACTCATTCACAAGAGCAACCGTGCAAACCACACGTTTCACCACAGGGTTGATCAGCCTTGATTTACAATAAACTTACACGCAAAGAGCAAATATTCAGGCATCCAACCCATATCGATCAATCGCAGGTGCATCCGGTGAGGGGGTGGGTGGGAAGAAAGGGCCGGAACTGCTTCTCTTGTGTGGATTTTGGCGGTCCCTTTAGACAAAGTGGTAGTGTTTCTGAAACAGAGTCCCTTTTGAAAACCTTTAATTTTACTGCAGCAGAGTCTGCCCTGCTCAGTCCTGGTTCTGGTTCTGGGTCTCCTGTGTCTCCCTTCCCTCCAGCGGGCCCAGCAATCCGACCTCAGACGCTGCTGCTGGGGATTGAGCTCTCCTCCTACCACCGGAGCTTCAGACTGCAGGTCGAAGGCTGCAGTGAAGCTGGATCTGGGTAGCTGCTGGAGGGAAGGGAGGCACACAACTCAGTTTTTGGTGAACCTGCGTGATTTTGTCTGATTTCACACAAAATCCAGTGGCACCAATGACAAGCATTAAAAATAACTATATAGAAATAGCCAATCTTCTCACTGATGGTCTCATTTAATATGTAATCCATGTAGAGGCATCAGTATTCAATTGAGACAGTATCCTTTAAATACAGGCAAATACGTTATGTTGTCTTTTAGTAGATGGTTAACCATACAGTGTGCACTTCCATTGTTGTCCGACAGGCGGGTTCTGTTCAAAACAGCTGCCGGCTGCTGCAGGAAACGATGACCCGAAACAGGTGTATAGTAGTTCCGCAGTAAACTAGAACAATGAGCTGAAAGAGGCCATGAAGCTCTGCAGAACTCAGCGGACCTGTCGTAGTACTATTTCACGTAGTCGGCCTGTTTCTCTAGCAGGGGATGATCCATCAGCCCACCGGAGACAGCGCATGGCGGCCTATAGGCCGTCTCATCGCAGACTTTTATTGTAATCAGATGGACAAGCTCTGGCCTTGTCAGCTCAGCAGCGGGCTCACCTGTCAGTCTGCCCGCACCAAGCTCCAGCACACTGCTTTGTTGTGCTAACTGCTAACACTGTTTTTGCCTGTGCAAAAGGCTTGTGGACCGGGGTTAACCTGTGCTCACACAGCAGTATTCTGGTGTTGATAAAAAACAAAAACATGTCCTTGAAATATCATTTGGTGAGTTTCCTAAATCTGCACCCATCCCTTCTTTTACTAGCAAATCCCTGGAAAAGACTGGATGGAGGAAGTTAATATCAAATAAAGCCAAAGTGAGATCTAAATATCCTGACGGAAGCAGTAAGGCCTCTGGAGGCTCAGCGCTGCACAACCCAGGAGGATGAGCATTCTGCCAACACACCACAAGCTCTGTCGCACACCGAGTTCAGCAAGAGGGAAGGCTCACGTTTGATTTCCCAGGCTGCACAGAAAAGGTCTGTGTGAGGAACAGCTCCTCCCTGACCCGCCACAAATCTGATCTGATTCTGACAAGAACGGGATTGTCAGAGAGCTGACAAGGTTTATTCCACTGATAATAGAAAGCCCAAATCATGCATTAACGGCCTTTAGACACCGTTAAAGGCAGCATTTTAAAATTACTTAGAGTAGAGTGGCATAAAAAGCGGCGTTTTGATATAAAATGTGGGAAAATTGATGCATTTATGGGCAATTTCAGCTTTCCACAGAGCAGAGTAGAGAGACAATTATGGGACGCTTCTGAAAGGCCTTTCTAGAATCACAAGCATAAAGCATAAATCATATAGTCTATTGTGGCCGTGTTCGCTCCGGCGCAGACACACCCAGTGGACTCCGGGCGTCATGCGTATAATAGCGTAAATATCTGTAAGTAAAGCCTGTTATGCAAATTTACATAACGATTCCAAAAATGTCAGCAATTCTTACTGTTAGTCAAACATCCCCCCACATACAAGTGTCTACTTACAAGTGTCTATGTGAAGTTGTTGTTTTATCTTTTTAATGGCATTGTTTTGTTGCATAGTTTTGCATTCAGGAAAAAGGCCCAGCAGAGGTTGTACTTCCTGCTCCAGCTCAGGAAGTACAACCTGCCTCAGGAGCTGCTGATCCTGTTCTACTCCACCATCATCCAGTCTGTTCTCTGCTCCTCCATCACTGTGTGGTTTGGATCAGCTACCAAACAGGACAGAAACAGACTGCAACGGATTGTCAGGTCTGCAGAAAGGATCATTGGTTCCAGCCTGCCCTCCATCCTGGACTTGTTCACCTCCCGAGTCAGGAAACGGTCTGAAAGATCACTGCAGACCCATCACACCCTGGACACAAGCTGTTCACCTCCTCCCCTCTGGTAGGAGCTACAGAGCTCTGTACGCCAAAACCACCAGACACAGGAACAGCTTCTCTCTGCCGTCACTCTGATGATCAATGAATCAGTCATACTGCACTATTACCTCTGCTGCACAGTAATACCACAGAGAACAAAAAGCTCACCTGGAACACAAAACAGCGCTTCCTTTCATGTGACCTCTGACCTCATTTCCTCCTGCTGTAGCTGAGACATCCATCAGCATTTGGAAGCTGTCAGAACAAACATGAGCCCGAAAAAGAGAAATCAATGTAATGCCCCGCCTGGGTCTGCCGACCCATTGTGGGCTTGTTAGTGTGCAGACGTATGGTGGTCTGCTTTTCAATTCCCTGTCCTCGCTGAGAATCCGTGCCGTCTGGTCTGCTGGCGGCCTCATTAACAACAGGTGGGTGTCTGAGCACACACACGTGTCCACTAGCTGCGTCCGTGTCCGTGTCCGTGTGTGTGTCCGTGTGTGTGTGTGTGTGTCAACGTCACTGGAAATGAAGGAAGTGAAATGCTCCCTGATCTGGGGGCCGTATCACTACAATAATGAGTTCATTAGCCGGCTACAAAGAGCGCTGAAGAATGCCAGTATCAGACTGACTTGGTTGATCAGTTTACAGCTTCTCAGTGAGGCGCAAGTACCAGCATGGCTTTTAGACTGAAACTGTGCTATAACTGTAGTCTTGACCACTGGACGCTGCTGAGGCCCAGGCCGTATTGCTATGCCCGCTGGAGGGAAGGGAGGCACGGGAGAACCAGAACTGGGCGGAGCAAACCCCCGCTGCAGTAAAATGAGAGGGTTTCTAGAGTGAAACACCACTTTTGTCCACAGAGACCGACAAGTCAATACAAAATGAAAGCTCCTTATAGTAACTTTAAAACTACATCACCAAGCATGCATGTAGAAGTAAGGAGAATGTTGCTGCAGAAATTGAAACATTGTTACAATTAATTTCTGATGCATCTAGTGCATGGTTTAATTCAAATACCAAGACCTTCAATAAACATGCTACAGATACCAGAGTTAGCCATAAGCTATAATTCTTTACAAACTGAAGAGAACAAAAGGGGATTGCATTCAAAATAATAACATATTATTTTGCTGTGATTGGAGGAAAACACTCCAATTATATGACACCATTTTTATATACACATTTTTTTGCAATTCATACTTTTAAATTAATATTTTATGGTTAAACATGATTTTTGAAAATCTTTCTAGATACTTGTAAATTATGTAATTGTGATACTTATTGGATGCATTATTTTGGCCGCCTTTCATAAAACTCCAAACTTTGAGAGCACTCTGTATGAAATGAGCTCATTGTGTGAGGAGAGCTGCAATCCTCTAGAGCAGACCTGGGCATTGTACAGCCCGCGGGCCACATCCGGCCCGCGGGCTGTTGCCGTCCGGCCCGCGGGAGGTCATTGGGAAATTAGGAATAAAACGTAAATAAGTGTACATCATGTACAGAATAGAGCTGCATTGCTTTTATTTTGAAGGCGACTTTTGCTGTTTATTTTCTTCTCAATGTACGTATGTTAGTGACCGTGTGTGAGCAGCAGCGTCACTACAATGTGTTGAACTGAGTTTATGGAGATGTGAGTTAGCTGTTAGCCCTCAAACATGTCAGCCTGTGTTAAAAAAGAGAGACTGACACAGAGTGTAGAGTTTTAACAAAACATGGACTTTAAAGTGTTTCTTACTGAAGTCAAAGGTAAAGCCGTGTGCTTAGTTTGTGGAGAACAAGTCGCAGTGTTGAAGGATTAGAATTTGAATCGTCATTACGAGAGGAAACACGCGGAGAAATACGAAACATTGAGTGATGCAGAGCGGACACGGACGTCTGAGGCTTTGCTCGCTAAGCTGCTAAAGCAACAAGGCCTTTTTACCAAGCTTCACACATCCAGGGATGCAGCCGCCAACACCAGCTTTGTGACGTCACACAACATTGCAAAAACCAGTCAGCCATTCTCTGATGGGGAGTTTATCAAAGAGTGTTTGGTGGACTCTGCTGCACTACTAGGCCCCCAGAATAAAGAGGCATTGGAGAATGTGCAGCTCTCCAGGTGCACCGTAACGAGGAGGATCGAGGACATCGAGGGACATCTGGAGCTTCAGCTGCAAAGAAAAGCAGACCATTTCCAACTCTTCTCCTTGGCTCTGGACGAGAGCTGCGATGTCCGCGACACAGCAAGTTACTCATCTGTGTAGGTGGGATAACGAAAGACTTGGTGATTACAGAGGAGCTGCAGCAATGCAGTCAATGAAAGGGACGACGGGGAGCGATGTGTTCACGGAGGTAGATGCTTCCACAAGCTGGGACTGAAATGGGACAAACTGGCATGCGTCACAACCGATGGTTGTCCAAATCTGACGGGGACAAATGTCTGACTTTTGAAGCGGATGCAAGATAAAGTGACTGAAATCAACCCAGAGCTGAACTGTGTATGTTTGCATTGTGTTATACATCAGAATGTGTTGTGTAAGTCAGTGCTCCAACTTAACCACGTTACTGATGATGTAACTAAAATAGTTGACGTCATCAGGGCACGAGCATTGAATCACAGACAGTGTGTTGCACTCTTGGAGCAGCATGAGACTGAACACAGTGACAGAGGCTCACACACAGCTGTCAGTGGCTCAGCCTGGGCAAAGTGCTTCAAAGAGTTCAGGACCTGAGAGCAGAGATTCAAGAGCTCTGTGAGAAGAAAGGCAAGAACATCCCAGAGCTCTCTGATGTAAACTGGATCACACATCTTTCATTTGCTGTGACGGCACTAATGAATGATCTGAATACCAAACTGCAAGGCAAGGGCCTCTCTGCACATGACATGTAGCCTGGTGAAGGCTTTCATGACTACGTTGCAGGAAACACTCTCACCCACCTGCACACCCTGAAAGAAGCCACACCATCAGTTGAACATCTCCACAGGTATCATCCATGTTAGGGGCACTGCATGCTGAGTTTAAGGCCATTTCAAGACTTCACAACAGCTGAGAGTGAAACATGATGTCTTCTCCTTCACGTGCAGTGTGGATGATGCTCCCAGTGATGTTCAGCTCCAGCTCATTGACCTGCAGTCTGATGCAGGACTGCAGAGCACTTTAAGTCAGTATCACTGCTGGATCTATATTCTTCTCTCAAGGAGAACGTTCCACACATGAGGAGGCATGCTCAGGAGATGTTGCTTCTCTTTGGATCGACCTCCATCTGTGAACAAACGTTCTCTGTGATGAAGTTGAACAAATCCAGATCCAGATCCTCTCTCACTGACATCAGCTGTCAGCTGTCCTTCACATCTCAGCTCACACATTCAGCCTGACTTCAGTCACTCGTTCAAGCCCAACAAAGACTAGATTTCTCCACTGAACTGACAAACAGAAAGAGGTCATTTGTATAGTAATAGTTATAGTAATAAAAGTACTAATTAACAGCAACATGATCCCCGTCAGTGTTCTACTATTATATATGGATATTACAAATGTATATGAGTTTGGATTATTGCTGCTGCAGATGTTTACGGTGGAGCTCATTTTAACTCTTTTATACTCTGTTGGTCAGTTTGTGTAGTTAAAGGTTTGAAACATTATAATGTGCAAAGTAACTAGTAACTAAAGCTGGCAGACTAATGTAGTGGAGTAACAAGTACAATATTTCCCTCTGAGATGTAGTGGAGTAGAAGTACAAAGTTGAATAAAATAGAAATACTCAAGTAAAGTACCTTGAATCTGTACATGAGTACAGTACTTAAGCACATATACTAGTAACATTCCACCACTGATCATAACATTTACTCTCACCACTCACAGCTCATCAACACCAAACAACACACTGCTTTATATAAAGAGGTGGAATAACACTGAGCAGGACTGAGCTCAGTCTGTTGGTCCGGCCCTCAACAACAGGCCCTGTTCCTCATGCGGCCCCTTGGGAGAAAGAGTTGCCCCCCCCTGCTCTAAAGGGAAGTGGCAGCCCGTTTCACAACTCGACACACTACACGACGTACAAATGGATACAACACGTCTTTCTGCTGACGGTTCACTGTGTGCGCCGCCATGTTTCTGTGACGTCAGGATTGTTCATGCCGGAGAACTGTCCCGGGCAAGCTTCCCGGTCCGATTTCCAATTCCCCTTAAACTCATCGCCACTTGTCGCCCACACGCGCATGGGGGAAGTAATCCATCAGGACTTTCTTCCTGCGCGTGCGCATTTCACAGACCAGGAAGCACGCTGCTTCCAGTCATGTGACAATAATACAACTCTCCGTGTGGTCGGTCAGACGCTGTAAAACGGGCAACTTCTGTTTATACTCTTTTTGGTAACTATTTGCAAGGTAAATATATGAATATTAATACCGATAACGTCACAAGAAGAATGTAAGCACGTGGGAATAAAGACCACTTTTTAAAGCAGTGCTAAGCTAGCGACATACTGTGGAGTCTGTACCTCTTGTATGGTTTTTCCTAAAACATGTCAGCACAGATGGTTGCACATGAATCCGATCTGAACAGGTCTGCACTTAACCCGTCCGTGCTCCGCTCTATAACGCTGCCTAACTGTGGCGGACTCAACGCAGGTCTCCCCGGCTGCTATCGGGGTGAAAGTCCAGCTCGCAGACTGAACGTCGGGTCGTTGGCCTCTGCAGTGTGAACCAGGATGGCTCCGCTGAAGTTCTGCGCGAACCTCTCCTGGCTGTTCACGGAGCTGCCGGACTTCAGCCAGAGGATGTACGCGGCTGCCTCGGCGGGCTTTCAGGCGGTGGAAGCCGGCTGGCTGTACGACTCCGACCTGCAGGAGCTGCAGAGAGCCAGAGAGGCTACAGGGGTGGAGGTGATCCTCATCAACACCCCGCCCGGTAACGACTGCAACATGGGCAACGCGCGCGCGCGCGCACACATTCAGTCAGAAGCTGTTTATTTCTACCAGACTGTACTGATACTTTCATGCGTAATAATGATTCGAGGATGATGATGATGGTGGTGATGATGATGATGATGGGAATAAAGGATGAATGTGTTGCAGGAAATGTAAAGGGAGGCGATCTGGGTCTTGGTGCTGTTCCCGGAAGAGAGGCAGAGTTCAGACAGGGTCTGGATCTGGCTTTGAAGTATGCAAGAGCTTTGCACTGCAAAAGGTGAGAGTAAAAGTAACTCTTGTGTTGTTTTCACCCTAAAGTCCCGCCCCGAAAATCAGTGTGCAGTGTAACGAATCTGCGTGTGCACACAGAAGAAAAGAGAGTTTGTACAGCACATTTCAACAACAGGTACTGCAACATGCTGTTTGTGGACCAGGTTTTTATTAATTCTCTCTCTCTACTCTGCTCAGCCCCAAACTGTCCCCCAGACTTTTATGCTGAAAAACAGCCCCAGTGCCTGGTTTCCTCCAGACATGATGCATAGAATTGAGGCCAAACAGTTCAGTCTTAGTTCCACCAGCCAAAGAGTCTAGTTTCTCTCAGTCTGAGAGTCCTTTAGGTGCTAGACTGACCATCGGGTTCTGGGTCACTTCTCTAACCTCTGGTCTCTTGTCCCCGATCGCTCAGTCCGGCCGGGCTACCAGCTCTAACAAGAGTCCTGGTTGTTCCAAACTTCTTGGGGCCACTTTGCTCTCGGGAACCTTCCCTTAGATGTGAACCTCCACACAGTCCCGTCTCTGAGATACTTTGACCTCATGGCTTGCTTTTGGCTCTGATGTGCTGATGTGTCTCAGCTGTGAGATCTTTCCAAATCATGTCGACTGAACTGCTGGAGGTGAAGAAGCGTCTCTAAGATGAGCTGAGTTTTAAGGGTCGGGGGCAGAAAACAAAGAGTTAAATTATAATCACGTGCCTAGAAACTGTTATTGGTTTTACTGCTGCTGAGACAGATCTTTAAAGCAGAGTTCTTCATATTTGTGTATGAAGTATTTTTCTATGAACTCTTCAGGATCCACCTGATGGCGGGGAGGGTTCCCGCCGGCTCACACAGAAGGGAGGTTAACGAGGAGATGGAGGACATCTTTGTGGAGAACCTAAGCTATGCTGCTGATATCCTCTCAAAGGTCGGTGACCTTTTCTGTCCAACATCTCAGCAGGATGGACCAAGAGAAACAGGATTTCTGCAGAAAGATAGTGGGACAGAGAAAGTAGAATGTATATGTAAGATTAAAACATATGGAAGATGTTTAAATATGATTCAAAGTACCGTATTTTCCGCACTATAAGGCGCACTTAAAAGCCTTTAATTTTCTCAAAAAACGACAGTGCGCCTTGTAATCCGGAGCGCCTTATATATGGATCAATTGGTTAATTGGTTGATCCATACTGGTTGTACACGGCGCTCTGTCAAAATGTTTCAGTACGACTGGTAAACTACAAAGCCGCACCGCGGTAAACACCGGTACTGTGCTTACTCCTAGTCCAACACCACTTGTGTGTATAAAGACCCCAAAATGGCACCTTTCAAGAGACACGCTTACGACGCTGAGTTCAAACTCGTTTTATACGTAAGTTGAACAATTTCAACGTTTGACTGTAGTAGCTTCTATTCTATGCGCCTTATAATCCGGTGCGCTTTATAGTGCGGAAAATACGGTACATCCACTCTGTCCAAATCAAGCGTGTTACACGAGTAACACGCTTGCTGCTACTACTATACCATCACACAACTCATCACCTTATCAAAAAGATTTGAATAAATGATTAATAATGCATTTATCTTCAGGATTCAGGATTATTTGATCCCATCGACACTTTCAGGCTTTTATTAGTTTCTGACTCTGAGAAAATACACAAAACTGATTTAACCAAATCACACATGTTGGTGATTCTGTGATCTTGTTTTGATAACTAATGTAATAACTAAGGTAATATTTGTCTTTACTTCCATTCACTGGGCCTGCCCTGAATCAGTCTTAAAGCTCGAGTGTAGAGAGGAAACGACAGGAGACACAATGACGAGCAGCAAGGCGCCGCATCGGAGCTCTGCATCACACGAGTGTTTCCTTTTGAATTCCTTTAGAATATTGTTACAGGACATGAATATTGTGGTATTCATATAGCTGCTGCACTGTAGGCATACGTGTCATATTCGATCAGTTAACATCACACCGCCCTCATTGAATGGTTCCTAATGTAGATGACGATGCTCCTGCTCCTCACAGGAAGGAATCACTGGTTTGATTGAGCCAATCAACACGAGGATAACAGACCCCAGGTACTTCCTGGACTCTCCTCATCAGGGTAAGACTCTGAGACAACACCGCCTCTAAGAGTCAAAGTCACGCCAACGAGGCAAATGCAACAAAAGTGTTGGGAAATGATGAAATGTGACCGTAGGAAACACACAGGGTGTTTCATGTATTCATCAGTTATTCACTTCAGAATGGTAAGAGTGTTGATTTGAGAACCAGGAGCTGTCCACAGGAGAACGATTATCAGGTTACGCTCTTCTATTGGTTATTAGATGGTGAATCATTATTTGATTGGGCTTTTCAAATCAGTTATTGTCCAATATCTCAATGTTTATGATGCATTCCAGATGTAGTTGGGATCGGCGGAGGCCTACCGGCTTATATTTCTGACGCCAAACATAAACATGCACAGTGGACATGGCCGATACAACTGAGAAACTCTAAACTACTGTGAGGCAGCATTTATACCATGAGGGGTCGTGTCATATCTAGTCACAACTTTCAACAGCTCTTGAACTTTGGTCCTCATATGAATGCAAGTGTGTGAATGAGGATGTCCTTTACATGTCATATTTTTGATATGACATGACAGCTGGCCAGTAATAAGTCATTTAGCCCCATTAACATATTCTGATGCAAGTGCACGGCACATTCTGGAATTTAATGTCAAATGAAACACCGAGCTCTGCAGAACCGATGCTGCAGATCTTGTTAGTGTCAGATTTCATGTCTGCTACCTGCATGAGTCACATCTCAGCTCGTCCTCATGTTTGTGTCTGCAGCAGCTGCAATTCTGGAGAAGGTTGGAAAGCCAAACATCAAGCTGCAAATGGTGGGTGCTCCTGGAAAATAAAGGAACGAGAAAAGAGATGATAGAACTCTGGACGTAACAGATGTGCAAACTGTTTCAGGACATCTTTCACTGGCAGATAATGGATGGAAACCTGACGCAGAACATACACAAGTATTTACCCATCATCGGTGAGTAAGATGAGATATTGTGATCGAATCCTTCAGCCTTGGTGACCAGTGACCCCATTTCTTCCAGGCATCTTATGTATTTCATCTAAATTCCTCTTTTCATCCCCCAACTCATCTGGTGTCCTCGTGGCCTTTAGATATGGTGGATTGATATTTACCCTTCATTACAGTCAGTGATCTCAAATGAGTTTATTGATATTATAACCCTATTGAACTAGGCTGCAACAGATGGTCTGTTCTGGTGACACCTTTTATACTACACACGTGTTGCTAATGTTAAAGTATGTATGTTCCACACAGAGACACGATCTAAGTGGGTCTGCTTTAGGTTCGTATTTAAATGTCTTCTGGTTAGCGCTGGAGTCGAGCAACAATGACGAACTCAGAGGACGGTGAGTTTAAATCATCCGCCCAAATCAAATACTTCTCAGATTCAGAGACATGCACCCGCATGAATATTTCACTAGTCCACGTAGCTGTCTTCCATTTTAATGATGTATTGTCTCATCCACCTTCTTTTTTCCATCTTTGCTATTCTGGAACAACTCATCCGCTATTATTCAGAACGTACATGTTGCAGCTACATCTGCTCTCCACGCTTCTTTAGTACCCGTCGTCCACCGCTGGCTGTCAGCTCGTGTCTAGAGGGTGACCCAGTGCGAGATGGTTGAGTTTGGGGAAACGGCCTCGCGTGGTTGGGCAGCGAGTCGCAGGAGAGTTTTCACACATTTCCCAGTTTTTGTTGTTGCTGTGACTCAGATAATTCAATCAATACGATGTAGAAGACTTTGGATCAGAGACGTGGGGGACTCATGCTGTTTAATCAGTGACGCTCTGATGTCCTCCAGTAAATATGTGGAGACACATGCAGCTGTAATGATGAGACCAGAGAGCAGGCTCAGAGCTTCTGGAGCTAATAAAGATGGACTCTTCCTCAGGTCATGTTCAGATGGCTCAGGTTCCCGGCAGGAATGAGCCCAACAGTGCTGGAGAGCTCAACTACAGCTACCTGTTCACCACACTGGAGAACCTCCACTACCAGGGATACGTCGGCTGTGAATACAGGCCACTAGGTGAGTGCTCTTTTTATTCAATATATTATGGCACCCAATTCGAAAATATATATCTATACATATTTCTAATGATCTCTGTCCTCTTCAGGCTCCACAAAGGAGGGTCTGGGTTGGATGGAAGATTATGGCAAAACCAGCAAGTGATGAGCAGGTGACCAGTCACAACGCGGTGCACGATTCAGCTGCTTAATGGCAGACGTCTTATACGAGTTCACTTCTTCTACCAGGGCTAACTCTCCTCTGAACAGTTTCTAGTGGCCACACAGTGTATTTAAAGTATTTACTGTACTTTGATGTAGTATATTGTATATTTTACTGTTTAAATGACCAGTGGTTCTCTTGCTCTTTGTTATCAAGACACTTTTCTTTCTTTCTCAACTAATATTGGATCAGTTTTTTAATGTATCGATAAACTATTTGATCATGTATCAAGCGTTTCACTGTCAAAAATAAATAGTGATATCTATCCTAAAAGATGTTGATGAATTCTCTATAAATTGGGAATGTTTGTTGAACAAGACGCGTGTTCATGTTGGTCATGAAATGTACACATCTCCCCGTTGGTCTTTCTGAAAGTGAACAAAGAAATGATGCGAGCTCATTGATACAGGTATGGCGGGGGCGTCATCATAGGACACATATCCTAACGGCTGGTCTGATCTTTACTTGAGTTTCAAAGATAAAAAACCTTCCTATTGCTCAAGCAAGTCCTCACCTCACGGCTGTGTTCTACCCCATCTCATGGCTCCATCTCATGGCTCTATCTCATGGCTCCATCTCATGGCCCCATCTCATGGCTCCATCTCATGGCTCCATCTCATGGCTCCATCTCATGGCCCCATCTCATGGCCCCATCTCATGGCCCCATCTCATGGCTCCATCTCATGGCTCCATCTCATGGCTCCATCTCATGGCTCCATCTCATGGCCCCATCTCATGGCTCCATCTCATGGCTCCATCTCATGGCTCCATCTCATCCCAACTACATCTGTTTAACTGATGATTCAATCAACACTCGCCCGTGCATAGATTTTAAAGCCTTTCAATCATATTTCAGTGTTCATGTTCCCATCTTCATTGCCATACAGACATAACAGTGAGGTTGCTATTTTTGTCAGTTATTTTGAGTTTAGGACGGGGCCTCTGCCGTCATAACCTAGGATGATGGTTCTGTAATAGCTACAGTCCTACTCTTGGTAATAGGACTTTTGTTTTTCTGAATACAGTTGGGTGAACGGGTTTCCGTAATACTACCTAATGTCACCATAAACTGAGATGAGATAGAGTTTCTGTAATGTTTGATTTACCGATATGCCTGCTGTGATGGTTTATTGTGGAGCTGTAGTTCCCTCTATTCAGAAGCAAAAAGTATGGTTGTAAAGTTAATATACTCCGCATTGAAAGTGAAATTCCACAAAGCGCTCCGTGGGGTCCGCAGCAAAACACCCGCCAAATATGAAGCAGATCAGAGGAGCGCTTCTCGAGATGTGAGAACACACAGACAGATTCCTCACTTTAGAGTCGGAGTACGATGTGCTCACCTAGAAACCAAACGTTCTCATTCATCCTGCTGCTTTATTGAGCATTTCACATCCTGTATAAAGAGTTCTGTATGTACATCATATACATTATACAGTCAGACAGTGCAGTGTTTGTATTGGAGTCACAATGCTGAGGGCTAACTCCTGACAGTTCACATGATGAATATCCAGTGTTTAACATTCAGACTGAAGTCTCGCTGCTTCTCTCCACATTTCTTCATTTCACGTCCACAACTGAGCTCAAACATTTGCTTTCCTTCCAGAAAATGTGTAGAAATCCAAAGCTGCCGAGTACGTCATTAATGAGGGGCCTGTGTTCACAATACTGTAGGCTGGCTTCGTGCCCTCTTGTGAATTGGGGTGTGGTTACCAGCCAGCACCCTTCCACAATATACAACACGGCCTCAAACTCATCGCCCCGAACGTGCTTGGGACCATTGGGCTCTGATGACGTGTGGCATGCTATTATGCAAATCAGCAGTTCATTTGACACATTTTCCTCCCGCTTCTGCAAAAACCGACTCAGGCACTTTCAGCGCAGAACATCAGGAGTATGTTCACAGAGATCTTCTATGCAGAGCTGATGTTACAACAGCGTCGCTTCAGAGGTTTGGGAATAAAAATAAAAAAGGAGAAAGGCACTTCAGGGCACAAGATATGGCAGTGGCGTTCAAGTGGAGGAAGAGGTTTGACACTTTTGAAAATGGAACATTAAAGCCATCCTACTCTGACGTCCCAGCTGTCTCACTCGCATGAAACACTGAAGAGCTAGCAGGATGCTACGAGAAGGCACACGATCCCAGATAATGAACCAAGCTGTGGAGTATGACACTTGTGCAGAAGAGTTCATTGTTGGGTGCAAACGACTTGACTTGCGTTACGTTCTGGCATGAAGCATCAGAATCAGTAAATCTAAACTGCTGATATACATTTAGGGTAGTTATCTGTGTCTTCTCTTCTGGCAAAGACCCAAAGGGTTCCTTCACAGTCACGGCGTCACAATGTGTCGGAGCTCAGGACTCCAGGACGTGGTCGAAGACGTAAACCCATCTCATCTACTTTACCACTTTTAGAGCCAATCAGTGAAAAGGTTCTGCGCTCGAGGTCTTCAGACGAACCTCTTCCCTGACAACCCCGAGGACCCGACCCAACAGGGTGTCCGGGTCCACACACAGTGGACCCTCTCGGTTGCAGGTCCAAATCAAACTGCTACGAGAGTTTCATAACATGAGCTGCGACTCATTTTCTAATCGGCCCGTATTTGTGACAGATGGGTTCGTCATGGGACGTGCAGTTTCAGGCTGGAGGTCTCCTTTGAATGAACGTTATTGAGAACGTCGATGGATAAAACCAAATGAGAACTGTGTGCTAACGTTCAGTGAGCTCCAGGCCGCGGGCCGCTCAGCTCATCCGTACTGTGTGAACGTAGAAGCCGCAGGTTGTAGTCGCTGATTACAACGCGCAGTGTGAGTTAACACAACTTGTCTACCAAACGTTCTGCTAACTTTGCTCAAAGCTTTATATTTTGTCTATATTATAAATGTGAATCCGTTTCTTCTGAAGTTAGCAGAGGTGTCCCCCTCCCCCACCTAGTTAGCGTGCACTCACTATGTGCACTAGAAGAACTCTACACCTTTGATGTACTTGCTTGTTAACAAAGCGTGCACTTAACTCCCAGCTGCATCGTGAGAGGCATCGAGGATTTAAAGGTGTATCCACTGAAGCAGATCAGAGTAGAGATCATCGTCAGCTGACACTGGAATATCTTCACTTATTCCATCTGGTCATCAATAACTTAAAGGGCCAGTGTGGAGCATTTTGCAGGATCTATTAGCAGACATGGAATATAATATTCATAACTATGTATCACCTGAACTAAGTACACAGTACACACGGGGGGGGGGGCATCACACACACTTGAATGCGTAGTTAAAAGCAAGTATATCAGAGGATTAGGCCGATAGTGAACGAGCTGATGGAGGTTTAAACCCACCAGTTAGGAGGCTCTAGTGTGAATCAGGTTTCCCCCAGTGGTTTGGTTCTTGGTTTAGGTTTCTGACGTTGGCACTGACATTAACACAGTAGCACCCTGTCCTGTCTGATGCTGCTCTTAATGTAGCACTGAGTGGAGCTGCTGGGAGAACATACTGCCACAGAGGATTTTCCCCACATGACCTCGATCCAAAAACTCTACAGACTGCTGCTTCCTATTTCCATACGTCGGTCAAGATCACGTGGATACGAGTTGAGGTAAGTCCAGCTCTGCTCTACAGCAGACCCGTCCAGAGGTTATAGCAGGCGGTGTTGATGACGGACTCCAGGTGGTGGTACATGGACACCAGCTGGGGAGGAGGGCTGCTGCCGGCCGGCTGCTGCGATGGCAGCGGCTCCCGAAACACGACCTTTAGGCTCTGTAGGAGGAAGGAAACAGTGCTGAGACGTTGGCACTACTACAGTGTAATAATATTACTAATCACGTCGGTGTGATGACCCACTGTTTTTCCAGCCTGGGCGTCCAGAAAGACCAAAACAAAGCAGTCAGTGAACTTCTGGTTCAGAACAGCCTGAAAGGAAGACGACAGACGTGGATTAGATGGACATTCAGAAGTAACAAGGATTCATCTTTCTGATCTTCTTCATCATGTTAAACATAAAGGCAATTTTCTTTGGGCGACAATGAAAAGGTTGAATGTTAAAACACAGAGAGAAATGATGGAGCAAACAGGAGGAAGGTGTGCACAGCCTCTGACACGACATAAAGCTTCTCTCCCCAAAGTCCTGTTTGAAAACGTTCTTTTATTCGACACCACAATGTTCCTCAGCACAGAAACACTGGGGTCTGCTAGATAACGGAAGCACTGTTAACTGTAAGCCTGTGTCATGACATTTGGTTGTAACATAATATTTATATGTAAGGGTGGTCAAAATGTCAAATACACATCTGCAAATACTATATGTCTAGGGCTTTTATTGTGAAAGGTAGGAAGGTGTAGATCTGGTGTGAGTGATTAACATAAAGATGAACGCTATTATTCCACTGCTGTCATGTTCCTTCATCACCAAGAACACAACGCGGTGCTAACACGTATGGAGAGCAAAGGCTGCTGCAGGAGCACACAGAGGACACATCTCTAGAGCACAGCGTGGGACTGATGCAAAGTACAAGTGATTGGATTGGCACTAAATACTACACTACCCATAAGTCTTAGCGGCTGTTGCTATGGAGGAGAATCAGAGCTGTTGAGCACAGACGGCTTTGTTGTCGTCGTCGGGAATGAACGGCGCATCATAGCGGACTCTTTGCACACAAACTATTTAGAAAAACGTGTTAAAAGTTACATCTGACCTCGTCTAAGAGAACGGATAAGAGGGAAGGACAGGAGCGAGAGGTCAGGCTGTTACTGCAGCTCTCTCACTGTCAGCAACTCAGAAGCATCCCATAATTATCCCCCTCAAGATCTAAGTAATCCCTCTAGAGTCCCATCTCACATCTAAACACAGCTCCCTCAGTCCTAACGTGACCCACACTCAATAAAACCATTGTTCACAAGTTTAACATCGCGTAGAAGACAAAGAAATGCTGAGGCCGACATGGAGATGTTACACTTCATCAAGCTTTTATAAAAGGTAACTGCTGAGGCAGAGCAGGAGCATCTTCTCACCAGGTACTGGATGCCGTTGTCGTCAAAGTGTCTGCAGCTCTGAGGGAAGCGGTTCAGCAGGACTTTGATCAGGCTCTGGTACCAGGCTGGACTCATGGTCAGGAAGCAGTCCTGCAGCGACACATCACACACACATCACACACTGCCGTTATGACTACCATCACAGACCATCTGAGCACAGCGCTTCATTCTGCTCCACACATTCAGTTCAAGTCCAATATCACGACCGTCTGCTTTGCTTTTCTCCAACGGCTGAGCTCCGTGTTAATGAATAGAGTCTGAGGCAGCATCATTATATATTGTCATTGATAAAATACACAATGTTTTTAGCATGTACACATCGTCGCTGTCATATAAGCCTCCTATATATTATATATACGCACACATCCAGCTACCTCGTGTGTACACAGTAGAACCACTAGTCGACTGAGTTTTGGTTTTTTATACTTTTTTAAATATCAATGACTTAAAGTCCATCTGTGGTAAACACAGTTTGAATTGGTGCCTTTGTGTGATTTTTTGTGGAGAAACTCAGTTTTCAACACGTTGATTAAATCAACTCATGGATCAGTGGACAGAAGAGGATGAAGTGTGGGTGTGTCTATGTGGATGGAGTGTGGGTCATAAAGTGTGGGTGTGTCTGTGTGGATGGAGTGTGGGTCATGAAGTGTGGGTGTGTCTGTGTGGATGGAGTGTTGGTCATGAAGTGTGGGTGTGTCTGTGTGGATGGAGTGTTGGTCATGAAGTGTGGGTGTGTCTGTGTGGATGGAGTGTGGGTCATGAAGTGTGGGTGTGTCTGTGTGGATGGAGTGTTGGTCATGAAGTGTGGGTGTGTCTGTGTGGATGGAGTGTGGGTCATGAAGTGTGGGTGTGTCTGTGTGGATGGAGTGTTGGTCATGAAGTGTGGGTGTGTCTGTGTGGATGGAGTGTGGGTCATGAAGTGTGGGTGTGTCTGTGTGGATGGAGTGTTGGTCATGAAGTGTGGGTGTGTCTGTGTGGATGGAGTGTGGGTCATGAAGTGTGGGTGTGTCTGTGTGGATGGAGTGTGGGTCATGAAGTGTGGGTGTGTCTGTGTGGATGGAGTGTGGGTCATGAAGTGTGGGTGTGTCTGTGTGGATGGAGTGTGGGTCATGAAGTGTGGGTGTGTCTGTGTGCTCCGTTCTCGCTCTCAGGATATCTCAGGAACGCCTCGAAGGAATTTCTTCAAATGTGCCAGAGACGTCCGTCGGACTGAAAGAGGAACTGACTAGAATGGAATGTGGTCAAAGGTCACTGTGACCTACAAAGACACGTTTTAGCCATTACTCAAGAATTCATAAGACTATTTGAATTATGACAATTTCCCTCAAATGTCTAAAAGCGTAAAATGATGATGTGATGACAGTTTGGACAGACGTGGATATGAACTGCGTGAGGCGGTAATTGTAGTCTGTACATAACCACCACATGTTTATGTCTTTGTTGTCTGGGTTCGTTCACCCAAATGACTTTCAAAAACATCTTTAAGTGTTGTTTGTACTCTCGCTCGGAGCCGTAGCATGAGCCTCCGCAAACGGCACTCGAGAGTGAACGTTTATACTCTGCGCTGCATTATTCTCCAAAACTCCAGAGGACACAACGAACTGTGAAGAATCAAAAAGATGCCCATAGACTGTAAGTGTAACCGGCTAAACGCCATAAACCAACCTCCACTATGACGAAGAGGGATTGTAATTACATGTATCTGTAAACTCATATCTCATATTCATGGACTACTTTATACAAGAACTGTAAAGAAGTATTGCATGCATGATAAAGAAACAAAGGTTTAATATCCTGTAAACTATTTGATATGGCTGCAAAATATTTACTGACATGTAGATATTTAAGACCTCCTGTTTCTGAAGCATCTACAAGTGGATTAGCCTTCTCTGTATAATCCCTACACGTGTAACGAGTGTTTTTATCAGTGAACTACTGGTGACAGTCACGTGATGGCGTGCGCCGCCAGCCAAGTTACAAAAATTCCAAGTTGCACGACCAAGCGCCATCACCATGTTCCCAGATCTCAGCAATAAAGCTGGTGAGGACACAATGTTTTCACGACCAATAGGAATGACGGCCAAACTCTAAAAACCAAAATGACCCTTAAATTACTCTCTTACAATCTAGCAGGCCTTGACCCGGTTGAGTTTGAGTGCCGATCAAAGGATGGCGGATGAATGTAAAATGGGAGTCTCACCAGTTGTGGGTCGATCTCCCCCACCGAGCGGCTCTGCACAGCCTCCAGCAGCTCCTCCAGCTCGCTGAACGACAGCTTCGTCAGCTTCAGTTTGTCCATGGCCAGGTGCTCCCCGTGGAACAGCCTCCTCCACAGGTTGTCCCTGCGGCAGTGACCCATGGCCTGCTCCACGCTGGCCTGGATCTGTCTGCGGGCCGACAGCACCTCGTTGTTGAGCAGGGGGAACAGAGGGGAGGAGTAGAGCAGCCCTCGAGTCTCTTGTCCGCCACCCGCCAGAGGGTAAAACTCATTGCCGTCGCTCGGAGCCAAGGAGGCTGCGGCTTCGGACGACGTTTCCTCCCAGAGGTCCTGCTCTGCACCGCGCGACCCGCAGGCCTCTGCCCGATCGGGGGGGAGCCGGCCACTCAGCTCACCGGGATCACGGTGGATCTGAGGAAGCTTCTTGAAACGGCGCATGTCAGCAGTGAGGCGGGGGAAGAGCTCCCTCTGACTGGTCATGATCACATAGAACCGCAACCTACGCATAAAGGAATAGGACAATTTATAGGACATTCATTTCAATTCAATATGCTCCTTGAGATCAGATCTGGACCGATATTACCACGGATATATCTGAATAAAGTAATTCATGTGTATGGTATTAGGTATTAGAGGCTGATACCTATGATGCTATTTGAGAGTCAATACCAAATATAGTGAATTTAAACGTAACATAGGAAACCAATTTAAGGATCCCCGATGTTCAAAGAGCAATGACCAAAGGAGTATTCAAGGTAAAGCCGAAAAAACAAGGGTCTTGCGCTGCACATTAGTCGGCGCAATATTTACAGTTCAGAAACTTCCCGTGGCGTTTATCTAAACATGCTAGCTGCATCTGCATGCTTTTATTCTATTAGCTTTTGTTTTTGTCTGGTGTTCATATGACTTTTTAATGTACAGTTCTGGAAATTCAGTAAACCCAGTGGTGGGCCGTCAGGGCCTTCTCTGCTGGCCTAAACAGAATCACAAAGTTAGCTATTTTATAATTTAATAATGTTTCATAAATACACTACATGTATGGTACTTTTTTTCCCCATCATCTTATGTTCTCATTGCACAGCTCCTGTCTTCCTCAGTTGCTCTGCTTCCAGTGCAGCTTGTTTTAAGTAGAGCTTTTATCCAATCAGATCTCACCTCTGTGTCTCTAGGTAAGACCAGAGACAGAGGCCTGCAGACTCACAAGTGAATCCATGAGCAGTTTAAGTGAATGGGGACGATGCTGTTGATTGTCATAGTGTTCAACCAATGAGATCTTTAGTTTGATATGTTGGGCGTATTCTTTGATGTGTCAGAGCCTGCTAGCTGGCCTGTAATGACGTCAGCATTAGTGCAGCTCTGCAGTGAGGTGCAGCGTGCACTGTGATTGGTCAGTGGGCGAGCACGTGACTATCGTGAAACGAAACTTAAAGTAGCCATCAGAGGCTTAGTCGGAGTTCAAATTGAAAGATATGGAAGAAATGACATTTTTTGCATTTTGCTTGGTGTATACAGTTGTGTGAAAAAGTGTTTGCCCCCTTCCTGATTTCTTATTTTTTTGCATGTTTGTCACACTTAAATGTATCAGATCATCAAACAAATTTAAATATTAGACAAAGATAACACAAGTAAACACAAAATGCAGTTTTTAAATGAAGGTTTTTATTATTAAGGGGGAAAAGAAATCCAAACCTACATGGCCCTGTGTGAAAAAGTGATTGCCCCCTAAACCTAATAACTGGTTGGGCCACCCTTAGCAGCAACAACTGCAATCAAGCGTTTGCGATAACTGACAATGAGTCTTTTAAAGCGCTGTAGAGGAATTTTGGCCCACTCATCTTTGCAGAACTGTTGTAATTCAGCCACATTGGAGGGTTTTCGAGCATGAACCGCCTTTCATGCGCCTCTTGAACACTAGCCCTATTTTTAGGTCTCTGCTCGAAAATTGCATACTCATACTAAAGAGAGTGTATTTCTGCAACTACAAGGGCTATTTTAATAATTTTTTGATTGTATAATACAGGTAACACTAGTCAGATGTGCTGATATGTGTAAATATTGTGTATATGTTACTGGTTAATAACAAATACACATATGGCACAGCTCAAATTGAAAAAGTTTCAGTTTCGCCTGAAAAAAAGCACTTGTGTCTAAAATATTACTTGAAATAAGGCCTAAAAATGTTAATGGCATAGCCAAAGTCATAGCACAACAGGTTTTACAGTCTCTAAAACGGATTTGACTTCGATTGAGTGAAGCAAGCCAGCATAAACCAAGCAAAGGCATGCAAAATTCTTGGAAGCAGCAGTTGCATTGCTGTATTCTAATTTTATATACTATATAACTAAATATTAACTATATATTCACTTGTCTTATCTTAAGAGTGTTCAATAATCCTAATAAAGCAGTTTGACACCATTTTCAATAATGTTGAGCAGTTATGATGTGTCATATCTGTCATTCATAACAATAAATGGCTCATAATGTGTGTATGTGACACTGGTAAGGCCTGTGATCGGCTGATTTACAAGTGTGAGACCATTTTAGATGTGGGATAGTCCAACGGGAGCCATGCGGGGGTGTTTGAGAATCTCCTTGTCTCTTTACTGACTAAAAATCGCAAAATGCAGGGCAAACCCCCCTCTCTACATGGATTGGTCCACCTCACAGAATCGGCTGCCATTTTGCCATTCATTCCGCCCGCGCATTGATACCAGTTACAGTCATGCAACACAGGATGGAGGACACATGAGCGCCGAAATCCGTTGGAATAAATCCGTTTTACATCGCCAAAACCGTCAAAACGTAAGTTTTTTTACCCAATTTATTTTCTCGTAACCAGTGGCTGATGTTGGCATGTATACCCATAACCTTTGAACGGTTTGAAAGAGAGTAATTTCGACGCCGCTGCTCGTTTCCGGGTCGAATCACGAGCCTGCTAGATGTGCTCATCCGCCATGTGCGATCCTGCTTCGTGATGAGAGATCATCCAAAGAGCACAGTTCGTCGATTTTTGGCCAAAATTGTTGAAAATCTTCTAGATATCTTCCAGATATGATCTTAGTTCATGTACAATTGTGTTTTGCAGTGTGTAAAATGGCTCCCATGGTTGTTTCGCCCAGAATTTCTTTGTTACACAGGTATTATTTTTTTATTATTTTATTCCTTTCGCAAAAGTGAATTGTACACATGTACACCACCCCCCCGCCCCCCTCTAGCCCCCTTTAAAGGGGGCTCTCGTGTACAAGAGGTCATGCCACAGCATCTCAATCGGATTCAGGTCGGGACTTTGACTAGGCCACTCCAAAGTCTTCATTTTGTTTTTCTTAAGCCATTCAGAGGTGGACTTGCTGGTGTGTTTTGGATCATTGTCCTGCTGCAGAACCCAAGTGCGCTTCAGCTTGAGGTCACGAACAGATGGCCGGACATTCTCCTTCAGGATTTTTTGGTAGACAGCAGAATTCATGGTTCCATTTACCACAGCAAGTCTTCCAGGTCCTGAAGCAGCAAAACAGCCCCAGACCATCACACTACCACCACCATATTTTACTGTTGGTATGATGTTCCTTTTCTGAAATGCCGTGTTACTTTTACGCCAGATGTAACGGGACATACACCTTCCAAAAAGTTCAACTCGTCTCGTCAGTCCACAGAGTATTTTCCCAAAAGTCTTGGGGATCATCAAGATGTTTTCTGGCAAAACTGAGACGAGCCTTTATGTTCTTTTTGCTCAGCAGTGGTTTTCGTCTTGGAATTCTGCCATGCAGGCCATTTTTGCCCAGTCTCTTTCTTATGGTGGAGTCATGAACACTGACCTTAATTGAGGCAAGTGAGGCCTGCAGTTCTTTGGATGTTGTTCTGGGGTCTTTTGTGACCTCTTGGATGAGTCGTCGCTGCGCTCTTGGGGTAATTTTGGTCGGCCGGCCACTCCTGGGAAGGTTCACCACTGTTCCATGTTTTCGCCATTTGTGGATAATGGCTCTCACTGTGGTTCGCTGGAGTCCCAAAGCTTTAGAAATGGCTTTGTAACCTTTACAAACCTTTGTAACCTTGATAGATCTCAATTACTTTGTTTCTCATTTGTTCCTGAATTTCTTTGGATCGCAGCATGATGTCTTGCTTTTGAGGATCTTTTGGTCTACCTCACTTTGTCAGGCAGGTCCTATTTAAGTGATTTCTTGATTGAGAACAGGTGTGGCAGTAATCAGGCCTGGGTGTGGCTAGAGAAATTGAACTCAGCTTTCCAAAGATGTGATAAACCACAGTTAATTTATGTTTTAACAGGGGGGGGCAATCACTTTTTCACACAGGGCCATGTAGGTTTGGATTTTTTTTCCCTTTTAATAATAAAAACCTTCATTTAAAAACTGCATTTTGTGTTTACTTGTGTTATCTTTGTCTAATATTTAAATTTGTTTGATGATCTGAAACATTTAAGTGTGACAAACATGCAAAAAAAATAAGAAATCAGGAAGGGGGCAAACACTTTTTCACACAACTGTATATATTTATTGTTTTACCTAGCTTTGTTTTTTTAACACTCAATGGCTGAAGGAGGAGAAACGGATTTGTGAGTTGGGATTTAACCATGGGATTAAACTCTTAGTCAACAAAGAAAGGAGGATGAGTTTGTCTTTAAGTCAACAGCATTCGGTAAGTCAACTGCGTTTGTTTTTTTACATCTAATATCTGAATGGCCCTCCAGTGTGCAGCAGAATGCGTGTTCTGCTGCAGTGTTGTTGGATTGATTTGTTGCTCTGTTGTCATATGAATATATGTGACTGGTTCTTGTGAGTTTGTTCTTGTCGTTGTGTTAATTATATAGATTTGGACTATGTGCATTGTCCGTTACTTACGAAGCATACCGTCATGCGCGGAGTTATTGTTTGTTTTAAGCTAGTTTAGCGTAGCCTCTCAGAAGTGCGGTAACTCAGCTGTTTTTTGTTTTAGTTTATTTTGTTCCGGGTTCAGAGGTCACACAGCCCGTTGTCTCCTACGTGAGCGCAGTCCACAGAAAACATTATATTTCCCACAATTTAAGCTTCTGCATTTTCCAAATGCACTAGTATTATTCAAACGTATTGTTCGGTTGGTAAGCCTCGTACCGAACAGTTTAATACGAATACGTGTATTGTTAAACTCCTAGAAACAAATAATAACTGTAGCTTGCGCATCATCATGAGGTCATTAGTAGATGTTCCAGCTGCAGGACAGCAGTGAAGGCCCAGGTATGAAATGCACGGCCCGCCACTGGAATACCAACTTATTAATATTATATTCCAATTCTGCCAATAGATCCCTCTAAAATGCTACACATTGGATTTTTTAAGTTTAATGTTTTGACTAATTTATTTTTCAGCTGTAAAATGTTCTATTCAAGTGACATTCTTTACTACCTTAACATAAGGGATGTTTATGAAAAATAAAATGTTGCCATTATGCGTTTCCGTAAAAATAATCTCAACGATTTCTAGCGGAGAAATGTATAAAACTCAAATATAGACCGACCTCAAAATCCAGTATCATTCAGCCTCTACTTTAGATGATCAATATGGACAATAGATAAACAACAGAACTAGGGCTGCTATGAGCAATTCCTTTCATAGTCAAGTCACTATTTATTTCAATTAATCAATTCATGTATACAATTTCAGAAAAAACTAACTGAGGTGATATCCTTTTGCTTCTCTGGCTCACACCCAAAAGAAGGTTTCTTCTTTTATCTGTTGGTTCATGTCTCTTTACCTCAACAGATGCCTCTCCCCATCTGACTGTTCCTCAAACGGAGCAGCATTGTGGCACACCACCAGGGACACGTCAAAGTCATCATGGTGGTGCAGGCCCTCCAGATCCTTGTAGGAACCCGAGCTAAAGCCAGGAGGAGGAGAGGATAGAGAAGGTTGAAGTGAAGCGGTTTAGAAATGAGAATATACAGTACATGTGTACTGTGATTGGGATGTATTTCTACCTGTTCCACAGAGCCACTAGTGCATACTCGTGCAGGTCAGGCGTCCCTTTCTTGTTGTCTGTGGCGACGGCAGCCTTGGACATGCGGAGCGGTTTCATGCCGTAGGTGCTGGCGTGGTCAGTGATGTAGTTGTAGAGCTGATGAGCTGTTATCATCCCCGTGGAGATGGAGAAGCTCCCTGATGGACACAAGGTCAGAGAATCTTATGAAGACAATCAGGATTGCGTTCAAGTGAATCTTTTAAAAGAGCTCCTGCTCAGACTGAAGCAGCAGTGATGCATAAATACGTCATGAAAGGAAAACAATAAAAGCAGTTTGTCATCTGTTTTTCTGTGGCAGTGAAACCATTTGAAAGATTGTATTTTGGCCAGCAGTGAGCTGTGGGGCGAGCTTGAGGACATGCCAGACATGCAGGGCGGATAATACCTGCACTCAGACACACACCTTGAGGCAAATACCAAAGTACAATATAGCTGCAAATGGCCATTCTGGGTTCACAATCCTTTTCTGCTCAACAGAAAGAAGCAGCTCAATTGCCAGCGAGTTTTGGGCAAAGCTGAGCAAACCCCCTCAGCTGGTTTAGTTCTGTGTAAAGAAGGTCACTTATTGCACACTCAAAGTCCCCTCAGTCATATTTCTTGACATTAAGGTGTTGTGTTTCAACAGCCTAATGAAAAATATCCAGCGAGTTTGGTGATGTTTGGACAAACTGTGATTGATTTATGGCCATGATTGCGCCGGGCCCATGCACAAGTTTAAACCTGGTGGCGCCCCATATTGAGTGATTTCAAAATAGTGGTTCACATGTGGTTCAACATCGTCACGAGACGTATCCTGCAAGTTTCGTGATGAATGGCCCAACGGTTGTTGACTTTGGTCTAGTTATGTTTGTCCTTATGAAGTTTATTGGTCAATCTCTTGAAAACAAAACGTGATACTAGCAAGCTTTTGACAGCTTTTCATACGATTGGTCCAGTAGTTATCCACAGAAAATGTAGTTGCAATCGGAAGTAAGATTTAGGAGGAAATGTCAAAAATGTATTTTTCAGAAAATGGCGTCAAAAATTGTCTGGCAGACTTATATTGTTCAAGAGGCTATTTGTAGAGCACGTTGAGGTGGACATGTCTGTCCAATTTCAAGGCAATTAGACTTATGGTTTGATGGGCGTGGCCTCGCCCCGTTGTTAGCCTTAATCAAAGCGCTGCCGTGCGGCCAACTTCTTAGGAAGCACTTAAACATCATTTCCAGTTACTGAGCCAACTTTCATGTTTCTAATTTGTTCCAGCTCGTGAGAATTTGAGCCGCCCCTTTGGGGCTCGAATGCTAATAAAAGTAAAATAAAGAAGTGGAATTAGTCCACCAACAGCCATCAAACAGGAGATTTTGGCTTTTTAAGTAAAAGTGTTGTTTGTGGTGTACCCCGTTGTGAATGTGGAAGTACCATGTATGTTCTCCAACGGTTAAAGAGAAACTTTGCATCAAATGATGTATGCAGGAAAAGCAAAGCTGTACTGTTAAAGCACGATGATGATGTTACATGATGTTGGTGTTACTCTTTCAGTACCGTTACTAACCTCTACTGCTAGATATCAACCATAAATACTGTGTGGGTACTTACCGAAATGTGTCCACGTGTTAAGCATTTAAAGTTGTCCCTACTGGGTCCGATTCATAGGCCTGTTTATGTATTATTACTTAATCAGATAGTTCTCGATATAAATCTGCAAACTTCTTAAATGAATGCTGATGAATTGAACATATATTTTGTTTAATAAACTAAGGGGTGACAGCATGTATACATCCCCCAACTTAAAAGTACTGCTTTGGCGTCTGTGCCATTATGAGCCGGACCTTCTTTCCTCTCCGTCACTACCGCTGACATTGTTTTTAAGCAAACAATCCCAAACTAAATGTTACTTCTTAGCATCAGCAAGATACAGTAGTCGCAGGTAGAATAGAATTATAATAACCACGACTGGGATACTGACGGATGGAGTAACAGCCTGAGGCTTACAGTAGCTTTGAATGCATTGTGAAGGCAATTTGCATATTTGTTGCACCACTTAAGCCTAATCCAACCAAGACTCTTGGTCCACTGTGAGTTAATCACAAGGTATTCCGATGGAGTCACACAGTTTGCTCTTTCCATTTAAATATGACTTTACACCTGAGTCACCTTGGAAGACGTGGTTGCGGCCAAACTTGGGAATGTCTGGGTGATGGGAGATGAAGTCGTCCAGGAAGTCGGTGAGCTGGTAGCCCTGGCGCAGCGTCATGTGGCAGCCGACCAGGTACTGGTGGACCACTCGCAGGTGGAAGTCGTAGCTGAAGGAGTGAACGTGCATCAGGTCCCGCACCTTGTCGCACTCCTCGGTGAAGAGCATGGAGAGCTAAAGACAGAGGGGTGGACACAGTCATCACCGGCACAGAGCGACTAGCGGAAAGTCACGGGGCTAAAGAAGTCACAGCAAATCAAGTGTCTTCTTGATAAGTCTGGCCGTTTTCATTACACAGATTGCTGGGAGTGAATAGCATCTCTGACCGGTTATCTGTGTAATCATCCACGAGTGAACCTGCTTTGCATTTGAAGGAGTACAACCTGCCATTCCAGCTGCAGCCGGCCCCGAAAGCTTTGTGCGGTGCACCTTAAAGCCCTGCTGCTCCCATTGCTTCTTGGCCAGAGCCTTTTGTAAGCAACTTTGATATCAATCGCATTCACAATAGCATCTTATTTAATTAAATCCGACATCAAAAGGGGGCTGACAAAAGCATTAATTGCAAATGTGAATGGCTGCAGAGAGAGGCCGCAGTGTGCAGTTAATTACAGCACAATGAGAGTTTACGGGGAGGGCTGAACGCTCCTGCTGCGTTTACTTTCATCTGAACCATTTGCCTGGAACCTTTACAAACAGGCTTTATCAAATCAAAGAGGCGAGAAAACCTGCTCGGCTCTCTTTAGCGAGAGAAAACCTTCAACTGTGGGACCTCGCGGCACCTTTTCCCCGTCTCAATGCTTGTTCACAAACTAGCACAAGGGCGGGACACGTTCAGCATCATCACCGCCCTCATCCGCAGAGATGAGACAGAAGAATATTCTTTTGGCACAGTGGAATGAAAAAGACAAACATTAACATGTCTCTCCCCGGAGGTGTTCCCCGCAGTCTGGCAGACTAATTAAGTGTGACCTCTTCGCCTGCTGTCGATGGAGCCAGGAGGCCATTGGGACGACAAAAAGCTCTTCAGCTCAGAGGTAGCACATTTCCTGCGTGCGTCCTCTCCACTGTCAAGCCAACATTTATTATTTCCTAACCTGTAATCCCAAACGGTTCATGTTCTAGCTAATTAAACACCCCGTGTAACAAATAGTCAGGTTGAGTCGTCGGGGCTGCAGCTCGTCTCCCGTCAGCCTCTCTCTCTCAGCGGAGGTGAACTTAATGACAGCGGCTACATTGATGGTAGGAGCTGTAATCAGTCTGGGTCATACAAGAAGAAGAGAATACACAAAGCATGTTGATTTAAAAAAAAAAAAAAAAGAGCAGACAAGAGGAGTCATGATAGGAAAGCTTCATAATGGTGACATCCATTGACATCTTCTGTCCTGGAAAACAGAGATAATTAAACATGTATGTTATACAAACACTGTCATTTTGGTGGACAGTAAGGTATTTTACAAATGGGTAGCTAGTACAGTGATTTGACAAACGTTCTTGGATATAAATTCTTTCATTGTTCTCCATCTTTAATGTGGTAGTATTAGATCTATCTTTAATGTGGTAGTATAGATCTATCTTTAATGTGGTAGTATAGATCTATCTTTAATGCGGTAGTATTAGATCTATCTTTAATGCGGTAGTATAGCTCTATCTTTAATGCGGTAGTATTAGATCTATCTTTAATGCGGTAGTATTAGATCTATCTTTAATGCGGTAGTATTAGATCTATCTTTAATGCGGTAGTATTAGATCTATCTTTAATGCGGTAGTATTAGATCTATCTTTAATGCGGTAGTATTAGATCTATCTTTAATGCGGTAGTATTAGATCTATCTTTAATGCGGTAGTATTAGATCTATCTTTAATGCGGTAGTATTAGATCTATCTTTAATGCGGTAGTATAGATCTATCTTTAATGCGATAGTATAGATCTATCTTTAATGCGGTAGTATTAGATCTATCTTTAATGTGGTAGTATTAGATCTATCTTTAATGTGGTAGTATTAGATCTATCTTTAATGTGGTAGTATTAGATCTATCTTTAATGCGGTAGTATTAGATCTATCTTTAATGCGGTAGTATTAGATCTATCTTTAATGCGGTAGTATAGATCTATCTTTAATGCGATAGTATAGATCTATCTTTAATGCGGTAGTATTAGATCTATCTTTAATGTGGTAGTATTAGATCTATCTTTAATGTGGTAGTATTAGATCTATCTTTAATGCGGTAGTATTAGATCTATCTTTAATGCGGTAGTATTAGATCTATCTTTAATGCGGTAGTATTAGATCTATCTTTAATGCGGTAGTATAGATCTATCTTTAATGCGATAGTATAGATCTATCTTTAATGCGGTAGTATTAGATCTATCTTTAATGTGGTAGTATTAGATCTATCTTTAATGTGGTAGTATTAGATCTATCTTTAATGTGGTAGTATTAGATCTATCTTTAATGTGGTAGTATTAGATCTATCTTTAATGTGGTAGTATTAGATCTATCTTTAATGTGGTAGTATAGATCTATCTTTAATGCGGTAGTATTAGATCTATCTTTAATGCGGTAGTATTAGATCTATCTTTAATGTGGTAGTATTAGATCTATCTTTAATGTGGTAGTATTAGATCTATCTTTAATGTGGTAGTATAGATCTATCTTTAATGTGGTAGTATTAGATCTATCTTTAATGCGGTAGTATTAGATCTATCTTTAATGCGGTAGTATTAGATCTATCTTTAATGTGGTAGTATTAGATCTATCTTTAATGTGGTAGTATAGATCTATCTTTAATGCGGTAGTATTAGATCTATCTTTAATGCGGTAGTATTAGATCTATCTTTAATGCGGTAGTATTAGATCTATCTTTAATGCGGTAGTATTAGATCTATCTTTAATGCGGTAGTATTAGATCTATCTTTAATGCGGTAGTATTAGATCTATCTTTAATGCGGTAGTATTAGATCTATCTTTAATGTGGTAGTATTAGATCTATCTTTAATGTGGTAGTATTAGATCTATCTTTAATGTGGTAGTATTAGATCTATCTTTAATGTGGTAGTATCGACTGTCATCTAGTTTTCTGATTGAGTCCTTGTTGACATTAACAAATGAAACATACAATTTCATGTGAAACATCCAAAACCTTGTATGCCTACATGTGATTTGTTTTTTCTTTAACCTCTTGTGCTTTTAAATAAAATACAAAATTATGATTTATATTTGTAGTTTTTTTCTTAAGTACCTAATTTCAAATATGATGTCAAATGTATGTTTCCATCTTGATGAACAAATGTGGGACAACAATCATCCACAACCTTAGTTTTCTATAAACATATGAGAATGTTATGAATAACAATAAATACATATATGTGAATTCATCAAATGTGAAATGTTTTACACAGGTATGGAAATCTGAAAATACTAGAATCAGCCTATAAACTAAAGCCCATATGTACTGTGTGTTGTGATAATATTGCTACAGGCCTCAAATGACTTCTTTGACACATCAAATCACTGTTTTGCACTCAGTAGTTTTGCCTTATTTACGCTAGTGGGAACATGTAAAGTTTGAACAGAGGTGGGCCTAGAATTGAACCCTGGAGAACTCCACATCATTTTTGTTGCCTCAAATATGTAGTCATTGACACAAAATCAATCCCTCATTTAACTAGGATTTGAACCAAATCCAACCAAATGTCATGGTCACAGCCCTATGTTATTCAATCATGGCCCTTTAAACCCAAAGAGATGCTAGAACTGAGAGTGGAAGTAGGCCTGGAAGGAAGTCCTAGCTCCAGTCAACCCCCTGGCAACCAAAGATGCAAGAGGAAATATAGTACGATGATCAGAGAAAGGGCAGAGGGGACAACAGTTACACAAATACAAGCTGAGAAACCCACGACACCCAAACCAGCAAGCACAGAGGCGGACAGCCTGTTGAAAGTCAAGACGGAAAAGGAAATCAAACGAGCGCTTGACTTTTGAGGCCTGAACCTCAAAGAGAAGATATTTCTATCACAGACCTTTAATGACGTAAAACCATCTTCATCCAGCTAGACCTGCTACTGGCTTTGTAGTCTAGCTGTATGTCGTAGCAACTGTCCGTCCCACAAGTATGAAAAAACACTTTGAATACTGCAACCCATTCATTATGGAAGAGACAAAAACACAGACATGTAGATTTGAAAAGGAAGAGACCAGGACTGATGGCAGCAAGCAGAGCGGCGGGGAGGGGTGAAGCCTGATTGTAGTGAGACACCCCTCCCTTGAGAATGGCTGGGACATACCGCACAGTCTGATACTGGGCTGGCATCTGGAAACGGCTTGCAACGAGGTTTGGTGAGGAGGCTGCCCTGATGGAGAGATGACATGAGGTGGGACTAGGCAGACACACACAGATGGGATGAAAGGAAGACTGAGGAGATACTACAGTAAGAACATGGTTTCTCAAACCTTTTCCATGCTGCAGAAAGGCAATGAGACACACATTACATAGGTACACATTAGAGCTGTGGACCTCCAGCTCATAAGACCGGTGTCCAGAGGTCATTAGAAGAAGATCATGAAATCTGTTGTCCAGTGGACCATTTTACCAAGCTATCCGACTAGTCAGGAAGTCCACTACTGAAACCACTAGGCAGCACAAGTTACTGTGTAAAACACCACTGATTGTATATACAGTATTTACATACATTCATCAAGTTATAGTGCAATGGCAATCTCCTATGCATAACATCACCTTATGTACCGGTGCATTAGCCCAGCTGTTCCCCTCTGTGCTGCGGTAAACTGAAGACACATCCAATGCAAACAGAAACACTTCTGGTGGCTGTTTCATTACAAATGCATTTAATGTGAAGCAGTAGGTTTTTATTGCGAAACTACAGTTACCGCTAACTCCTCAATTTGCAGATTACATCCATTTCTTTCATATAAATCATCACTTCATCATTTTATCCTATCAGACATGTGTGTAAAAGTGTCATCATTAGCATATACATTCTTGAGTTATGGCCAAAAATGTGTTTTGTGAGATCACAGTGACCTTTGACTGACCGATTGGAATCAGTCCATCCTTAAGTCCGGGGGGACGTTTGTGCCAAATTTGAAAAAAATCCCTCAAGGTATATCTGAGATTTCACGATCACAAGAATGTGTAACTTCTGAAAAGCATAATGTCCCTCTTACAAATGGACACACAGATCCATGAGCAACCAAACAAACCTACAGCCTTTCTAATATTACCTCATGTTTGCAAACTAGATAATGCTGCGGAAGTGTACTGATAGAATGACTCCTCTATACTTGTGCTGCTGTGTTCTTCCCCTCGTCACAGTAGGAACAGCACTGGTGTTTACAATAACATCCACAACGGCTTCTGTTCTATTCACACGTCCCAGTAAACCATGACGGTGTGACGGCGGGACCCTGAAACTCAATTAAGACACCAACAATTTGATCATGCACGCCTGTTCTTTACACATATATACATACGTATATATACACACACACACACCCCGGAGGAAACAAATGCCATGAGATCTTTGAAAACATCAGTCTGTGCCTTTGTCACATCAAAGTGCACTGGTTCCAGAATGTGAAAAGGGAGGAGTCACACGTGGGAGAGAATGGAGCCGGCCTGTGACGCTCCCCTAACAGAAGCAGGGCTTCAGCAGGAGATGAAGCTGAGGGTCAGGGTCACATCTGAAGAGCCTGAAGTCTTTCACAAATGCTAAATCTCACCTCTGATCATGTGTAGACCACACAGTAGAGCCATCTCTGAACTCAAATGATGTATTTAAAGTTACAGGAAACTAGATTTAGAGTCAGGTTTCTTCTACATCTATATACGGGCAAAGGGTTTTGAAGTTACAAAAATATTTTAAAAAACTGCTCATCTATCCAGAATATTTTGCTAACGGGACATTATGTTAAAAGGCCCTAAATTCAATATTCAGATCAAACAACTATTGTCACTGTAAAGATATGATGAGTCATGGCTGCCTGAGCAGTGAATGAAGACACTCTCCCATGGTGGGTGTTATATAGCACCTCTAGAAACATATCTGTCCATCAATTTTCTGTCTCATAACCGTCTTGAAACCATTGGACTCCAGCAGAGGAGGGTTAAAATAAATTGGACGGTGCAGTTCAGCTGATAAGCTACAACATTCCCTCAAAGCTTAGACAAAGTGCTACTGGCTAACGGCAACTGTCAGGGGAAAGTTTCCCAAAGTTTAACTTGAAGTGAAGGATTTGCGCGGCTTTACTTCAACCCTGCAACCAAATTCCAGGAATGAATTGATTTGGCTGCAGATTTTGGTATTTAAAATACCGATGTGAGCAAATATACATGTTTCACTGTAATAGTTCAAACTAATTAGCCTGTTGAATGTCCCTCAGTATTCCTCCCTGTGAAGAAACACTGCCAAAGTGCTTTAACACCCAGCCTCCCAAAACAGGAAGCAAATAGTATTTAAGCAAAGAAACAACATGAAAGCAAATTAATAGCAATTCATGCCATCTTGTAAGAGCTGATAGAAAGACCACAGAATAACCCTTAAGACCTCCTCAGTCACACATGCACAGCGCTGAGCTTCAGTGTCTTAGACATACTTCACTTCTCAGGCAGCTCTGCATGTTTGTCTGCTGGACAAAGAAACTTCTTTCTTTCTTGCAGTAATTCATCTGTGGGAATGCACGGCGTGACAGCGTATGGATTGGAGAACGCAATGCAGTCTAAAAAGTGCCATCGTGTGAGTAACACCCTGTGAGTGGAAGTACTGAAGCAAAGCTATTTTCTCTCCAGATGAAGAATCGCTCTCGGGGAGCATCAGGATCTCATCTTCACAGGCGGGCTACCTTTTGAAAGGTTCTGAACCAAAAACAAAAGAGATATATCCAGTGTCAACAACGGATAGAAGCCCAGGTCCAGAGAGAAATGCTTGTTAAATATGGTACATTTGGAGGTCAAAGAAATACAGAAATGTATAAAGATGTGCTGCCAAATTAACGCATTTTGAATTTATCTCACAATTTCTGGACCTGGATTTATTGTCATTCTACTTAACAGAAACATTGTTCAAATAACGGTAGCATTAGTAACAGCTGTTGGTGCAGTAAAGCAATGTTCCTTCATGCTGTTTGTCAGAAGAGGCCGATGGGGATGCTGCCAGGATGCAAACAGCTCGGCTGCCATTTCCAGACTCTACTCCCTTTAAGAACGTCGCATCACTCTTTCATCTGTTCACATGTCCATAAACGACATATGTTTATGTTCTCTTTTAGTGGCCGCTGACCGTCGCTCTCACCAGTTAAAATGACGAACGTCATTGGCGGTCGGTCAGCTGTCGCTAATTAACATGACTGTGAGTAACTCGGTGGCAGACCACAATGAAGCTCGGCTGTTATCTGCTCTGTTTGCTCTCTGCCAAATACGATTGAATTTATAAGATTTGGTCATATCCTGGGTGATTAAACTAGTGCCCCAAATGTGGTGAAAATAGTCCCCAACAAATACATTATTGGTTACAGAGAGTCACAGACAGGGAAGAGAGGGAGTATCGAGACAGACTAGCCCATTGTTGGTTTCAGTCTTTTCATGGCATTTGTTGACAATAACAATAAATGCAGCTTAATCCTCTGATAACTGTAGGTTCTATGAGCAAAAGCCTCCACTATTGATGACCAGAGAAATCAGAGAGCACCAGCTGCACAAACTTCATCAACACATAAGCCCAGAAATGGGACATCACACAGACTATTACCAAACTTTCCCCCAGACCTGTAATCTCAGCAAAGACCATCTGGCACCAAAGATGTAGAACGACAGAAAAACCCAGAGCAATGTTATCACAGCAGCAAAATACAACACGACTACAGCAAAGAGCACATAGCAGCAAACACCCTCTCAAGCATCGCTGCACCATGGACCACCAAGTAAAAACACAAGACTAAACATCTATTTGTATTTCTATTTGTTTTTCAGTTGCCCACTCTCTCTGACCCCCAGGACCCTGAAGACCCTCGGCCAGTTGGACCTTTCTTAAGAATCCCTGGAACCCGATTCAGGGCCCAGAACCTTCCCCCACAGGCACCTGGACCCTGCTGTAAAACCACTGCTACACAAGGAGATCAGTTGACCTGCGGTCCTCTTTCATGCTTTCAATCCTACAAAACCCCACGGAGGGAAGAGCCACAGCTCAGAGTGCAGCTTTCTGTCAGTCATTTACCTGGGAGTTGACTGTCTGGCCCATGGGGATCCGGGAACACTCCAGTGCATACTGCTTCACACAGAAGTAACACCCCTGGAGGAAGGAGAAGGCATATGGAGAACACGTGATTATTTCATGAAAAACACATCCAAGGGGAGAATGGCACTCTGAAGTTTACTTTACTGTTCATCGGCATAGCTGCAGCTTTCAAAGAGACAGGATGATAGTTTCAGACCTTTCAAATGGCCTCCAATGGAAACTCAAGACTAATTGAGCCACACAAGCACAACATTAAGTCCCAGTGGGTTCATCTCCCACTGAGCCTACTGTGGCTATTTAAAGCTGTAACGAAGAACAGAACAAAAACCCAGACACCAGGAAACTAATTGTGATGTTTGTCTGGAAATAATATGTCTGGAAAAGCAGACAATGCACACGGGGGTCAAACTCACTGTACTTTGACAACATGGAAATGCAATCGCACGTTAGTCCTAGTCCCGCTAATATCTCCAGGTCACAGTCAACCCTTTGCTTTGTTTCACTAGTCTTGTCTCAGTTCCAGAGGAAACAGTTGTATTATGTCTTCTATGGCTCCGCAGGAGCTTTGTCAATTCTGGGAAAATTGAATTAGTGATGAACAGCACTGGTGTTTACAATAACATCCACAACGGCTTCTGTTCTATTCACACGTCCCAGTAAACCATGACGGTGTGACGGCGGGACCCTGAAACTGATGGGCTGGGAAACTACAAACTGTTGAAAGAAGGTCTGCGTAATAGACTGAGGGTAAGGAGCTTGAAAGGATGGAATGCCATTAAATGTTATCAAAATGTCATGGTCCCCAGATGATGAATCCTAATACATTTGGGGATCCGCTGACTTTTCTCATCTAGCACCATTATCAGGTCAATATTGATAGCATGCTAACACGCTAAACTAAGGTAGTGAACATGGTGAACATTACACCTGCCAATCATCAACATGTTTTCATGCTTGTGAGCCTTTTAGCCTGCTGACGTTAGCATTTAGCTCGAAGCACCACTGTGCCTAAGAACTGGCTCACGTAGCTGCCAGCATGTCTTGAAGTGATATTAGGCTGCATTCAAAACTAGATATATATATCGCTGTGAAAAATGGATTGTGGGTCGGAACAGGCAAAGAAGCACGCTGGCTTACATACTGCAAAATGCAACCGGATGTAAAAGGAGATTGTGGTATTTTGCCGCATTTGACAAACTATGTTTTGGGACCAACTAAATCTTCTTCTAGCATACACAAGAATAAGGTCATATAGGTAGTGTTGTTCAACAACAAAGCCACTGGTTTACACTAACTTTAGTGTTTGAATATCAACCAAAAGAGACTTGAAATCCATCCAACTTTGTCAGTTACTGTAACATGATGCAAACCATATTTTAAACTCCTGACTATTTTAAGAAGATGTATGAAGTCTGTAAAAAGTTGTTTTCATAGCACAATGTCACAAACTGACATCAACAATCGTCTGGGGGAAGTCATTGTTAAGATCTGTGGTATGCTCCACAAAATTGTCGGCAATATCATGAAAAACACACATGAACCGTCCCAAATGTGCTAAAAAGGCACCAACACATGTACCTTTGTGATGTTGGATGATTCTGAGTGCCCTTCGTCATCCTAATCTCACCTGAAAAGCCAGTTCCATCAACACGATGCCCCCTGGCAGCGCCCTCTGGAGGTGATACGCGGTGGTGCCCGATGCTGCAATCTGCAAAGGTAATTTACAGAAGAGTCATACAATCACAGTTTGTCTAATAAAGGTGTTTGAGCTTTAAAGAGAGTAATAAAGCCCCTGAACCAATTTTGTGAATCGGGACTGGTACTGTTTAAAGAATACATTTACATTTATTAAACAGTTAGAACAGAAACTAAACATAGCTTCTAGCTGCAATGTTTACAACAGCAAAGCCAAAGTCTGTCTATTGTTTTAACAAGATGTTAAATTGTAGATGTCATGAGGGGACTTTTAACATTATTTCTTACTTGTGCCTGTGCACCTGTGACTACAACCTTGGGAGGACGTTTATTGACCTAACCCCAACAATGGAGGGCACCGGAACAGGAAACCCTATTTGAAGGGGAACCAGACTTTAACACAACACCAGCAGTGGATGGAGACTGAGCCAAGCAGTGGAAAATATCGCTTATGCAAATGATCATAAAATGATGTAAATGTACATATTTTCTGCTCTTCGTCAAGTACCTGATTAAATATCTTCATTATTACAAATTTAGAACCAGTTCCAGGTCAGAACAGGGTTTCTGTAGAGGGCCAGTCCATATTTGTGAGTTATTGAAGTAGTGTGCACCCAAGTACAAGGAAACTCTAATCCGAGCCTCCTCTCACTGACGGTAGCAGCAATGAAAAGGTTACCGCTACCTGACATGCTTCCTGAACGCCCAGCAGCTAGTTGAGTGCCGCACTGCACGGCCTTTTTTCATTGCTGCGACACCAGACACATTCTATCACCATCGTCTTCGGAGGCATGAATGCAGTTAAAATGTTTACAACAGCAGAGCCTTTTTGTAAAGGTCAGAGGTCAGACGAGGATCAAGATCTGAATTCAATAACAGCTCAAACACCTTTAGTGAACAGCAATGTACCAGTTTCTAACGCTATAACAGCCTAAACGGTCTTGATCTCTGCTTTAGATAGTGTATGTAGTAAGTAACCGTGTTGAACTTAAGCACTACTTCTATTACTAATTATTCTAGCTTCTAAAACATATATTCAGAAACTACAAATGAGATATAGCTACAAGGAACAAATGGAAGAACTGTTTTTGGATGCATGGACTCACTTTTAATGAGACACTCCAAATGTAGAGGGGCCACTGTTACAATAGCAGCCTGGCTCGATCCCGTGTGTGTGTGTGTGTGTGTGTGTTTGGAGAATAAGATTTGTGCATCTCTGAGGTTAACGCTAACCTTAGGGCTGTCCTCGCTCTTCTGCTTTACATAAGAAAAAGACATCCTCCCTTCCGATGACATGGAGCTCAGCATGGCAGCACGAGCCCGGGCGATGCTGTAAGAGATGGGGGGGCGAGGAGGACAGGGGTCAGATAGGGTCTGGTTAAACCAGAGAGGTCTGGACCCGAGGGACAACGGACCGCCAGCAGCGCGTAGCCGAGCCGTGAGACATAATTCAGAGAGAGTCCCACGGTCTGAGCCTAGAAAGTGACAGGCATCTGCCCCGCATCTGCTCTGGTTACATCAGCCACGGGGCGGCAGCGCTGCGAGGTCAGAGGTCAGACCAGGATCAAAACACATGTGATGACTAACGGATGAGTGCTGCTCTCAGTGGAGGAAGAGAGGACACTAAGAGGGGCAGAAATGGAGCGATGCATTTTTGAAAGTTTTGCACGAAAAAATGAGCAGACACACTTTGTGATGGTGCGTAACACAAAGCACCCATTGACTAATGCAACGGTCAGCCAGTTCATCCATTTCAAACAGCAAACAGAAAGCTTCCAACGTTGTTTAAAAATGGTGTCCTACTTGAAAATGTGTTAAATACAATCTACTGATTTGATGCGTGTCTTCTTGAGGATAGCTTCACATACATTTGAGACTGATTTGATCAAAGGGGAAGCCTCAAATATCAGGACAAATGTAGAACAAACGATATTGGTAAAGAGAAGCAATGGTCACAAGCAGACATTCAACAACAATTAAAGGAAAGTTTTCTCTTTCTTGTTTTTGCAGAGACAGACCTGCGAGCTGGAGACTGAGGTCGGACCTGCACGAGAATGAAGCCCATGCTCTGCAGGTACTGGACGTACTGCTGGAGGAAGGTGCTAGAAATCTCCAGCAGCCAAGGCTCTTCTTTCAGACGGCTGGGCAGCATGTCGGCCGAGTCAGTGCTGTAGCTTCGGTCTCGACCGGACGCCGTGGAGTCGCTGGAGCGATGGCGTTTCTGGCACACAGAACAGCGGACATCACGTAAACACACAACAACTCCTTCATTTCTGTGCCATCGTGTAGATTAAAGTTATTTGTATGAACTTTTACCTGATTATAAAACTCAATGTCATACACATATGCATCTGTATGACCTCCATCAGTAAACAAGACCATCGCCGAGAAGATTGGCTATTTCCATATAGTTATTCTTAATGCTTGTTATTGGTGCCACCAGGGTCCGGTTCTCTCAGGTTCACCAGAAACTGCTTCAGCAGCAGCTCCTCCTCCTGCAGCTAGGAGCAGAGCTTCCCTGGGACCGCTGAAGGGAAGGGAGGCGTGGAGAGAACCAGAACCAGAACTGTGCTGAGCAGACTGTCAGACCCTGCTGCAGTAAAATGAGAGGTTTTGAAAAGGGACTCTGGTGCTCTTAAACACTACCGCTTTTGCCCACAAAATGAAAGTTTGTGGTAATGGCTTGAAGCACACAAAACTTACTTTAAACTATGGCTAACAGACACTAGGTTATAATAGCTTGATGATGTCCTCCCTAGTATTCATGAATCCATTGTATCCCCAAAGGCCTCTCAAAGTAAGTTGGTCAAGGATGAGCTCAGACTAAGACCATGTCCACACCATTCCATTTTTATAACGCATACGTTTTGCTAAGTTTACACTGAGCGTCCACACTACGCCCGAGTTTTAGTGCACCGAAAACAAATGTGTTTAAAAATCCTCCCGAGAATGGATAAGTTTGGAAGCTCCGGGGTTAAGTCCTAGTGTGGACGTGCGTAAACGTATCTGTTTTAAAACGATGACGTCGACACCAGCATTCACTACTTGATTGAGTCTTTACAGTGCCCTTCCCTGATTGGTCACGCCCCTTTCACACAACCCTTTCCCGTAAAATCACAAACAACATCCTTGATTATCGATCGACTACCAGGTTAATTTAACATGGACAGCTGATTACAGGCGTTGCTGACCTCGTTGTGTATTCTATCAGCTGTTGAGCAGTTCAGCATTTTATTATTCTACGAATGCCGACATGCGGAAAAAGCAGCTGTTTTGGAGCGAGCGGCGTGTCCAGAACATTATCAGAACTACGGAGCGGACGTCTCAAGTCACGGTTTGAGGCTTTGAGGACGATGACGGACACAAAACGGCAGATTTTCTTTTCCTTATTAATGCATATTTTGTTCTGCACAACTATTGTGAAGTCCACACGTAAACTGTAAAGGAACAAAAGCAATAATTGCCCTCCAGTATGACAGGGACTTCAGCCACCAGCAGAGCTACGAGTGACAACGACACCGAGAGGAAACGAGAGAGAGACGTGTGCTGACCACATTGATGGACCGTTGATTTGTAAGTGTTCATTTTAAAGTACCTTTGATGTGTGTGTGAGTGTGAGTGAGTGAGAGAGAGAGAGAGAGAGAGACCCGCAGCCTTGTAACTAAGTAAGATCTTAAGTATCAAGCACGACTCTTTATTGTTAAAGACTACTATAATACTAAGCAACCAATCTACTTGATGTGAAGAGTCATGTGTGCTGAATCATTCAGGTGTGCTGGTATGGACGGAAATCATTTCGCAAACAATGCTGAAACGCCCGTGTGGATGGAGATGGTTTTAGTTTTAAACCCTGGCTTTAAACAAAAGGGATGAGTGTGTTCCCCACAGACCGAGCAGGTCGCCTGTTGTCTTGGAGTACCCGGGCTATATGGAGTTTCTGGGTAACGTCCTGGATTACACATGGACCATGTTCAAAGTCTTCATGGCTGGTGACTGGTCCTGGAGGTGGACCCATTCAAGCTTAAGAGGAGGCCTTTTCAGGGCTCGCTCGGCGGACAGAATGAGCAGAAGGACAGAACAAATAAAATAAGTAAAATTACCGCCACGTGATTGTAGCCTCAACCAACTACTACAGTTGCAGTTTGCATCCAAGTCCATCCAAAATGTCATCACTTCATCATTTTCCAAATCCACAGGCAGTGGAAACAAAACTGAGCAAGTCCTGAAGTAGGAGGACCAACCAATCTCTCTGGCACAGGTCCATGTGCAACACGAGCCCTGAGATGCCCAAGGCCCTGACATATGGTGGGCTCAAAGTGTTGGTGTGGAGGTGTGCTGGTCCCAAACCACAGTAAGAGCCTGTCGTCTGCAGCTCTTTCAGCCCACTGTGGCTGTTTGAGCAGACATACCTTCACTGGAGGCTGAACGATCTGCTCCTCTTGGATCTGCTTGCGGAAGATGGGGTCGAAGAGGAGAGGGGTGGCACAGTAGTGGACCAGCCTGGACGACTGCTTCAGGGTCTCCAAATCAGTGCCCTGTTGAGACAAACGTGTTCGGATAAGATAGTGACATCAAGGATTTTAAAAGATGGATACTAAACGCTGTACACGGGCCTTGATATTCAGATCCAGACATGACTACGATGCAGTCACATCATATCTAATCTTGATTTAGTCCATCCAGTGGCATGAAAATCCACCTAAAACCCAATTGCCAGTGGTCCCCGTCGTGTCCGGGTCAAGCTGTAGATCTCCTCTTGGACGTGCTTGAGTTCGAGTGCTCTGTGGGTGTCTGTTGAAATATCTAATTCATGAATTTAATGCCACCGTGTAGCTCCTGTTGAGATGTCACCGTGGAAGACGGTGACATGAAGCTTTTTTAATTAACCCCAGATATTCCCCACTTTGAAAAGAGGCGATACTAAATGATTTCCCCCGAGGAATGAACCGGAACTGTGAATCCGTAAAGCCATCAAGTGGTGAGAGGCACCACTCCCCCAGGCTTTGTCGAGTCCAATTAGCTTTATTTCATATTAAGCTACTTTCAACGTACAGAAATGTAATACTCCTGACTTACTGGTCAGATCCAAGTTGTTGTTGATTGCTCACATTATGCTTTTTTTATTGTGTCCAATATCTAACACCATTCAGACCTTTCTGAACCAACCCACGAGCAAAAGCACAATATCACACCAGATTTACAAACCCTTTTAACTGGTTGTATCCTCAACCATGACAAACCCTGCGTTGTTTGAATGCACACACAGAGCCTTGGGATTCTTCTGTGTTAACTATTACACAGAGTCTGATGTCTTGATGGTGAGCTCCACAGAGCTGCGTGTCATGACTATAATCACAAAAGGAGCAAGTACAGCAACAGTTGGAGCTGAGCTGTGTTGGTAGTGCAGCCACGTTCTTCTGTGTCTTTTATCAGCTATTTCTTGGTGTGTATTCAAACTTGTAAACGGTTAACTACTAAACCTGTTTGGTTTTCTCGCAATGCGGAAACATTACAAACAAGTTAGTCCTAACTGTCCCTCTGCTGAATACTTCCAGAACTGCTGTGTTCACCTTTCCTCGTGAAAGTGATAGATTGAAGTGAAACAACCTCAAATGAGACTTGTGTCGTTGTTAAACATCAGACAGATGTCAGATATCAATGTGACTTGATCTGCACATGAGGAGAATCAATAGCAGCTGTCCACTTCCCCCTGCAGTGTGAACATAGCCTTCAACTATTACAATACTGTATTCAAAGCATCTTGATACACTATTCAGGGCATTAATCTAACAGCAAACAATTATCTTATTAATGTCGAGACATAGCGGAGTAATGTCTACTTGAGCAGTGTGCGCTGCAATCCAGCGTCTCCTTGCTTTTGTTTACAAAGGCTCTGCACTGCGTTCATAAGGCACTTACAGCTGATACAGTGTCATCGTGGAAGGGTCACACCCACCCTCCGGACCCCCCTCAGGTAAACACGGTTAGCTCTGTCAGCGCGTGGTGCGTGTCCACAGGTGCGTTTTTGGACGAGGGGTTCCCGTCATTCAAACCGTCCAACATGGTGGCCTGTTTGGAAACTTTTCTTCTTATATTACATAAAATAGTTCACCGAAAGGTGTTTCGGACAACATTTGAGGAGAGATAAATTCCATACATTTGCTAGATCCGTCTTCATTTTAGATCGACAACGGTCAGTTTTTCTGGAGTTACCAGAGGTGGCGAGTCTTGCTGGACGTCCCTGATTTGCATTAAGTAGCCAAGACTCAACTTTATGCAATGCCATGTTGGGAGCCGTGTGGAAGCAACTCATTTGGAATTTAGCACCCAGTTACAAATATTTTGCCACGTCTCAGAACCATGACTTGGGCTACTTACTGAAATGGGCATGTTGGATTGTGCTGACCTCTGCTGCCACGTCACAAACAGGTTCTCTATCTTCATCTGTTTCTCCAGTTCTGTCAGCACAAACACAGAGTCATCACCCTTTCTGTCCAGTGTGGGGTTTGATGGGCTCATAGGACAGGAATGATATTATTATTATTAGTATTATTAGCAGTAGCAGTAGTAGTAGTTGTAGCAGTAGCATAATTAACCTCTTCGCTCAGCAACTTTGATCTCCAAGAGCTGGCCGCCGTGTCGGGCCACCACGTCCCCCTCCGTCAAGGGCCGGATGGCGCACACGTCCCTCAGAGCCTCGTCAAAGGGCAGCAGCTCAGAGGGGAAGTGGAGTGGAGCGAGACTTCGGCCAGAGCTACCCAGCCTGCCCTGCTCTTTACTGGGCAGAGGAGGCACTGCGCTACGCAGCAACGCATCAGGCTCCATGGAGGGGCTCAGGAACGGGTTGGGGTCCTGGAAGAGAGAAAGGAAGACAAGGGCAGAGGACAACATGTGGATGGTTTGACTTTAAAGGCTTCACCGAAAAGACAGCAAAGACAGAGAGGATTGGTTCTATTAAATAATAACGCTTCCTGTTAGAGTGAAAGCATCATCTAACCAATTTTAGGAATATTCAAGTTCAATTCTATCAATGGCCATCTTCTCTCCACTGAAGACTTTAGAGATGAGCTCAAATGTTGTTTTTCTTTCATCTAACTTAGTTACTTATTCCTTGTAGTTGATACTCATATTGTTTGTTTATGTTGTTTTTATAACACATTGAAATATGAAATATTTTCAAATAACTATCTTCATTTGGATTAAAAAGCAGAAATCCTGATTTCATTAAAGAGATAAAAGACTCTTACAAGAGACATGGCACAGAGGAGACAGCTCCACTGGCTGTCCTCACAGCTACACTTGTTTCATTAACCAGCCAAGGTAGGGACTCAGAAGGCCTGGTTCTGTGGAGTAGATTGGAACTAACCCATTCGATCAAAATGATGAATGATGAAAATGAGCAAAGACGTAATAAGTGCAGATCAAGATATCTAGCCCTCACTACAGTAAAGTGCTTTCCTCCTAGAGGGGAAATAAACCACTTCAAACCTTCATCTGTGGGCACCTCAATGCTAAGACTGGAGAGAAAGCTGACGCTGCAAACAACCAGGAACTCTTTGGCCCACCTGGAGGAACCTGCTCTCCTCTCCCTGAACTCCCCCCTCCACACACTCTTGATTCAATTACAAACAGTAAAGTGCAGCTCTGCCCCACGCTTGGTTTGTGCATAATCAATAGTAGGTAAGGAGGAGACTCCGCTCTTGGCAGCAGTACGGTAGACTGTGCCATGACAGATTAATGTCTGCATGATCAGCTGGGATGCTAAAGATTGGGGCGTCTTTCAATCGGAAGATTCATTCCATCCTTCCACCATCCAACGTATATAGAGTATTTTCCCTGCACCGTCTATTGGCGTTAGTGGTTGTTATCATCAGTGGCTACATACATGTCCAGAGCATTGTTCGTGTGCCCTGGTTGCTGTTGAAAAAGGAACTTTTGGGCGAGTTTGCTCAGCGGAGCAGCTCAGGGCCCAGATGCCCCAGTGTGGCAGAGCTGGCTGCGCCGTGCCTCACGGGCTGGAGGGCTCTAAGTGTGCGCTGGTGCTCCCTCTGCTTCTCATCAGGACCATGACAGATGAAGCTCTGTTCAGGCAAATTTTCTGCTGCTCTGACTCTGCCTTCTGTCCGCACTCATTAGTGACGCAGTGATGAAGAGCGGGGCCGTCGGAGGGAAAGGGGAAAAAAGTTTGGTTCTTTCCATTCTTTGAGCTTGTTTTGTAATTGGCCGTGGGGGAGAGGCCAAAAGGGCAGTTGGTGTCTTCTGTGAAACGCTGCTCTAATAAATCCCTGCTGCAGCCCGCTCCACACAACAACAGAGGGGCAACACGGAGCGTGACGCTTTTCTGTATTCTGTAACCTTTCTTAATTCAAGCTCAACTGCGTCGCATGCTTTGTGACGCAGTCGCCACGGCCAGATTGACGCGGGCCGTATTAACCCATCCAGCCCACTCCCTTCCTCCCACTCTGTCCATCCTTTTATTCCCATGCTGGGAAACTAGCAGGCCAACGCTTCTCTGAGTGGAGATTTAATTTAACAAAAATGTATTTACTTTGCTGCACATCCCTGAACCACAACAGCAGGAGCACACTGGTAATGTGAAACAGTCTGAGCTCCTACACATACCACTTGAGCATTGTCACATCAGTTGAGATTGTGCACGTCACCAAATCAAACTACTAACAGGATCCACTTTGCCTGGTTGGTCGTTGCGCCTAGTTTAATCTTCATACCTTCCACCCATTCAGCATGACACGAGGGCCGTCGTTGCACTGGAAGCAGAATTATTGCAGCTCTCTTGCAACACTTTGGGGCTCAAGCCTTGCTTTCCTAAAGAGGTTCTCATTATTAATCTAATTATTACATTTAATGGGACAAAGAAAGTCTGTACACAGTTGAGGGACACTGCCCTTCTTGCAAAATCTCCAGTGCTCCCGTGGTGTTCTACACTGCGTCAGGTCTCCAGCTTCTGACCAGAGTCTCTCTGCACCACCGTCCTCCTACTCGCCAGTAGGAGCAGTGAGGCTGTATATGACAGCTGACTCCTGATGTGAACGCGGAGAGGAGAGCAGGTGGAGGAGTGTGAAGGAAGGCGGGTTGTTGAATATGCTGAGCAAACAAGTTTTGCCACTGGAAGTACACTTAAAAAAACTACAGGCCGTGAAAACTCCCCCGCTCAGACCTCTCTGCACCAGAGCCGGTCGTAAATAATGCAAGAGGATAAATGGGATCTGACGGGGACTAAATTGCATCGAGGTAGTTAAGCGTTTCATTTAGAAAAAACAAGGCCGTCGACCTGACGGGGGTTGTATTTCCAGGACGTGATCAACAGGAAATGCAGAGGGGGAAGGAATAGAGGAGAATAAAATGCTTCGTCGCGTAGCTGGGAAATCTTGTTTTGGTTTGTGCAGCAGAGTCCATCAGTCGCACATTGATCTGCGGCTCCATATTTAATACAGGAAGCTCCAGCAGTTTTGCTGAGATGCTCAAAACACAAAACATGCAGCAACAAACTGCAGGGGACAGGACCATGGAAGGGAGTCCAGCATCTATACTGAATGTCACCTGGAACACTGGTTTCATCAGGAATTGATTCAATTTTAACTCAAAAATTCACTTCAATTTACTAATAACTCTGCAAGTACATAGTTTCAATACTAGCCAACGAATACACTTCAATCTAAATAACAAGGCAGCTTTCGTCTTTTTGTCTCGTCGGACCACAGACTAATCCCATTTTGTAGGAGCACTGGTGGACCTTTGGAAGCCAGGTAAAACCAGCACTTGTTAACTTTCATTACTTTACTTGATGGAATGTAGTTATGTTTGCTCACAGCGAAGAACCCACCGAGTTATGGTTCCACTCTGTAGTCTGTGGGGCCTATACAAGTGCTGCAGTGCTGGTACAACTGCATGGGATCTGTAGTTTCTGAGATGGTAATCATTTAAATGGTGGTGGATTTGATAAAATCATGAAGTGCTGTAGGAGTAGTTATTTATCCTAAACCCCAATGACGTACTGAAGCTAGGGTCATATGTGCAAGGCATTATGGTCACTGTAGTTCACTGACATGCTGACTTGTTATCAGAACAGTTAGAGAAATGTAATGTATCGGAACAATGGAAGTTAGTGTCTCTGGCCGCGTTTACACTTGTCTTTTGTCATCCTGCCTGTCTGTACGCTCCCAGATCTCTCTCCCATTGGGATCCAATCCGCTAGCTAGTCCACATGCCGAGGTGGCCTGGCTTGCATCTAGTTCTGATCTCAGTGAGTTGTTGACAGCATGTGGGGACAATCCAGACAATTTATCACACATAGGTCTCCATCATCTCCCCCCCCCACCACCACCACATGGAGTTTCTTTACAGATGAGAGCAAAGGGAAGAAAGGAGGAAAACCGGGACTGGAGCACAGCTAAGACCTGCCGTCTGAGTCCTGGTTAGTTACTGCTGATGAAAAAACAACATTTGCCGATAATGTTCCTTCAAAATAAAAGATTTTATGTATCAAAATAAGTCTTAATCAAATTTGTTTATCCACAGTTATACAGTCGCTCCTTTGACCACGAAATAGATCGGATCACTATCTGATCAGGCAGGTCGACCACCACAACCTAAAACATGTGATTACTAAATGTAAGCATCATCACTCTGGGTAGAAGTGGTTACAAATGTTGTCTCGTGGTACAAGTAGAAACAACGTGCGCGCAGGTAGATAATTCAGCATGTAGAAATGAATACCATGAGAAGCACACGTCAAACAGGCTGCTAGTGTATAGTAATGACATCATCACTTGTCACCGGCATTTCCTCCCCAGGATACAACAGCTGTATGAAATGTGCCCCAGGACTCGCTCCCTCCTGCGACAGTGTGAATCCAGATGCTGTGCTGGCAGGCCGATTCCACCTGAACTAGCAGCAGCTCCCAGCCCCCATCGTACGCACACGTGCTGACTGGCAGTTTGAAACAGAAGGCAATACAGCTGCTGTTTGGTGACACATCTGAAGTGTGTCAGCATGTCTGCAGAAGTCAGTGAGGTAGCCAATCCTAATGGAGGACATCGATATTTCATCCTGAAAGTCCTGCTAAGGTCCGTCTCATTATATTGTTCTGTTGACTGTAAAAGAAGTGAACGGCTGCCAAGAACTGTAACTTCAAACTTTACTTTTATTCCTGTTTTTTTGAAATCCTTCCATTAAAAAAAACCCACTGGAGCAAATTCCTGTCTACATCATGTCAAATTGACCACTGAATTGGTTTGGATATTGTAATATGCAGCTGATGTAATGACAGCGTGGCCAACGTTCTGCCGCTAGCGATGCTCCACATTAGGAACCGTGTCGGTGTCTTTACCTGCTTGGAGTCCATTTCGTGGATGGGCGCGTCAGAGAAGCAGTAGTGATGAAAGAGCCCCATCTTCTGGTTGAGCAGGCAGTGGACGACGTGAGCCCTCGCGTTCTGCCACTTGACGAGGCGGACCAGCTCACGATTCAGAGAGGCGCCCAGGTCCACGGACCAGTTGTAGCTGTACAGAGTCACCTAAAGCAAGGATGGTTCCAGTATGACTAGTCGAAGACACCACCACAGATGCTTGAGCGAGTTGTGGCATATATACAGCAGAGCAGTAGAGGCATCACACACACACACACACACACACACACACACACACACACACACACACACACACACACACACACACACTTGTGGACTGATGTTTTGAGAAGTCGAGTCATTTTCTCATAGACTTCTACAGTATACAATCAGAGGAGTCCCCCCCCCCCCCCCGATGGCCAATAGAGAGAATGCAGGTTCATGGAACTTCGGCATCGGCTTCACTTTGTAGTCCAACATGCAGCCATCTGCTCCTTACACATGAGGGCTCCGTGGCTTCACGGTCCGTGTACGTTCGATAGATTGTTGACTGAATTAAATCCAAAGTGGCATAAACGAGAAAACAACTAGTATTTTCGTTTCATCCCACCCGGGGCTGGGAGGCTACAGCGACTCACTATCACCAATGTCAACACTGTATCCTCCTCACATTGTGTTGATAAAGGTCCATTTTTTTTATGTTTAAACTTTCTGTTTTTCTGTTTAAAAGTTGTGGTCAGATCTTACACATTGCATCTTCAAAGCTCAGGTAAGACAAGCGGTCAGAGGGTCTCTTCCACCTGGTGCCTTTCATTATGGTGGTCTCCAATTGGGTTCAAAGGAGGAAATCTCATAGACAGATGTGTCAAAACCTGGACAGATAATGATGTGCATGCTGACATACTACTGGATATGAGTGGGACTTCTTTTGTTTTGATGAAGCAGCCGTTAAATAGACAAGAGGAGCAGAGAGGGACATTTAGTACAACTGTAATGTCGTGGTCACAGATGCATTTACAGCTGAAACTATTGGGACCTTTTGTATTTGTAACAACTCTGTCATGTTCTCTTGGCCTGAGGGACGTTCACATGTGCCAAGTCACCTTTTTGTCCAGGATGCTGATGAAGAGGAACCTCTGGCGGGGAGCCAGTCCCTCCCCGGCCTGGCTTGGACTGAACACGTCGCTCTGCTCCAGAGCCTCGAAGCGCTGGAAGCCCTTGTGAGCTGGGCAGAGGAGAGAGAGAGAGCGACTGAGTGAAAGCAGGAGGAATCAGAGCACAACAGCGTGTCTTTTACACAGACTCCATGCCGACCGTCAGGACATTCTTTCATCTGTTCTTAACCGCACCGTCACTTTGAGATCAACTTTTTGACACGTAATTCGTTTTCGTTTGCACATTTACTGCGGAACTGCTAAGCGGGTCTTTATCAGCCCAGAAGCCAAATGCACTGTACTACCCAGAGTTCTCTGAGAGGTCTCCAAGGGTTGGCTGACAAACGAGTGAAGGCCTGACGTATTGGAACAAACAGCTCAGTGCTTATTCTGGAATTTTCTTAAGGTTCCAGTCTGTAAATATGTTGGGGATATTATATTGTACTAGAAAGGAAACAATGAGGCAATGTCATCACCAGAGATGGGTCAGATACTATTTGAACTTTTAGAAGATTTATTCAACTCTCAAGTCTTTAAAGCAGAGGCAGTGCTCGTGTTCCTGTCTGCTCTGTTTGTTTCCTGCCACAGACGGACTCTCCTGTCATTTCAGATCCAGCCACCCCTGCAGTATATATACCAGCCCATTTCCACTCATTCCCTGCCAGACGGCCCTCGACTTTCCAGCGTTTAGTTCTGCCTGCCTGACCCAGCTTGTCTCCGACTCGTGCATCTGGTTTTCTACTGAGCCATTCACACGTTTGGGGCTATTTATCACTGTATTAGAACAGCGCTAAGACTGCACTACAATGTCAAATACAATCTCTTTCAGGTATTCTCCTTTACTTTTCGTTGTGTTTTAAAGAAACTAATAGGCAGCTTACTGACTTTGACACATCTTGTTTTTTTAGTGTAACTTTGGATGTCCACCAACAGCCAAAAGATTATTTTTGGCCTGTCATCAAATTCCTTGCGAAATGAATTTAAATTGGCAACAGTTGATATAATAAGTCTAATACTATTTCTGTGACTGCTCTTATTATCATTATTATTCTACTATATCCAGTGCTGCTGGTTCTTCCATCATTATATGAATCATCTGTATCATATGGACTGAATGTGTTGTATTCTTCTCGCTGTTAAAGCCTTTTATTGGGGGAGTTGTTGCTGTACCAATGTGAGGGTCAAAGCACAGATGATGTCGTATGTCGTCCACATCGTTAAGCCCTCTGAGGCAAACTTGTGATTTTGGGCTTTACAAAATATATTTAATTGAAATAAGTTTGTCATTTTATGTGGCGAGCGTGCCGGCCTTTAATCGGGGTAAGTGAAGATAATCTCCTCCCTTTATTCTCTTGACTCAAGAACAACAGGCCGTATCTAAAGATGTAAAGCAAATACAAGTGCCTTTGCCTTACTTTAGCTACTTGCCCTTTTGTCAACTTTCACACCGCGTTGTTTGTTAAAGAATACATATATTTAACAAAGAAAATCCCAAACTATATATTAAACACCACATTTCTATCAAAAGAACCGCAATTTCAAACATCCCATCAGTGTCAATGTGTCAAGCTGAACTTACGTGTGAACCTACTTAGCCCTGGGGTGTTTTCCTCCTCTGAACTGTCTTCTGCAGGCAAACAGAGATGGCACAAACAGAAGGCGGCATGGACAGTGAAACACACAGTGAAACACACAGCGAAACACAAAGGGGTGGAAGCAGACACTTGCAAAAATAACACAGAGGCGTTAGACAGCTTCTGGCATGGACGTGGAGACAGAGAAACAAAGAGCAGCAGCGAGAAGAGCATGAGGAAAGCTTGAACACGGAACAGTCACGCTCAGACCTCTTCCTCTGCGCTACAGATGTGGTTAGAACAGGTGTTAGCGACGTGCTGCAGGTAGTTTATTCAAGTCTTCACACACTGATATATGCCTTTATAAACATTCATCAAAACCAGCTTCTCTGGATGGTCACCGCCACACGCTGTCACCTTTATCAATTTTAAACTACTATCGCCTCAATGCCTAAAGGTACTGCAGATTGTTGTCCTTTCTTTTCATTACTATTAGAGTAATTCCATTGAATGAAGTCTGAAGCCATTAGATCCATCATCAGTTCCATTTACAGAAACATTCATTTGACCTCACAGAACAGATGGGTTTCTGTTCTACTGCTGCCTCCATTGGTTCGTCTCACAGTGTTACAGTGTGACTTTGGGGAATCTGAACTGACCGTTTAAAGCGAGAAAGTCACAATAAGACAAACTAACTAACCACTGATTGAGGCGGCGGTGCACCAGAAACTAATCTGTTCTGCGAGGTAGAATTACTGCTTTTGTCAACGGAGTCCTGCGACTTTGAAAAGCGCACAGATAACGGCTTCGGTTCCCCGTCGGAAAGGGTCGTCTGGCAGCAAGGTAAAGCGGTGAAAATGTTTTAAATATAGACTGGTATTGATTTTGTTTTTAATGGCGTCTAAAATAGGCTTTTCTTCAAATTGGGGGAGTGGCGACTGCCATCCATCGTACGCAATACACTGACTATGGATAAACACCTCACACAACACCACTTCAAAAACTCCACACTATCCCTTTAAACCTGAGAGGAGTAGCCTGCCAAAAACCCAGAAGAAGATTGTGGTTTGGTTTGGAGCAGAGAGCGGTCACAAACATGCTTTAAGAGTCCGTGCTACTTCTGCTACCATTACATCGTCCAACTGTTTCTGTGCTGAGATAACCAATGCTATCGTTACAGTTCTAATGGCCATTTCGATTTCCAGGACCTGCATGGTCGACCGCTACTCCATTTGGTTGGTTCGGCTTAGCACGCGAGGTTTCATGAAAACCTGTTTGTAAATTCACTCACCTTGCTCTGTGCTGCAGTGCCACTGATGAAAGTTGCGGCCTACGAGAATGAAGCTCCTCGTGGCATCTGGAGGCTGGCTGAGGTTGTGGGCGAGAGCGAACGGAACAAATATGTCTCCAGATGCGGAGCAGCTAAAAGAAACAGAGACAGACATTATTGAAATGTAAAGGACACATCTGTGTAAGAATGAAGAGACGTCGGGTGACTACGCTCAGTTGTCTCCTGATGTGGAATGTTTTCTTCCCTCTGTTGTGCACTGTGGAGGACTGTCCCTACCTCAAACAACCAGTAGGAGGCACTAGTGCAGCTATAAGGACGTGATCCCTCACTGGCTTCCCACCAGGCAAGCACTTGTGTAGGTTGGATGCAAGAACAAGGTGGAGGAACTACTTACAACAACCGGGCATAAAACCCATTTCGTCTCAGCCCCTACACCACAGGTATCAAACTCAAGGCCCGCGGGCCGAATCCGGCCCGCCACGTCATTTTATGTGGCCCGCGAATCCACCAGCAAAAAAAAAAAAATATATATATATATATATATATATATATATATTTTATTTTTTTATTTTGGAAAAAAAATAGTTAGACTTGAAAATAAAAATATCCCCACGGTCGAAATTATGAGATAGAAAGTTGAAATTATGAGATAGAAAGTTGAAATTATGAGATAGAAAGTTGAAATTATGAGATAGCATGTTGTCTGTGTACCGACATTAACACCATCACAACAGGTGGACAGGAGAGGGAACAGCCCGTAAAGAGGTTTTCCAACAAGTGATTGAGTTGAAAAAGATCGACAAATAATCCCAAAATGTCCACGAAGGGAAAAATTGATGCAGAGGGAAGAAGATGTAATTTAAGATGGGAAAGCGAATACATGTTTGTGCTTCAAGAAGAAAAACGGGTCTGTCTTCTGTGTTATGATGCGTGTCGGTGATGAAGGATACAATTCACGTCGGCATTTTGATACCAAACACGGAGCTAAATTTAGCCTCCAAGAAAAACATAAAAGTGTCCAAGAATTAAAAGGCAGAGTGCAATCACAGCAGAATATATTTACAGAAGCTACAGCCCAGTGCTGCTAAAGGTATGTGAGCAGGTGAGCTCCGACCAGATACAGACTTTTACAAATGTCAGTTTGTGAAGAAACACCATCGCAGACCGAGTTCAGGAACTAGCAGCAATCTAACAACACAGCTAGCTAAGAGACGAGATACATCATCTATCAGTGTTTGTAAGAGGCTCAAGGCAGACCTGATCTCAGTGAGGAGCTCTTGGATGTAGCTGCCATGCACGGGACGACGGCAGGGACATTAGTGATGCAGAGAGGTGACAAAAATAGCTTTGAACAAAGTTAATGTAATAACTTGTGTTTGATGATATTTGTCTTTGTTATTTTCTTTAAAAGTTTGATCTTTGATAGAGTAATGTGGGTTTCTTAACCCTAAATTAAAATTATTTATGTTATAATAACAGAAATGTGCTTAAATATATTTTTACATTTATATAACTGCATGTACAATATTTTTACACTTGAATAAACAATCAAATGCAGAGACAGTTATTTAACAATATGTTAGGAGTAGTTACAGTTATACAGTCTTACAGTTACAACCGGCCCCTTGAGGGAAACATGATGCTGATGTGGCCCAGAGTGAAGATGAGTTTGACACCCCTGATCTACACCATCTGTGTGCTCATCGACAAATCTTCATGCAATCCAAACTTTTTGTTGCCTTCGTCTTTCTGGCAGGGAAATGGAGTCACATTGAACTCATATTGTCTTGTTCAATGAGTTAGATAATGATGCCAAAAGAAGAATGTCACAGTAAACATGTGATCACAAGTTATCAACCGGTCTGTGGGACTGATGCGAACAGAAATAAAATCTACTCCGATGTGTGTATTTGAGATGAATCACCCGTGAAGCTATAGGACTGCTGGAAGTTTCCCCTTTTTCTTGTAATGTAAAAAATACAGACAGGAACCTTAAAGTCTTGAAATGCACTTAAAGTCTGACATCTTGTACAGACATGACAATACACTCAGCTTATTTATGCGAAGACAAATATTTCCAGAAGGCGTTTTATGCATTTAGGCTCCACAGTAACAAAACAACAAGAATTCTGAAAAAAGAAAAGATCTTGAAATGGCTGAAAGTCTTTGAAATGTTAGTTTTCAGTTTAAGCCCTGTAGATAGCTGAATTGTTTGCATTCAAACCAGCCAGCAACCTTCAGTTCTGCAGAGTGAAGCCAATGCAGAAGTGCCTTGAACTTGCATTCTCTCTAGTGACCACCAGGGGGCGACTCCTCTGGTTGTATAGAAGTCTATGAGAAAATGACTCTACTTCTCTCTTGATTTATTACCTCAGTAAACATTGTAAACATGAGTTTATGGTCTCAATCTCTAGTTTCAAGTCTTCTTCAATACAGCATGATGTTCATTTAGTACATTATGGTGCATTTAGAGTCACATATGAATTCTTTATGGACTAGAAGAGTCATTAGCATTTCCATTCAGTGTTTGTTTTTCCCATCATTCCAAAGAAACACTTTAACGTTTCCTCTATAGATGAGCATCTAGTCTCTCGCACACAAGCTTAGTTATAGTGTTTGATTTCAAATAAAACCACATTTATATTTAGTTGAGAGGGTTTGATTTAGACGTGGTTTCATATACTGTATATTCTCATCATAATCCACCCAAGATCTTCCCCATTGTCAGTCTTTTGGTTCATTTTGCACTACATTGTCATTTGCAAGTGCCTTCATCATTTCAAGTGTAAATTGCAAATGTTATAAGCAATAGCTTTGCAAGTCCTCCACCACACTAACTTCATACCCAGCGCAAACGTCTCACCTTGTCTTTTCAAAGGCCTTCACTGTCGTGTCGCTGGCCAGAGAACTGACCAAACTGACGATCTCTGCCAAGATGGACGGCAGCAGGAAGTGCGAAGCCATTTCAGCCGTGCACTGCTGAATGGAGGGGCAGCCTGTTAGAGAGAGAGAGAGAGACAGAGACAGAGACAGAGAGAGAGAGAGAGAGAGAGAGAGAGCGAGAGAGACACTTCAGCTCACTGAATACAAAACCTCTCATTGTCACAAGATGCTGTTCTTTGTCAAATTATTTTCTACCCACTCTGGCAGAAAATAAGAGATAACACTTACCAAGTTCAGCCATGAAAGTGATCCACGGCTGGCAGGTGAGCTGGTAGACGGGGTGCAGAGTGCCCACATCTCCCTCCTCCAGCTGAGACACCTGCCTCCTACACAGCCACAAACACAGATACTGCATCAGGGAGTGGAGCTCTACTCGGTTTAAAGGCTTGTTGATCGTTTACGACAGCTGCTGAGATTTTTGGCTTTCACAAATCAATTTTAGGATGCTGCTCTAGAGGAAATTCATGCTGAAACTGTCTGCGTACCCATGGTGCTGTAGTAGTAGTGCTTTACATAACATCGTGCAGGGAATGTGCAAGTGTTCACATAATGTGTTCTGCTACAACTGTATGAGTTATCCTGCATTGGCTAACTTCTGTCTGTTGTCCCTTGCCAGATGTTTAAAAGACGTACAATAAAGCAACACATCTTCTAAACTTTATGTATAGAACAAAACAAATATATCAATTAGCTCATTAGCTGTAGCACTTTTTTGAATCATAAAGTTGTGTCCAAGTGATGAGTGTGATCTCAATATTTCCTCTCCTTTAGCTCTGTTTTTGGTCTCCTCCACCATCTGAGGGAAATATCCGTCTCTTTAGCTGCTGAATGCTCCGCCATGTTCACCAGCTAATCGCTAAATGTGTCTGTCTGTCTGGTTAAGTCTTTTGACTGAGAGAAGAGGTGGTATTTTGGTGGTCTTTGGGGTTTTAGCACACATTGATAGTAGTTCAATGCAGTGGCGTTAACCCCACCTCTGGGCCTGCTCCAGCTCCACAGCCATGGCTTTCTCCTGGCTCCACTGCTGCTTCACGCTCTCCGTCTTGTGTCTCCGTCGTGCTACTCGGCCCTCCTCTCCTTTTTCCTGCACTATGTCATCAGTTGTCTTTGGGCTCCCAAGCTCCGAGGGATCCGGCTTACTCTTGGAGGGTAGAAAAGGAACACATTTAAGGCACGGATACCCAATGTAACAATCACAGACGCCCCTGGTTTCTAATTCAAATCAATGAATACAGTGATCGATTGCTGCTCTGAGGTTTGGACACCATGTAGTTATTTGGTGTCCCTCTGCTGCCACATCTTTTAATTAGTTCTATTAGCTGTTCGGCAAACCAACGTCTCAAACAATCAAAGTTAGCAGGATGTTTTTCTAGGCACAGAGCAGTATCTGTGGGGGTCGGAGATGCACTAGTTTGTGTTATCACTAGTGGCCCCTACCGGCTGGTGGTTTAAGAGTCGTGAGTGAAGAGTCAGCAGACAGTCAGTGGCAGTATAACACAGGCTATAAAAGGACTTTTGAGAAAGTGTGAGTCACCACAACCACGAGAGGTCCACGCAGCCAGAACCGGCTATCTGAAATATTATGCGGTTTGCTGCGGCAGAATAGGAGATTAGCCGTGGACATACAGAGGTGCATCACTCACTCAGTCCAGTGAGTGTGCGTGCATCACTCACAGATGCACGCACAAAAAAACGATGGCATGATCCTCGTGGCGGTGATAATAACATCAGCAAGTAGGTGGTTTCAGCTAGTTATTACAGTCAGCAAATGCAAAAACATAAATCCCAGTGCAACTATATAATATTAACAGAGGTATACACCCCGTTACAATAAGATGCCCATGAGCATTGTGATGAATGCTAATGTAGCCCGTGATTAGGCTTCACACAGATGAAATCCTTCAACCTCTGGAGGCACTGACCAGTATGTCCCAGAAGCTGCGGCGGGTGCTCTTGCTGGTGGGCGTGGTGGACTCGGGCGTGCTGGTCCCCGTCACGGGGGGGCTCCCTACAGCCTGGGTTAAGTTGATGGGAGAGGGGCTGGTCTTAAAGACCCGCGAGCCACTGCGCTGCCTGGGGCCATCCTTCACTTCTTTCACCTCAGGCTGAGGAGTCGCCAGTCCTGAAGACAACACTTTCAGACACAAACAAGTCACATTTATATCTAAGAGACATTTGATGTTTTTACCAATATAGAACACACAACATAATCAAGCAGCTCAATACAGTGTGTTGGCAACTAGCGAGTTTTATTCTTTCTCCTCACAGTGAAACTGGGCCTTCAATGATGTGAATCGTGTTAAATTAAATAATACATTAAATCAAATGAACTGTAGACAGCTGGAGATATGAGTGATTCAAGTATCAAATAAGTATAAATACAATTGTAAGAGAAAGTCGTGCTATGTAAAAGATAAATGAAAATGTGTTGAGTGGCATGCGTCTCTCTTTGTCCTTTGAGTCAGTTTGAACTAGTTCCACAACTACACCCGACAGGTCCCCACCAGGTTCAAGTGTTTCAGGTCAGACTCGGGTCACTTAGGTGAGTAGAGCTTTTGGTTTGTTTCATTTCAAATACATTTCTCTTTCTCTTTCCTGGACTGTGCCGCACAAAAGAGGAAAGTAGAAACTCGGGGTCTCATCCCCGGTTCAGGTCTCAGTACCAGTCGGGTTCAGTTGAAGCGCGTCTTGAAGACGTAAGTATGCACCAGGTTCCGGTCTCAGTTTTAGAACTCCTCCAACCATTCAAGTTGCTGTTTACATCATGTCTGTCGTCATAATTAGCGTATGAACTCCTGACCTGAGATCACAGTAACCTTTGACAAACATATTCTAATCCGTTCATACTTGAGATCCCCCTGAGATATCAAACAAACTGATGACCTCACCTTTGGCCTCTTCTCTCTGAGCTTTGCTCGCCGGGCAGAGCGCCGCCACGCACAGAGACTTCGGCAAGACTCTCAGCTCCATGACGACGTCGCAGAGAGCGTGGCGCAGCGCCCCCTGCAGTTTATCGCTCAGCTGCAAGGGGCTGACGTTGCCTTGCTCCCAGATGTCAAACCGCACATACAGCTGTGGCTCTGTTGGAACACAAGCAGACACAATCCTGTTGACTCAGCACATAATAAAGGGGGATCAGCAAACACTGAGTCGTGTTAAAATGAGCAAGTCACAAACATTGACCAAATTGCTTGACCAGGACATTAATAAAACACAGTCTTTATGTTTTCATGAAGACGAATGAGCGCATATAGTATAGCCTTAGCAGTTATGGTTACTATTCGGGGAGGGGGGTTGGTGAGAGGAAAGAATCAACTTTCAATTTGAACAAGAAAGCAGCAAGGTTTATGGGAAATGTGGTCAGCAGCACTGAGGCTCTCCTCCATGGGTGATAGAGACCTACGTTTAAATAATAGTCGGGAGTGTCCACATGCTGTCCTCACCTCTCTCAGCCACTCACAAACCTCTTCCACTTCAACTGTACAGGTGGTAAAAATATAAGACAGCTCATCTTTAGACATAACAGAGAAACGAGACAGTATGAGTGAACGTGATCTGGCACCAATGCAAATATTGTGTTCCTGCTTTCTGTCCTCTGCTACTTCCTTCCTTTTTTCAGCAAAATGCAAACTTTTCATCTTTGGTGTCACCTTTCATTAAAGTATACTATAGCACAGATGGGCAGATGCACTATGATTGTGACTCACTGCACCGGGACGCTTTAATGAATCAAACCAACCTTTTAAGTGTGGCTCTATTTTTAATGCCCAGAACCAAAACAGCTGGAGTCACATTTGTCACTTCTCTCTTGTTGCAACACCGACAAGACTAGAAACACAATCATGTTAATAAGCCCCCAAAACCATGATTTAAATCTGATTTATGGCCCTGCGATGTGGTGTCACAGTGACAAATCGAGCCTCCAGGAACAAAGACCTCTTCATATCACACAGCGCTATTCATTTACCAGGAAGATTTACTCATTCAATTTTAGGAGGCATTTAATATTCAGACTTTAAATTTAATAGCCGGACTGTTACCCATAACATAGCTTGACGTTTATGACTGCAATTAATCCATTTTCAAATTAGTGTAGTTTATACAATAAATTGACTCCCGGGACTCTCCGTAAACTTGTAAGATAATCAAACTGTAATTCTAAAGGGGGAACGGCACTGATTACACACATCACATTCAGTCCACTGGTCATGGCGAGCACCGCTCAGAGTATGGAAACTGTTGTGTTGATTCATGAGAGTTTAGCCAAGTCTCAGAATATAAGCCTGAGGATGTGCGCAGCTCGGGCTCGGACATTTTACAACGCCAGCTGGTCTTAAAGGGATAGTTTGAATGTTTTGAAGTGGGGTTGTATGAGGCACTTATCCATCATCATTTCCTGCACTAGATGGTCGACAAGTTGTGTGTGAAATTATTATAGTTAGCATTTCAATCCTTGAGTTATGGGTTAAAGGGTGTTTTGTGACATGACAGTGACCTTTGACCACCACATCCTAATCAGTTCATCCTTAAGTACAAGTGGACGTTGGTGCCAAATTGGAAGAAATTGCTGTGAAACATGTTTTGCGAGTTGTTGATTTTTCCAATGAAGTCTGGTGGCTTTACGAGAGCATAGATGATCCAACGGTATCAGTTCACTGTCTCATAGCAGGGTTAACCAGAGAAACATGTTCTAGATATAGCATACACTTAAACTAATATGTTGTGTAGGTGTCTAAAATAGGATTCTGCTGCTGCCTGTCCACAGCTGCACACTGCTTTGCCCCCGTATGGTAACTCCTGTCTGTTTCTCCAAACTGGGGGCGACCGCCATCTACTGAAGGTAATACACTGACTTTGGTAAGTACTACATACAACCCCACTTTAAAACACATTAACCATCCCTTTAAGATGTGATCTGTATCTGGATATCTTATTTGGATCGGGACCAACACGTAATAATTCAGGTTTAAATGCACAGAGAACACATTGCAATCACCTGGAGGCCGTCTGCCACACATAGTGATGGAATGTCAGCAGGTATAAACAAACAGGTATCCTGCTCAGCCTGGATACATGCAAGTTGGGCTCTGATTGAAACGTGGGCCGGCTGGTGATAACCAGGGTGCATATTAAAACCTGCTACAAATGCAAAGGCCTGTGATCAGATGTTATTATGCAGATACAGTTCTCGTGTTAATGCCGGGTGCAAACCAAAAGCCTATCTTACAACCTGGAGACAATGTGGGTGTTTACCTGGCAGTAAGGGTCTAATAAGTATACGTCATAAAATTCTTTAGCCCACACTAAATGTCAGGATATGTCTCTTTTGACCATTTTTCAAAACTGCACAGGACAAACAATATTTTCTCTCGCCATGCTTCATTTGGAGTTTCATGCACCAGTTCATTTGAAGCTATGTGCTCGGATAGTTTTGTGCTGCTTCCTGTCTATCTACTCTGCCAGCTCTCAAAAGGCAAAATGCACACAAAAAACAACTAGAATTACAGCCTTGCACTTGTATGCCTCCACTAAACAGTCATGTTGCAGTTTACATCCATGTCTGTCCAACATGTCATCACTTCATCATTTTATCCTAGAAGATATTTGTGAGAAATTGTCATAGTTGACATTTGAATTCTTGAGTTATGGCCGTGTTTTGTGAGGTGACCTTTGACCTGTTCAGTGTTCAGCTCTCCCTCTCTGATCACATTCACAGGGACAAACCTTTGAACATTACACATTAATCTATGTCACTGCTCCTCACTCAACAGCTCTCCGTGGGAGCGCTGGTTGAACTGTGACGGCAGGGATTTGAAACTGCGCTCCAGCCAATACATCTGGGGAACGTCTCCTGTCTGGACATCAGGATTGACAAACTGCTGACTCAACAGATCAAACAGACTTTTGCAGATCCACCGCCCTGTGCTTCGCTGAAACCCGGCTTGGTTAGCCCATCTCGAATACTTCCCGACCCTGCTGGGAAAACAAGGGGGTGGGATCTGCTTCTAAATAAACGAAGGTCAATGTGCTGATGTCACAGTGTTAAGGTCCTCAGCACCAACATGTTGTTCTCGGGGACTTCAGCAGAAAAGACCTTAGCCAGAGCTGCCAAAACACAGACAGTCATGTACGTCCAGTAAAAGTGATCGTGTTTGCTACTGACAGACTCTGATTGCTGTTATAAATGTCTGACAACATTATGGAAAGAGTCTCGCTCAAGGACAAGTCTCGTTCTGAAGTCCCGCGAGATGACATGTTGCCGGAAGGATGCGGTGGAAACGTGAGTGACTGCCGGGCAGAGTTTCTGCCGTGTTGAGGTCCACAGAGGAAGAAGGCTGTAAAGAGCGGGACCTGTGGCTCCCCGATAGTCACAAATACATTCACGAATAGTAACAAGCGCAGTCTGCCGTAGCCCACGTTCACAACTAAAAGGCAGGATAGGATATGTCCACTTTTAGTGGACGGTATGTTACATTGACACCACTCACTTTCCCCTCGCAGCTCGTTTCGCATCTACCAGTTACAGCGTTCTCCTTCAATAACAAGAATTGTTTTCCCCATTCGTCAGTTCAACACAAAAACCTGACAAAACAGGGTCCAGGTTGGAAAAGACCAAAGTTACCACAACTGCTCAGTGTTGTGTTCATCTGTACCTGAGCTGATATCCATGGACTCCACTTTACCCACAGTGGTCAGCTCATCGAAATGGTCTGGATGAAGGGGGGTGGTGCAGTTCTCTGACCTCTGCAGTGCAGCACAGTCCTGGACCGGAACCTGGAGGGGACGGCCGTGGACGTCCACGCATGAGAGCGCGATGCAGGCGATACCTGAAAGAGCAGAGGTGTTTGTTCAAACAAACAAACAAACTAGTAATGAGCCTTAAAAACTGGAAGCTAGTCGGCTCCCACCACCTGCAGAGTCACAGAGGATTTGCTTTTGTTCACAGTTAACCAGAGAGCCTTGACGGAGACATCTGTATAACAGGGAAATATCATATTTAGTTTTAATTGCCATGGTGTCTGTCACCTTATCCTTTGTTTTGTCACAGCAGCATATATTAAATATGAGCACGGTGAAAGTGAAAATGGAAGTCTTAATATCCATTTTCTTTTGATGCTTCAGTTCCTCATGACTTAAGGTGGTTGCCCTGTAACTCTGCTTGTGTGAGTCAGTATTGCTGTATGTGTGGACATGGTCCTGGGTATTTGTGCAGACAATGAGTCAGCTGTACCATGCATGGAGCCGGTGGATGTCTTGGACAGGAGACACGATGCATTTCAGAAATTTTTGTTCATTCAAACATGTCACAAAATATTTAAACCATTTTTTCACCAAAATGAGAGTTGCTATGAACAGCAAAATGACCACATCATATATCCATTCACAGTGCTTTGTGCCAAGAACACAGCAGAGCAGCGGTCATGTGATGTCCATGGAAAGCTGCGTTTATGCAGCCAAACTTAAGTTGGAGATAGTTTAACTTTTCATAGTGAAGTGCGGCCATAAAGTGCCCTCAGCCAATCAGTACACAGACTCCTGTGACTCCAATGACCTATGAAACACATAACATGCTACCAGCTGCAGAGGTTTGGAGAGTAGAGGAGTGTCTCTGATGTGTTCCCAAAGACACCATTTTCTTCCCATAAATATTATTAAAAAATAAAATTTGCACTAAATGTAAAACTCAGGTTGACATGATTTTGAACTAAAGACACGACTAGCAGTGATTAACCTTGAGAGTCTGTATGCAAGTCATCCCGGCAGAATGTGATCTGGAGACACCACCTGTAGCAGGAAGTTCATCCGCCTGTCCTCGTGGCAGCGTCACAGCCGTGCAGGATGCAGTCATGTTTGTAGTTGAGCTCAAAATGAAGGGCGAGTTTGTAGATGGGTGTGGTCCACTGTGCATCTGACCTACCACCACTACTACACTGTAGGTTACAACCACGTTCTGCTTCTCAGAGCACAGATTCATTCAACTATTTGATCTTTCTGCATCCATATCATTTCGGAGACCGATACCCTTCCACACTTCCTACCCCCCTGCTTCCAGCACCCTTGCTCGGACCAAACCCATCTACGAACCCGGGCTTTCATTTTAATCTCAACTACACACTTGTAAGGTTTTGTGACTGCGTCTTGGACAGACGGACAAACAGACATATAACCTGTCAAAGTACTCAGACCTCCTCCTCTGTGGTACTTCCTGCTACAGAAGGGGTCTGCAGGACCACATCTTATCCCAATGACTCACGCGGTAAGAAAACAACACCAGCGTGGCTGTCGCAGCGGGTAATTAGCTGATAGGAAGACGTAATCGTTATTTCACATGCTGGGCAGGGATCAGGTACCTTCATACGATTTGAGCACTTTGTTTTGCAGCTGCTTAAACAAATGAGACGGAGTCAGAGCTCCTCCGCACAGCAATTAAAAAGTAGTTAGACAGCTAAGTGGGATGAGTGCAGGAGCCCTCGGTGTTTAGGAGTTGACAGGCACAGAGAAGTCATTTTAAAGAGACTTAAAGGTGAGGATCCCCAGAGAGCTCACAGCACTCTGCAGTCAGAAACAAAACTGTATTTTAACCCTCATGAACACCAAGCATTTTACTCTCTGTGGCCTCGTTTTTCACTGCAATACATAAGTCCTGCACCTCTATGGAAACAGCACAACCATGGCTAGAAGTAAAGAGAACTCAAGAGTGTCTGTTGTGCAGCATAACACAGTTATAATGCCAAAAATCTTAAAAAATGTCTTAGTATAATTTATCTTACAAAAATTGGAAAACACTGGAATCTATATATCCAACATTTCTCCAAGTGTTAGCGATGTTCTATGTGCTATATGAATTGAACTATTGACATGTTTACAACCTGTCCTCTCTTCATTGCTCTGTGTTCAGCAGCCTGCACTTCAGTTGGACTTTCACTGATTTTTTGTCAATCATGGCTTCCCAGTTGCTGAGGAGCTCAGAAATTAACGTTTTTTTACAGGATCTGTTTACTTGTGGCACGTTTTAAATGAGACATGTAGAATAAAATGTTTTTGATGAAATATCACAATTTGAAGCCATGTTTTTTGTTGCTTTTGTCCGACGGTTCAAGGACCGTTGAGAAGGTGAAAATCTGCCAATGATGATGTTTTTTAGAGCTTGTGGCTAGGATAAAAGGTGTACTATTGGCGATTGTTTGAAGAAATAGCTGAATACAGTATTCATGAATCACAGTATTATTCCCATTCGACAAAGTCAGACTCATGACTGGACTGGATGAGTCCACTCCTCTGCCTAATACACATTAACGGCACAGCGTAAACAACAGTGTGATTATAGACACTTCCGTTGCTTGTGCCTAATGAAACAAAGGTACTTCAGCCGGCCCACCCAGGATAGCGTGTTTTGCAAATGAAAAATGTAGCGCCGTGATTATGAGCCAAATGTTAAGTTGAAATGGCAATGAGCGGTAGCAGATTAGTAATTATAAATGATGGGTTTTAATTCGGTAAACTCGTCATTTACACCAGTAATTAGTTGCCCTTTGGTGAGAGCTGTTGAAGGATGGCGGAGTCGTGTATTCACTCTCCACAGCGACGTTCTCACAGTTCCAGCAGCAGCACTCGCCTTTCACTGAGTGAAATATATGGAGAGGCAATGTGACCAAACAGAGAAGTCTGCTGAACTCTTCGTCTTGATTTGCATAAAAGCAAAGCATTAGACGCGGTGCTGTTGACAGGAAGGAACCCACACAAGGATGAATACATACTGCACTGGCCAATAACACCTATAGAGAGATGTGTTAAGTATCCGGTTAAAGCCTACGCATGAGGTTCGGTGCGACAGAGAAAGAGGAACCCACCTTCGGAAAATAAGAAAATGATTGTGCTGATACGCATCCAAGAAACTAGCACTGAGATGAAGAAGTAGTTTCTGTTATGCCAGACAAGCAGAGGGAAATCTGCTCTGAATTTACGGGAGTTACACATAGGAAAGGAAAGTCAGCATATCCTATGATATCATACTGCCTTTATCATTGTTCAAAGAAACACCATTTTTATTGTGTCCGCACCACAAGAACTAGGAACGTAGTTCTCGGAACGCCATTTTAGCTCCTATTCTGGAGCAGGTAATCTCCCAGCCCAAGAGGAACTGGGAGTGATGTAGGTGAACGGTGATTGGTCGAACACATGAGCCAATGCAGCCCTGGCATCTGCCATTTTAAAAACCTGGTAGAATGTAAACAACACGCAGCACACAATACAGAACAATTGAAGAAAACACGGACAAACGGACCGTCAGTAAAGTTCGGAAGTTAACTCGTTCATAAGCACACACCCACTCGAGTCAAAGAACGAGTTAGAGCTAAGCCAGTAACTTTAGCACAAAGGCTAACCCTGAGGTAGATGAGGAAAATGTATCAGTCTAAAGAAGACTAAAGAAAAGAAAGAGAACGTATCTAGGTACAACCAATACTTTAACAAAGTACAAAACAGTGGAGAACACTTGCTTGGAAAGAAGGGGCCATTCAGAGGCAGCATTTAAAATAAACAAAGTGTGGAGAGGAAAATATTCAGCATCTGGCAGAAAACAACTGTGGAGAGAAAAATGAAACAGATGATGAACAATTATAGAAACACTGAGGTGTTCCAAACCAAAAAGCTTTCGGGCTCTGGGCAGCTTGTGTCAGTCTTATGGTTATGTCTGTTTGCTTTTCACATAGTATGTCCTTTAGTGCTGCCCACATTGTTGAGGCTAGCACTGCAGGTTACAGTTAGCAACTGCACAGATAACATACGACCATAGACTGTATTGTATCAGTGGCGGGCCGTGCATTTTATACCGAGGCCTTCACTGTTCTCCTGCAGCTGAAATACCTCCTTATAACCACATGGTGGCGCCACAGTTATTATTAGTTTCTAAGGCTGTAACTATGTACGTAGTAAATGTACGTATCTATGTACGTACCGTTCGGTACGAGACTTACAATACGTTTGAATAGTACTAGAGCGTTTGGAAAATGCAGAAGCTCATATTCAGGAAAATATAATGTTTTCTGCGCTCATGGAGGACAGTGGTTCTCAGCTGGTCTGGCTGTGGGAACCACCATCACTCCTTAATGACAAGTCCAAAGAGATTGTCTTAGGATTTTACTTTCACAACTCGAACATTGAACGTACTGCTCTGCAGTGTCTTTCCTCGTCTCAGCCCCCTGTGTCATGGTGCATCTCACTCAGTCAGAATGCCCATATTTGATTGGCTGAGCTGGACTGCAGAGCAACTGAGGAAGACAGGAGCTGTGCAATGAGAACATAAGATAATGGGAAAAATATTTTTATCAATTATAATACATGTAGTGTATTTAAGAAAAAATATTAAATTATAAAATAGATATAGCTTTGTGATTCTGTTTAGGCCAGCAGAGAAGGCCTTGCAGGCCCTGATGGACCACCACTGTATTGTATATACTGTACAGTGGACGGAGTCATCGTGACGTCACCCATTGGTGAGAGTTCGGCGATGTCGCCATCTTGGAATACGGCCTTCGCCATGTTGGTTTTTTTGCAACCGATGAACGGAAGTTACCATATTTGGAATGCGGAGGAGTGATGTAGAGACATCGTATATGATGTCTCTCTGGTAGAGGCAGTAACCTGTCAATCACCGTGTAGTCCCGCCCTAAAGCATCCCCTGCTTTATGATCTGTTTGACTCTAAATGGACCATCATTTACTAAATTAACATCATGCTGTATTGAAGACTTGAAACTAGAGATTGAGACCATAAACTCATGTTTACAATGTTTACTGAGGTAATAAATCAAGAGAGAAGTAGAGTCATTTTCTCATAGACTTCTATACAACCAGAGGAGTCGCCCCCTGGTGGACATTAGAGAGAATGCAAGTTTAAGGCACTTCTGCATTGGCTTCACTTATCAGAACCGAAGGATGCCGCACACGCGCACACACAGAGCTGGGAGAATGTGATTACCTTTGCCTCCCGTCCCCTGGCCTCCAGGTTTATTGTAGAGGTAGATATCACCGTCAGCCAAGTCACTGCTCAAATGAAAGTAGTGCTGCAGACAGAACAGGAGAGCAAATCAGCCCCTGGAAGCTCAAACCACACAAGTCAGAATATATTTCATACATCACAATGAGACTTGTCAAAAATGATTTTAGTCTCTGCCACAGTTTTGCAGAGCTGGGAGCCTCCCATATCTAGGATTTATTCATTCTTAATCAAGATCAATTTGAACAGAGCTGTTTGTAGCGCCCTTGCATATGTCAAACAGTCATCTATCAGTGCAGGGAGGCATTTTTGATTTGCAAACAGCAATTACTTATTTTTACAAGTCAACAAGTCATTTAAAGGAGTTGGGTATCTGCTTTTGTAACCCTGCTCCACTAAAGAGACATGGTTTGTTCTATAAACAGTTACAACAGAATAGTACAAATGTGGAATATTATTTGCAAGTGAGAAAGCTAACTAGCTCACTGTTAGTGAGAAAGCTAACTAGCTCACTTGCAACCTCAGCAAGCCAGCTAGCTTGGAGCGCTACTGTGAGATTTTCTCGATTAATTGACAAGTTGTTTGTCTATAAAATGGTGGAAGTTTTTCCAAAAGTCGAGATGACGTCCTCACATGTGGTGTTTTGTCTACAACTTAAAGATATTCAGTTTACTGTCACAGAGGAGTAAAGACAGCAGAATATATTCACATAATGAGAAACGAGAATTTTGACTTCAATTTTTCTTAAACATTACTCAAACCCATTTTGTTGAAGGTCTACTAGTGTTAGCATGTTGGCTGGCTAATGTGTAAATAATTTGCTCTTCACCTTCGGTAGTTCAATCACTAGCTCTACGAGTAGTGACTAAGTCACCAAGCTTTTAGCGCCATGTATTTTGCGACAGTGTATAAATAATCTTGCCTCTCTTCCTGCGGTGAACAATTTACTTGCATATTTGTTTTTATTATTTCCAGTCAGATAAAAGAAAGAAAAAAGATGGCTTTAAAGGATAATTCTGATCCATACCTTGTAGAATTTTATTTTTTTAACAAGCCAAAAGTTTAGTCAAACTAAAGGTAAATGGAAATGTTATGACCCACACTGTTCACATCGATCAGTTTACAGAGACACTACCTGCTTCAACTTTGACCTGCTGCAGTGCAGTGAGGGCTTATTAGCATCAAATTGCGTGAGTTCACCGTCTATTTGACCTTAAAATAAAGTAATTTAGACAATTTGGCTGTTGCTGTTTTGTTTTTTTAATTTTTCCTTCCAATTATCTGACTTCTTGTGTTTCTTGCTCAGTCAGACTTTGCTGTAGCAATGTTGCTGAACATGTTCCCGGATCTCAGCAATTACCTTGCTTTTGCATCAGAAAGCCCTCTGAGCCGACAGAAATGATGTAAAAAAAAACTAAAAATACAGCATATGACCCGAGTTGTAATGAAGCAGAACTTTCCTTTTAAGGTCGACCATCAGATTCTGGCCTTTGTCTGTAACTCAAAGAAAGGTTTGATATCCAGCATTGTTGTTATTTTCTAGGCACTCTAGGCCAAATAGAAAGAGGCAAGAAAGACACACTTTTCATCATCATTGGGGAAATTCAACTTTTACAGTGTTGTTAAGCCAGAAACAAGCACACACAGGACCTATAGACATGGAGAGATGTCAGAGCGAAGGGGCTGCCACAAGGGTTTGATGCCCTGGTCAACATAAGAACATGGTAAGAACATTAACATTGCATATTACCATATTAGGTTGATAACACTAAGCTGGTCTGTGTCATACCTTGAAGTGGTGTGCCGTGTTGCTGTCAGTGTACTTTGGTACATGCAGGAAGATGAGGAGGTTCTGCCTGAGGTAGTGAGCCACAGCGGGCAGCCAGGGGAGGCAGTACCGGGGGAGGCCGAAGGTCATCACCTCAGTGGCTGGAGATCCTGATGGCTGGATGAACTGAGCAGACAACACTGGGTGAAGGCTTTCATCCAAAGAAATTGCGCTCTCTGGTTGCCTCAGTGGGAATAAAAACTCATAATTCTGGGAGTGTACACAGAACTACAGAGCAGCCAGAAACAACACAAAGTTAAGTTTAATTTTGTCGACGAGCAATTTACCTCCACGTCGGCCGGTGTCAGCTTGCAGTTTCTGACGAGCATGACAGTGATGATATCCAACGTGGTCTCATCCAGGCGCTTACGCAGCACCTTGACCAGCTCGTCTGTGATCTCTGGACCTGAGCAAAAGAGTGGATAATGCATTACACATATCAGCGATTAAAGGTCTTAGCATGTTTCAAACCAAGTTGTTGGACCATCTAAAAGCATCTAACGCACCCTTCCTCAGGGGCACAATCAGAAGACAGACAGTCCAACAGTCATGCCTACTTAAAGTGGCTGGCCATGGTATCTCGTCTCCCATTTCACTGTGCAAAGGAGTGAAATGGGAGACAATATGGAATGCGGTGGCATCATAACAGGTGGTCTGGATCAAAGGATAATGCGTTGCGTAAAATGTTGCTGCACACTGGCACCGAGGCCAAAGTTGAGTCTGTAGGTCAAGATGAGTCCATACACAGTCTGGTCAAAGTAAATAATTCATGAAAAACTCAGCGTCCATTTCCTACTATTGTATGGAGTCTTCATCAGCAGAGTTTGCCCCGTTGTTATGGAGATAGCGCAGTTGTCATCACACGACTTAAAAGGCAGGGTTGATAATGTTGAGATTTAAAAATAAATATCCAACCTAAAAACCCAGCCCAGGGTAGCAAACTCTTTTCTAATGAAAGTAGCTAGCAGCACTAGCTCCAAAAGCTAGGAATCTAGCAAGAAAGTTGCCAAGTCAGCAACACTGATAGCCCGTCCCTTCACACCCCCCTCCAAAGCCACTCCCCCAAAATGATCTTTATGAACATAAACAATGAACATGACTATTGTTGGTTCTCACAGCTGTTAAGATAGCAGCTTGTGGTAGACAGGCAGGTAGACAGGCAGGTAGACAGGTAGGTAGGCAGATAAGTAGACAGGTAGGTAGGCAGGTAGGTAGGTAGGTAGGTAGGCAGGTAGGTAGACAGGTAGGTAGGCAGGCAGACAGGTAGGTAGGCAGGTAGGTAGACAGGTAGGTAGGCAGGCAGGTAGGTAGGCAGGTAGACAGGTAGGTAGGCAGGTAGGTAGGCAGGTAGACAGGTAGGTAGGTAGGCAGGTAGGTAGACAGGTAGGTAGGCAGGTAGGCAGATAAGTAGACAGGCAGGTAGGCAGGTAGGTAGACAGGTAGGTAGATAGGTAGGTAGGTAGGCAGGTAGGTAGGCAGGTAGGTAGGCAGGTAGACAGGCAGGTAGACAGGTAGGTAGATAGGTAGGTAGATAGGTAGGTAGGCAGGTAGGTAGGCAGGTAGGTAGGCAGGCAGGCAGGTAGACAGCCCGTCCAATCCTGACATGCGGACCAAATAAAATGATTGGACGGGTCTTTTACAGTCCTGACAGCCACATACTGGATTTTTATCTTCTTATTATTTTCTCACAGCATTTGATTCATTGATTGCTATCAGGATGTCATAAGATTTTTAGCAAAAATATCAAAAACGTTTTCAAAGAAGATTACCAACCCTGCCTTTAAATATGACGACTAAGCTCTGTCCTTTCCTTTCAACCATCCACTGAAAAAGCTCTGGAAAAAGCTCAGAGCTGCATTTGTCAGTCAAGGACAAGAATGAACGTTCATGCTCAATTATGAAAAACTCGATGTTGGGCAGTATTTGATTGATCAATGCTTCAGAGGGTTGAAATATCAAGTGCTGCGTAATAAGCGTCAATATTTTCTTCTGCTGACAGAAGAGATCTTGACGGGGTATTTTACAAAATCCCACACACATTTACGCGTCAAGGAGGGAACCAACACAGCTATGCAGTGATGTTGCAAAAGGAAGAATTCAAAGTACAGTGAGTGGAGGGAGCAGACGAGGATTTTAATGAGTTGTGTTTTTCCAGAAGCCGCTGATGTAATCCCAGTCTGTCTGAAACAGGGAGATGTTCCCAGTACAACAGTGCCATCAAGGCATCAGCGGGAGGAACAGCAGCCTGCTCCAGTCTATCTGTACAAAAGGGCTACCCAACTTAGTTTGGATTTTATATTAGGAGCCATAAGGCAATACAGTGTCCAATCATATCACTCAACTAAAACTACACATATTTAATAAGGCAGCTTGGGGGCTTGACTCAGGGTGCTTTAGTTCGGCTAAAACAAAGTCTGTTTGCCCGGTTAGTCAGTTCGTTTGGACTGAAAGCTATCAGAAGAACCCTGGTACGGACCAAACAACCCAACTGAGACCGCCTAAAAGGGTCTGAGTCCGCTTTCAAGTGGACTCTGCTTTCACAACACAAACGAACAGCACCAAACGGGCCAACCACAGGATTTTATGATAGCACACGTGATTTTAACATGATTCCAAAAGATAAAAAATGAACTAATAAATCCATCTGCTGATCATGAAGTCTCTCCAGGAAGTGATCTTATTGATCTGTAGAAGGCCATGTATAGAAATCAACACACAGGACAGGTGTTTCTCCTGATCAATAGGTCAAAAGCTGTTAAAACTGCCGTGTTTGTATCTGACTCTGTGTACTTCATTAAGTACATGTAGTTCATTAACGCCATTAGAAAGTGTGCGATAGCGCGATACACCGAACGCAAAGTTCATGCACTCCCAGACATTCGCATCTGGGAGTCATGTCTAATAAAACTTATGATTATAATCATATATTCATATATTATTTCTTCAGGAGCTTTGCGATACGGATGTAAATTTCATTTCACCATGTGGATCCTAATGATGAAGGATACAATCATATCACGAGTTACATGTCAGTCTGTGGAACTTCACGTTTTCTCCTCTTGGTTCATTTGTAAAAAGTCAGTGAAGGACTGGAAGGACCACAGACCATAACAAGCTAAAGCTGATCTTATTCACCTTTGAACCCGGTTTTTGTGGGGCCTTCATTGTGTTGTTGGCCTAATAGCCTGACAACTTCCTACAATCTTAAGAACTCCAGCCATGGCATATGATTGGTATTTTAATCTCTATCATTCGTGAAACAAAGCTTTTTGGAAGGCCGATGTAATCTCGGTATTTATCTCAAAACAGAAGCACGCATAACTGAAATGACTCGGACAAAAACATCTAAATCGGTACTCACTTCCCTACTTTGCACCGCCTTTTATTTCCCCCCAAAAGATGTCTAGAGTAGCAGTTGACAAATGCCTCACCCACTGAAAAACCAAGAGCAGAAGAGAATGTTAGCAAAACTGTCTCCAACTCTGGCTGATTCCACCCCTTTGTCATCGTGCCGTCGGTGCAGTGGAGCAGCATCAGTCCCCGGCTCAAACTACCGAGGAGCGCCGAGCGCCGCTTCGGGCATGCATTTGTGTTGACTGCCATCCAGTTCCAAAATGCCTCGTCCCATAACACCACGAGCAACACGATTAGCCCAAAGGCATTTAGGGAGTTATTGAGAACTGCTTTGCCATTCATGCGTGATCCGCCCCTGCTCTTCTTTCTCCCTCCTCTCTGGCCTTAGAGAGCAATGTTTGTTCACAAATTATCCACAGATGGAGGGTGACCGTATAAATACCACTGTGAAATGTTAATTTGTGAATTAATCACATGCAGAGCTACGCTAAGTATGGAAGTATTTCATCTTCATACAGCTGTATTTGATTCACAGTAAGCCACTGCCAACACCCGAATTTCTGTCTCAGTGATTTTCAGCCATGCAAGCGGCTGCGAGACAGAAATGTTGATTGCAAAGCAAACTGTATGATGGATACTCATGGTCCTCTTTGCACAACATACTAAGATACAAGTGGGAACAATAAGGAGGCAGATCAGATCAGGGGAATTCACAATGACATTGTTAGCTTGCTAATGTTTAGTATAGTGACGTTTGGCATGTTCACCAGTGGAGCATGGGTTTCTCTTCACATACAATATTCCCCAAATTGACCTTTGGCAAAGCAACTCATAATACCGACCAGTTGTCAAATACATAATAACAAATCTTCGGTATTTCAGACTGACAATACTCAGTTAAGCAAAGTAATGAGCGCAGTTGTCAACATGTTACGGTGATATCTCAATATCTTAAAAGAGGCTGATTAGCTCAGTGTGTTTACATCATTCCTTGCAGACTGAGTGTTTCTCAAACACATCCAAAATGACAGTTGTACACAAACCTTAGACAAAATACAGTTGGGACTCAACTAGCTTTGATTTGTGACTAAAAAAGGTCTGTATTCGTCTAATGCTGGACCTGAGACCAGCCTCTGATCACAGTATTCTTACTGATTAAGTTTTGTGGAAAAGTTTTGTATGGAGTGCCACATGGCTCAATTTTGGGTCCACTGCTTTCAGTCTCAGTTATCACCTGACCTGGAATTTTATTATTGCAGGCACAAGGCCACTTAGTCTTTGGTGTTGTCAATTATTTTCAGGGCACAAAGGCTAAATGCCATGGCAGCAAAGCAATCACATAAAACAATGATAAAACAGAGGGGGTAGAAGGAAAATGTGCCGGTTTGGGTGTATCCCCTCAACCGGCAAAGGAGTCACTCGCTCTATGGCTTCATCACAAATAGACTAGGTGTTTATTTTTGGGAAGCTTTTGGTGGAATCACCAGCATTGTCTAGATTGGTTGCGATCAGCTCTGGCGGTGGAATTCAGGGGTAACATTTGTCTGTCATCACAGCAACATAAAATACACGGATGTGTAAGTTGTTTTATCCAGGAAACCCACTGACCTCACTTAATCTTTTGGCCTTGTGAACCAGATGTGCATTAGCTGATGTTGATCCCCTTTGCGGAGACAAATGTGTAGAAAAACCATGCTCTTAAGTTGCAGAGCAAAAAGTAGCAGAAACCACTCGCTGCATGAAATGTTCGACCATAATCATCTATTTTCTCCTGACGCCTAAGTAAAGACTCTTTTCTTCAGTTTCTTCTACACAGACTGGATGCCAGTACAAATCTCAGCTCTACCTTGGATTTGTTATTCCACTGCACCATTTTATCATGAATAACTTTTGCTAATATTAGAAATGTAAATCACTATCAGCTGTTGACATTTCCCAGCTCTTACCTGCGTTTCCCACTCCATGCACCTGCAGCAGGATGTGTTTGTCTACTTGTCCAACTGGCCGCGAGCCGTCCAGAGAAGACCTGGAGCCCTGAGGACAGAGACACCGATGATGTCAACAGTGTGGCACCAGCACTCTGACAACAGAACTAACCTGGATCATTGACATGGATTACACGGACTGACCTTTGATAAACAGCTTTCAGTTAGTACCTTTCAGTGTAGCTTTACCTCTGTGCAGGGACTTGGCATCCTCATGTCACCCACAAATGTGATCATACATTCTAGCCAATCCTGCCCTACTCTTGGTTCTTCAATAATGAATTGTCGGAGATAAGAACATTAGGTAAACGTCCCAAGTCTCTGTACCCTTTAGAAATGACATAATAATATCTGTTTGACAAAAAAGTCTGGGAAATCCAATTATAAAGGCCTGCAAATATGGTGGGAGGATGCTGATAATGACATCTATAACTCTACATGTGGCTTCTTGTTGGGTTGAACTTAGCAAAGTTGCTCTGTAGTGTTTTCAGTTCCGGTTGTTGGGGGCTCATCCCAATAATCTCTAATGTACAGTCTATGGCTGTGATTCCTCCGATACCTTTCCACTGTGGATGTTTGGCTGTTGCTATAGCTACCCACAACACAAAGCTTTGTTGTCCAAGTCAAGTCTCAAGTCATTAAAGACAAGTCATAGTCAAGACTCAAGTCATTAAAGACAAGTCATAGTCAAGACTCAAGTCATTAAAGACAAGTCATAGTCAAGACTCAAGTCATTAAAGACAAGTCAGTCAAGTCTCAAGTCATTAAAGACAAGTCAGTCAAGTCTCAAGTCATTAAAGACAAGTCATAGTCAAGACTCAAGTCATTAAAGACAAGTCATAGTCAAGACTCAAGTCATTAAAGACAAGTCATAGTCAAGTCTCAAGTCATTAAAGACAAGTCATAGTCAAGACTCAAGTCATTAAAGACAAGTCATAGTCAAGTCTCAAGTCATTAAATACAAGTCAGTAAAGTCTCAAGTCATTAAAGACAAGTCAGTCAAGTCTCAAGTCATTAAAGACAAGTCATAGTCAAGACTCAAGTCATTAAAGACAAGTCATAGTCAAGTCTCAAGTCATTAAAGACAAGTCATAGTCAAGTCTCAAGTCATTAAAGACAAGTCATAGTCAAGACTCAAGTCATTAAAGACAAGTCATAGTCAAGACTCAAGTCATTAAAGACAAGTCATAGTCAAGTCTCAAGTCATTAAAGACAAGTCATAGTCAAGACTCAAGTCATTAAAGACAAGTCATAGTCAAGTCCCAAGTCATTAAAGACAAGTCAGTCAAGTCCCAAGTCATTAAAGACAAGTCATAGTCAAGACTCAAGTCATTAAAGACAAGTCATAGTCAAGTCTCAAGTCATTAAAGACAAGTCATAGTCAAGTCTCAAGTCATTAAAGACAAGTCATAGTCAAGTCTCAAGTCATTAAAGACAAGTCATAGTCAAGACTCAAGTCATTAAAGACAAGTCATAGTCAAGACTCAAGTCATTAAAGACAAGTCATAGTCAAGTCTCAAGTCATTAAAGACAAGTCATAGTCAAGTCTCAAGTCATTAAAGACAAGTCATAGTCAAGACTCAAGTCATTAAAGACAAGTCATAGTCAAGACTCAAGTCATTAAAGACAAGTCATAGTCAAGTCTCAAGTCATTAAAGACAAGTCATAGTCAAGTCTCAAGTCATTAAAGACAAGTCATAGTCAAGACTCAAGTCATTAAAGACAAGTCATATTCAAGTCTCAAGTCATTAAAGACAAGTCATAGTCAAGTCTCAAGTCATTAAAGACAAGTCATAGTCAAGACTCAAGTCATTAAAGACAAGTCATAGTCAAGTCTCAAGTCATTAAAGACAAGTCATAGTCAAGTCTCAAGTCATTAAAGACAAGTCATAGTCAAGACTCAAGTCATTAAAGACAAGTCATAGTCAAGTCTCAAGTCATTAAAGACAAGTCATAGTCAAGTCTCAAGTCATTAAAAACGAGTTAAAGTCAAATCACAATTCTTTAGAGACGAGTCAAAGTCAGGTTTCAACTTAGTTGTTGAATTTGAATGGATTATTTTTCCGGTTGTATTATTGTGCCATGATATCTGAGGTCGAGTCTCCTCAGCTTTTTGTGTTCAAGTCTCAAGTCAAATAGAGCCTTCAGGCAGTCAAGTCTCAAATAAGTCATGTCTCATAGCAGACGAGTCCAAGTTAAGTCACCAGTCCTCACTTTGCAAACTGACTGGATTCCAGGCAAGTGTGCAGCTCTAACAGGAACCAAAACCAGAGGACATGACTGTCTTTGTTGTTGTGTGTGGTGCATTTGTTGACTTACCATAAGGTCCTCAGAAAACAAGGGCTCTTGACTCCTAGCGAGCCCAATGGAGCGGGTCATGTGGAGGTTTCCATCCACGTCGGAGTATTTCCCTGTTAGCGATGTTTCACAGAGTCTGGAAAGATAAACACAAGCCACAGGTATCTGTTAAAGGATGTCTCTGTGACAATACGCTAGTATAAGGACATGTCCTTATGATACGTTTGGAACAATTCCATCCTCGGCCATATCTATCAAATGTCACCCACTGACTAAGCCATCCTCATACCTCTTATCTTCCTGTCCCTCCCTAGTGTTTTCTATCTTTTCTAACAGTGAGACATTTTCAAGTAACTCACTAATGTTTAAAAAAAAGTGTTGGAAAGTCGGAACGGCAAAAAAGCAACAGAACACTAAAGATGACGATATATTTAAAGACAAAGGCAGCATGACCCAAAAAAAACAATGTGTCATGCTTGCTCAAGTAAAATGGTCAAATTGTGACAAAGACCAGGTTGATATGGGCTTTCATTGCTGCCGTGTACGATGAATAACCCTGGACCTGTACTATACAGCAGGGTTTATTGTGATAGAACGGACTCACTACCAACTAACAGCTTGAATGTTTGACTACAAGGCCACAGAGGGACACACAGACAGTCTGAAGGGAACACAAACAGTATTTTCACACTGAGAACAATATCATGAGCAATATTACTGTTTTCAACATCCTGCAATATTACATTTCAATACCATGTGTTTTCAATATATTATGTGCAATGTAACTTTGTATCACTTTTCAAAATCATTAACAATATTACTCTCAATATCATGACCTTTCTATTTTAGTGTACATTAGGCACTGGTGTTAGTGTTACCTATTGTTATTAATCTTCTGTTGTGATTTATTTTTTCTATTTCACTTTCATTTTTTACTATATTTAGCTCACTCTCATCGCTTTCTATGTTGCACCGGTGTCTGTATTACTACTTTTACACTTAATAATTATTGTTACTCTATTGTTCATTTTTGTTGATATTTTTCCTCTATTGTTTCTTCTTATTCTTCTGTTGTAATATTTGATCAAACAAACAAGAATTTCCTTTGTGATTAATAAAGTTCTTATCTAATTGAATGAAAGTTGACAAAGTACCCTAAAGAAGAAGATGAATGGGAGCATTTGGAAGTGTGTGCTGGAACATTATACTAAATGTGATTTTGAAAAAGGTCCTTCTATTAGTTAATAATTGCAGCCCATGTCATTTCGTGATAAGCGTGATGTGTGCTGCAGCTTGATTGACTTCTGTTGTCAGCACACCAGCACTAAGGGTCCAGTATGAAGGAGAATAACCAGAAAACAACCACCAGCTTACTGAAGCTGTTTAACAGCCCCGTCATACATAACTTATCCATAATGAAAGTGGTCGACAATGCCACATGATCAATTGTGTTCCATCTTCACAGCTGCATGTTCTTAGTACACGTCCTGTCTTCACTCTCTCCTCTGATCACTCCCGTGATAAATCACTTTCATTCCGGTCTTGCAAAATGATTTGTGAACTGTGTGAGGATACAGAAGTGTTCCCTCCATCCTCACAGTTAACAATGTGATGTGGAAGCTCCACCATCTGGCCCGGGGGCATCCACCAATGACATTTACTCGCAGGGCCGTGTTTCTCTCCCATATTGCTGCTTTAAGAACATCTGTGGGGGGGGGGGGGGGGGTTTCTTCCCCTTCCAGTGTACTGATGAAAAATGTTCCCGCAAAAAACTCTGTTGCCGCGTTGCAACAGCAAATGTGAGCCAGAGTAAAGAAAGATTGAAATCCAGCGAGGAAGTGATAAAGCCGAGATTGAATAGTGATGAGAAAGTCTAACCTGAGGTAGTAGACTGATTTGGTTGTACGCTCCTGGTAGACAAACATGTTCTTCCTGTTGACCACACAGAAGGAGTTGAGCACGGAGCGCAGGGGCTGCATCGCTGCGACAGGGAGACAACAACACAGACGCACAGATTTAGCTAAATAAATCTATTCTCTTTGAGAGGAGGATCATCGCTATATTAAAACAAAACATTGAGGAGAGGTTTGTTAATGGGAGAACACGAGGTTTGTGGCTGAAAGCTGCTTGGAAATAACTTCTGGCACACTGTAAAAAAACCTTTGTAAGAAAAACACAATTACACGCTAATCGGCACAGTCCCCCTACCAGCTCCCCTGCAGAGGTACGAGTTAAGTGCCTTGCACAAAGGCATGGCGGTTGTCGTTACTGTCCAACTCAAAGGCCTCTTACTTCACTTTTCCTATACACTGTATTTTACAGGTTGTGTAGTTTTCTAATGAATTCCTCTAGAGCAGGGATTCCCAAAGTGTGTGGGGTGCGCGAGCTGCCAATAGGGGGTGCGCGAGAGGAAAAATGTAATGGTGGTCTAATGGTGCAGTCCTGTCTCCTAAAAATGACGTTCCCCCAAAACTAAAATGCATTCTCAATTACGTTTGACCATAAACGTATTTTCTCCCTGATTACGTTTGTGTTTGACGTATTACAAATACGTTTCTAATCAACATATCTTTGCCATGTATTGTGGCCGGGTGATGTGCCTCGTTGCTGGGGAGGTATGAGCCGAGAGTGGCGGGGTGTTATGGAGATATATTTTATTTATTTGTATCCATCTAACGCTAACCCTAACCCTAACCATAACTTCCACTAGGAAGCCCGTCCCCACCCAAACCTAACCCTTAAGAGAGTCACGGTAACTCCCGGATTTTACACGCGGGCCTTTGTGGAGGTATTGTAGCCGCGTAATGTTCCTCGTTGCTCGGCCTGGATGAGCGCGTTTCTGCCGGAGACAGGCAGCGTGTTGTGGTGGTATTCTGACCGCGTAATAGGGAGAAGGAGAGGCGGTGGTGGAGAGGGAAAAAAATGTTAAAGTGTTAAAATGTTGATTAGAAACGTATTTGTAATAAGTCAAACACAAACGTAATCAGGGAGAAAATACGTTTTTAGTCAAACGTAATTGAGAATGCATTTTAGTTTTGGGGGAACGTAATTTTTAGGAGACAGTGCAGTGAGGTTCTGGCTAACAGCTGTCTGAAGCCCTCTTATTTACGTCGTCACCTGAACACCAAGCATGCCAGTCAAAAGCCCCTTACATTTTTTATATCGAAATTGGAGGAGTTACAAAACAGCCCAAAACAACTGCAGTCTCATTCATGTGTTGGGTCTACAAAACACGCACTACGGGCTTCATATCTGGTCACAGAATAGCAGGAAAGGGGCTACCTCACACAATCACCGAAGACGTGTGCTCGCCAGCTGCCAAAGAGATAGTGGAATGTATGATGGAGAGAGAGAAGCAAACAAGTTGGACATGATCCCGGTGTCCAACAACACTGTGTCGCCGCATCGATGCTTTGTCCGAAGACATCCTGGCTACATTAGTCGGTCGCGTGAAGAAGAGTGAGTTCTACTCTCTGCAAGTAGACGAGTCTAGAGATGTGGCCAATCTGGCCAATCTTCTGGTCTTTTTTGTGTTTTTTTATCTTGTAAACAAACGCCACGCGCGAGCAAACTGTTCTCTCATTGGTCCGATTTTTATGCGGCTATAAATAGGCTCTGTTGCTTTTTTTTTTTTAAGGTGGGGGGGGGGGGGGGATTGGGGGTGCGTGAACCCGGTCGGGATGTAGAAGGGGGTGCGTGGCCTAAAAAGTTTGGGAACCGCTGCTCTAGAGGATAAGGATCGTGTGAGGGACTGTGTCATTGGCATTACTAAAACAGAGACAGTGTTGGAACGCTTCTAGTTACTAAATGACGATTCATTTCTGAACATGCATGAATGTCCATTTAACAGGCAAACAAGGAGAATAAAGTTTGGAGTAATAAATGAACATTTACTTGGGTTTAAATGAATCTCTGTCAGTCGTTTTGTTTTTATCTACAATTTACAGTTTCTGATTGGTAAAGTCAGCCCATGGATGTATGACAACTGGATATTGTGTCATCCAATTGTGCCCAGTGGCCACCTGTGGTATTGCAGCAAAAATAATACCCTTTTGGCCCAAAAAGCATTTTCCCCATAGACCACCATTGTAAAAGAGACGTCTGTAAAACTGTCGACAACAGGGTCAATTATGACTCTTTCTATTACGATTTTTCGATCCATGATGGTTCTATATGTGGTAAACTTTTCTCGAGCCGAGGAAAGCGATTTAAAGATCTGTGACGTCAACACAATGTCTAAGGGCCAAGTGTGAACCTGTGGGCGGGGCCAGCAGGAGAAACACTGCTGCGCATATTCAGTAGGCTGCATAACCAGGAAGTAAACCCAGACAACTATTCTTGGTTTGGTGAGCAGCTCTGATTGGACTGAACAGGCGATGTCTTGGTATCCAGTATACTGTTCTCTAAATGAAGGGGCCAGCACTATAAACCTCTCTGAATAAATGCTGCTCGGTTTTCACCTTGACTTGTTTTTCTCAAATATATTAACTTGATGGTTTATTTTCCATGAATATATAATGTGTGAATTGAAGAGAGAAGAGCAGATTCCTCTCAGGCTCCGCTCACTTCAACATTTCATGTTAAACTATTTGTTGAGTCATCTTCAGCCATTCTACAAAGTGAACACACTAACTGCAATACTAAGACCTCTGGTTTTCTAATACTTTAAACATATTTGCTGTGTCATTGCGGGAGTCAACCCATATACGGGAACATGTTCAGATCTGCCACTCACCCCTGGACACCCCCATGTTGGGTCCCATCTTGAGGCGGGGGTGAATGTGGATGATTGTGCTCCACACCACGTCGCAGGCAAAATGTCCAGGGATGAACTGCATGGTGGCTGCCAGGTAGTCTCTGGCCTGGTAGCTCTCCTCCGTGTTGTAGTCTGTGACATCAGGGTAAGATATTAAAAAATATATACAATAAAGGGTCTGTTCGCCCCAAATGACTTAAAGTATGGGTATGTTGTGACCCACCGTCGGAGGTGTTGAGCCGCTGCCTGTAGAGAGACTCGTTCTTCCAGATGTCTTCCTCGCTCTCAGCCACCAGCAGAGAGTTACACACATGGCTGTCGTGTAAATCCTGCAGCAGCATGCGCTACACAAACAAAACACACAATTGTGTATCATTTGTATTTAATCACATGCATATTGTGTTGCTTCTATCCTTATGCTCTTTCAATTAATGTCACAAAAATCTTCATTTCAGCCTGTGGTGCAGTGTGCAGAGTGCTGCAGCAGCTACCTGGTTGACTGTTCTGCAGATTTCACCGATCCTCCTGACCACCATCTGATGTAGGTGTAAGTATTCAGGCAGCTCCTCGTCCTTCTTCTCCAGCTCCTCAGCACTGGCCTCTTTGCCGGCTGTGAAGCACCTGCAACAGACATGTACGGGATTCAGAGAGCGGCCGGGATCGAGCGTGTGACAATCCGTCCACGGAACTGTGCCGAGTTTTAATGAAGCGACACTGTCCTTTGAGAGTGAATGACCTCACCATTTTACAAAATGTTCAAACAGAAATGGCTGATGAGGTCTCAGCGAGTATCATAGTAGATGAATGCAGGGTGAACATTTAGTTTTTTACATTTACTCAGGAAATGTGGCTCCGCCCACTCAGCAGCTTCTTGACGGGTGCCGAACGAGTGCCGCTCGCTTGCCACTGTTGTGGCACCTGACTGACGCCTGCCACTGACTAGCCACTGAGGTGCCAGTGCCACAAGGAGGATCTCAGTTTACGGACCCTCTCCTCCTAAACGATGTCCATGTGGATAACGCACCTCCTACGGTGAGCCCTCCTGGTCCGAGCCCTCTATGGGTCGCACCGGAAAGCCGAAAGCCACACAGTTTCCATTATTTAATCATAGTCTGAGGATTGTCTGACCTGGAATGGGAGTAGACCTTCACTCTGTCCTGGTGGATCTTAACAATGAGCCAGAAGTCGGGCATCAGAGGCGACTGACACTCCTGTTCATCCAGGGTGGGGCTCTCACACTCAGAGTCACTGCTGCCGCCATCATAACCTTCAAACACACAGAGGCAAAGTGACAAAAAGGCAACGTTCTGGTGTCATCATTTATCTTCATCAGTGAAGTCGTGCCGGGTCTGTAAGCCTTGGTGAGAGACACTCACACACAGAAGCACCAGTGTCAAACAGCTTGTTTTATCGATGTCTGTTAAGTCTTTCAAACTGTTTGTAATTGTATTGTAGTATCAAGCATTAAAATCAGTGGTGTTTCACAAGGTTCACAGTTGGATCTATTAAGAAGTCACTTTACCAGGAGCTGTTTCTGCCTCTTATTCAGAACATGTAATGATGTGGGTTGTCCACAAGATGGAGCTGTTTATCCAGGTGAAGTTTACTATATAATGGAACTGTGTTCAAGATGAGCTGGTGAGTTCAAGATGCAAAGTAGTTTTGAAATGTAGTCAAATGTATTGTTAAAAACAAACTACTTAGATATAAAGCTGGACCAACTGACATTTAAGCGAGAAGACAGACACTACGTTTGTAAAGCTGGACTACATGGCAGCCTTCTGGTTACATGCTCTTACACTGGGGAATGAATTCTAATTGTGGAGAATGTGGAAGGTTCAACTTTCATACTGTGGGTCTGTGTTTTGTAGTTTTTTGTAAATGCAAAACTAACAAGACGGTGAGAAATGACCACCTCATTCTTCGACACTGATGGTGACGGTCAGACATCCTCCGTCTTGGTTACTTACCCTGCATGTCTGAGTCCAGGCTGCCCTGGCTGGAGACCACACTCTGGACTCGACTCGGCCTGAGTTTGCCACAGCCTGAGGAAAGAGTAGAGAGTCACGAAACACAGCACGGAGATGAGCTCTGTTATATCACACAGCCTCAGAGGACGGCTGTAGATGGAGAGGACACTGGAGACAAAAGACAACCCTGTCTCCTATTGTTTTTGAGAACGGTAACATGATGGAGCTGGACGATATCACCTGACAATCAGTTGTCACATTAGCCTCTGTAATGACGAATGGATGATATCTTCAATAATTAAATAAAATTGGGAACAGATTATCAGCCAGCAATCTGATCACGTCAATAAGAAACATAGAGCGACCCTTTCTCATACGGGCCACCAGCATCTCCATCCCATGCAGTCCAATGCTTTGGTAACAATGACTGAAAACAGAAACACTAAAAAGCCCCAGACAGAATCAAAAGCATCAATGTCTTACTGATAGCAAGCCCTCTGTAGACGGGCTGCCAGCACCCTGACATACACATGTTCATCAGCATTAAAGAGACTAACTGGTACTAGTGACCAGTACACGCCAGACAAGCCATGATTCAGTTCACAGCGATAAGAAACAGAGAAGAGTATAACCCATCACAGAATACTGAGCGCAACCAGAGACATTAAACCTCATATGACAATGAATCAATTCATCATGTTACAAATATAGAAAAGACATTTAGTTTACTTGTAGCATTTTAGCACGTCATGACCACACAGGTACCCGACGTTGGTAACGCCTGGTACTGACTGTTAGACGCAATTCATTGGAGGGCTTATAGCAACTTTGGCCATGGTTACCCTTGTTAATGTGACTTTTGTGATGGAATGCACCAGATCAGAACTCAGCTGTGTCCACATGTGTGTGTTTACACTTCAATGTGAGCTGCCTGATCAGATGGTGAGCAGCTGTTAAAGAGCAGAAACACGTTTCCTTTCCCTTAAAATCTCTGCTGTCTTTCCTGTTTACTCATCCTCCTGGAGTATAAGTAGACTTGTTTTATCCAAGAATAGTTGCTAACAGAGCTTATAACTTATAGCTTTAACTTCCTATATTCTTCACAATAAAAGTCCCTTGTTATTTTGTAATTTAAAAGGTTTTGTTTTGAAGCATCCAAATCAGGAAAAGCTGGCGTTTCATCAGCACTAAGTTAACAGGACTTTCTTCCCTTTGCTCTTCTCAGGAGATGAACTGTAGGGAAAATGAACCTTTGTGAGATAAATTCTCCGGGTTGTTCCCACATGCTGTCCACATGATCTCACCGAGATCAGAACTCAATGTGAGCAAGGACACCTCAGAATGTGGTCCTGATCGGATGACGAAAGACGCATCGACAAGACAGGTGGAAGCGAGGCCACGCTTTAGTCATGCATTCAGGTTTTTGTGCGTAGGTCTGAGGTGTAGAGGTTCGCAGTGTGTCTGCTGGACTCACTGTGAGAGGCCGACTGCATGGACTCAGCCAGGCTGATGCTGGACGGCGTCTTGGGGGGCGAGGTAGGATCTGCGCAGCGTTCGGTGTGGAGCTGGGGGGCACAGAGCTGACCTCGGTCCCCCACCGTGCTCGCCGAGCTCTGAGAAACCGCGTCGTCGGCCTCGGGCTTCAAGGCTTCTGCAGCAGGGTCACTGGGAGTGTCAGCAGAAGCACTGAGGGGATTCTTGTCTTCACTCTGCAGTTGGACAGAATATTCAGGTTTCATCAACTGGAACTCAAACCTCAACAAAGGACATCTCGTTCTCGTTGTTCTCCATTTAATCTAATTCCTCATTGTTAAATATTCCTTATTATCTGCATTCCTTTCAGAAAATAGTTAAGAAGTTATGAAATTAACTATTACCTCTACTACCATTTTTATTGTTTTTTTCTTCTGTTTTTGTTATTTATGTAGCTTTATCTATATTTTATTATTGTAGCCTATAGTTATTAATAGGCCTATTATTAAGTGGGTTTCCTTCATTGATTACCTGGACAAATAGACATGACGCATACATCCGACTGTTTTGTGCACAAAGCCCGTTGTTCATAATTTCATAGCAGCATATGATGGACAGATCATACGATGCATTATGATTTATGGCAGGCGTTTATAGTTAGTTAACAGACAAGCTGCTGGATCTGACTGAAGTTTAAATGCATTGAGTTTGTCAGGCTTCTTCTCTCCGCTGCACAGTGGAAGATTACACATTAGTTACTGAGGAAAGAGAAAGCTTAGCTATTGGCTAACTACCACGGAGCATCACCAGACATCTCAATGAAACTAAAACTCAACACTCAGAGTGATTATACAAATGCAGGCATCGAGTCTCATTGTTTCACATCGGCGTGGAACAACGTGTCCGACCTCACTGTCCCCCTGAGCCTCTGCTTCACTCTCCAGCACCACGTTCTCCACCGGTGCTGCGGCGCCGCAGGGGTGTGTGCGCTGCTGGGGGTCCACGGTGCTCTCCGACAGCCTCTTGGCAGCGTGGATCCTGTGGGGGTGCAGTCTGCTCAGGGACATGTAGTAGAAGCTGCCCTGTTCTCCGTTCAGCACGTAGCCAGAGAAAGACATTCTGCGGAACTCCTGCGGGATCAGACGTTAACCCATCAGAGATCCTGACTTTGTGTCCAAACACTGATCACTCACTGTCCCATTAAAAGATACCCAAGTCCGTTTTGAACATCATACTAATGAGCCACCATTTCATATTTTCTAAATAAATGACAAAAATATTATCTTTTGCAATTTTCTGCTGTGCCGAAAAACCTACCAAACTATGACCGCGAAACCACAGAACTTCCACACTGTAGATTGTGTGTGGTGTTACACCCCTACAGAGAGGGAAGCATCGCTTCCTTTAAGGTGCTGGAAGGCTTTTATTGTGAAACATCTGCGCAAGAAGTATTGAAATAAGCCTAAAATGGCAAAGTAGAACCTTCTGGAATTAATTAATGAGTGAAAACGGTACATACATCTTTTAGAAAATAAAATATGATCAAATATACGTATAAAACTGGTTAATTTTTAATAATTCACAGCAGGACAAAAATAAATATTGTGTTAAAAAGCACTGAAAATGAATATGGAGGTATTTAATATATTTAAAAACTACCTCAGCATGAGAAGCAAACCAAACCAGGAGGACACACTGTGCTTCACCATCCCTCGAGTCGTGTGTGCGTGTGCGTGTGTGCGTGTGTGCGTGCGTGTGTGTGTGTGCGTGTGCGTGTGTGCGTGTGTGTGTGTGTGTGCGTGCGTGCGTGCGTGCGTGTGTGTGTGTCCTTGCCTCTCTGAATCTCTCCAGAGACTGCTCCGGCCCAAAGACAAACTGAAGCGGGACATCTTCGCAGAGACAGTGCGGTCGCCCGATGGAGCGCAAAACGTGCTCGGACACCTTCTGCAGCGTGGCCGAGCTGATGACCCGAGAGTGACGCAGAGCGGAGACGATTTCATCCTCCAGCAGCCAGCGGATCTGAAACACAGAGAGAGCAAACCACAGACCAGCTCATCCCTGCTCTGTGTGTGTGTGTGTGTGTGTGTGTGTGTGTGTGTGTGTGTGTTGTAAGAGCAACAATGTGGACCTTATCGTTTTTCAGTGAAGAATAAAAACATCCATTCTAGTCTCAAGACTAAAGAGCACTTCCTGAAAGATGCATTTATAATCTCGCAAGAGAAAAACATGACGAGTGTGGATTTTGATGTAGGAATGCACGATTATGGACGAAATGATGATCAAGATTATTTTGATATGATTATTTATCACGATGTTAGGGACAATATATTTTATTTATTTAAAATATATGTTTGTCCTCTTCTCTATAGTGCTGTTTATTAATCTAGATTGTTTTGGTTCGAGTTGCCTTATTTTGGAGACGTCGGCCACAGAATATAATGGGACTATATGGCACTCGGCTTGTGTTGCTAAAAGCGGTTACTCAAGATAATCCACACACCTTATTGCAATAAGATTGAGAAATTGTAAAAATATGTACATTTGATTCTGGTTACTTTTAAATAAACAGAACTGCTTTCACAACAAACCTTTGCATCCAAATAGGACTGTTCCTTATTCACAGTGTATCTCCTAGAAGCTAAATAAAATGAGGAAACTGCTCTCTCTTCTGCGTTGTGCTACGTTCCTGCTGATTAACAAATCTTTGCATCAAAACAAGACTTAAAAAAGGCTCTTTTGTTAAAGAGAAACATTTAGATCGCCCCCTGGTGGCTGACTGTTAGTTTAGGAGGCGCTTGATTTGACGTGCAGCAGAGTTTGGTACGAGCGGAGCACTCAATTTAAACGTCAATATCGCAATCGATCATGTTTCTTTATTATATTCGATAAACTTTGCAGATTTACTTTGATATCCTTAGCATGCTGCCAACAGTGAGACTAAACATGTAATGTTTGTGCTACGGTCAGTAAACAAACCAAAGGGTTCATCCACTTGTGCACACGCATGTGGTCAGCAGACTCCATGTGCTACAGTAACTGATGGTCAGTGCGGTGCTGAAGGAGAGCTCCAGAGATGTTGAAGGGTGTGCACTGTAGATGTCATGGTCACCTGACGGCTTCATTATCTCTGAAGTAAAGGTGGAAATCTGGAATCTTAAAGCTTGCTTTGTAATTTGATTAGAAGATGAAACATCTTTAGACTCCTCCATTTTCTAAACTGCTTTCCAAAGGCTATATACATAGAATTCATATGATGCATTTTTAACTGACAGCATATTTGTGAACTGCATATTTGGGTAAAGGTAATAAGTGAAGCCTCTCTCTTCTTGACGTTGTGTGTATTACATGGTCATCTGGGACAGGTGTGCTCTGTGTCCCCAGAGTCAACGCTGAACATGGAGGAGCATTCAGTGTTCATGCACCATGTATCTGCTACAAACTGACAGAAAACTGCCTTGTATTAAATCATTTCTTACCTTTATTTTTCCATTTTATCTTATTCTAGTTGACCTTGTTTTTATATTGTGTATTCCTTTCATAATGTAATTCATTTGCACTTTGCCTGAAGATGGTTTAGGTAAAGCGCTTTGAATTGATTGTTGCTCAACTGTGCTGTGTAAACACACTTTATCATTTGCTGTGTTGCTGCTGTGATGGCTCACATTCAGAAGAATAAGACTCACCTCGTCCATTGTGGCCAGAATTGCTAACTTGTGAGGAAGAGGGAGTTTGGATAAGGGATCACTGGAGACCCTGATAGAAGACAAGACGCGTATCAGGAAAAAAAACTGAGAATGGGTCCAAGCTCAGTATCGTCCTGGCCAACAAGCACATATGTTGAACAAACCCACCCGTCAGCACCGGCTCCCCTCAGACTGTCCAACTCCGCCATCAGCTCCTCGTCGGAGCGATAGGAGGAGGGCTGTGCTGGTGAGCGGTTCAGGGACACACTGCTCTCTGAGGTGTACCTGCACACAGAGGGGAGGTTTCTGTCACATTCATTGTCAGGATAGCGTTTACAGTGGCGAGCCACACAATGGTCCAATGAGTGAACAACTTCATGACTACTTTAAAACAACTGGTATAGATATGTCCTCCACCTTTCATCAAGTTACAACTCAATTCATTTAAAAACGAATTATCAAATAGTTTCCAATTTATCTTCTGTGGATACAGTATTCCATTTGACATGTTGGCTCTGCTTCACACTATTCCACTGATGTTTCTGATGTTTTCTGGTCTTCCGCTGTCGCCGTCTTCACAGCGTCGCTGGCTGTGAAGACGACACAGAGTTCAGTGGCACTTCTACCGATGACTGTATAGTTGTGACATAGACAAGAAAACTCCAGAGGATCTTTAATATTGCAATGTGATCTGCAGAATTTGTGCCCAATATGCAGAAATTCACGCCAGGCGGTCCTGAGATAACGAGCTCACGAGAATGTGACAGACAGTCGGACGGACCGCCCAAACATGTAATAACTGAAATTCTCTTTTCTTGCAAATCTGCTGATGTGAGGTGGCTTGTTGCTCACACTTTCACTCACCGGTTATGATGGAAATCAGCCATGACTTCGATCTCCAGAGGTAGAGTCAGGACAAACAGATCTAGCGTGACTAAGAGCTCGTTCAGATCCACGGACTGCAGGGCTTCGGCATTCTCCAAGCAGGAAATGATCTCACCTGCGATCACACAACCGAGATAAGCACCACCAAGAGAACAGTCTCAACTCTTCAGCTAAATATCGTACAGAGGGATGATGGGAGGACAAAAACAGCTGCTTTGATGAATGAATGATGGTGGTAACTCTTTAATAACAATGTCAACTTCTGAATATAGTAGAAAGACTTTTGTGTGTCTGTACTCACCGAGGCAGGTGGGCAGCGTCTGAACGGGCATGGAGCCGTGGCAGCTCTTCATGTTGATGGAGCAGGTGACGTGAACAAACAGCGGCGGCATGTCCAGCTGCGGCCCCTCGACCTCCAGCAGGGAGTCTCCCTCCAGGATGCTGAAGGAGTCCTGGTCCTGGTTGACCGTGTTGGAGTCCGACATGGACTGGTCGTCGCCCTCACCGTGCCGACCGGCACCCGCATGCTCCTCGTACTCCACCACCAAATCAGTGTCGCTCTCCGTCATGATGCAGCAGCCGGAGAAGTTTTCTACACGCAAAAAACCATTAATGCTCATTATCATATCACTAGCTGAGGAGTAACAATGAGATGACCATAAAGCTAGTTATTACACCATATAAGGAAACATTTCATGTTTGTAATGGCATGCAGGCTGTGCATGAACAAATGTATATTCCTTTTGTTTCCCAAAAAGTCACAGACACAGATATGAAAGCATAAAAGTATAACCACAACATATAACTCGTTTACACTTCTTATGTAAGAAAGTCACTCAAGCCTTATACAATTCATGCTGTTCAAACAGGATCAAACCGGTTAAACATCCTGTAGTTGATCCAGAAACAGGAGGACTCATGTGTGAGTGACGCATGAACCTGAGGGAGGTACAAGCCTCAGACCAGCATAACAAGCAGCTGCACAACTGAGAGAACGGAGGCTTCACCCTTTGGGGTGACTGGAAGACCCTCAGAAGGAGAGCTGCTTTTTCCTAGCTCAGAGACTGGACTACTCTTCTTTTATAGAAGACCCTGTGAGACGTTTCTGCTATCAGAAGACAGCTTATAGTGACTGATATCTTTTGCACCACATAGACTTTCCTTGAGTTGAAATTGTTTTATGTAACTGTTTTGAGAAAACTTTAATAAAAACACAGCCTTACCATTTGTAAGTGTCTGGGACTCAAACTGAAGACTCTCAAACTGAAAACTGAAGTTACCCCTCTTCCCCTGTCCCTGAAACGTGTGATACAGAGGTGATGACCGACTCTACCAGAGGAGGGTAAGTTCCCTGGATGAAGACTTGGCAGTGTTAGTCAAAAAATGGTGAGAAACTCACAATAGGCATAGTAAGGTACAGACGCTCTACGTAACTACTCATACTGGGTGTCAGGGTTACATCCTGCTGAGAGGGCCTAGGGCGTAGCCGTACAAGGCTCTCAGAAAGACAATCATTCCGAAATCCTAATGAATCAGCTACGGGGTGAGATAAAAGGCCGAAGGTATTTTCCTGACACCTCTGTGGGACACTAAACCCACTAAGGATTGGTCGGATTACCGACGGAGTTACCACCGTGTTAGGTGCAAGCCTGCTCACGCTACAGTACATAGATCATCCTGCATGATTTGGGAGGTGTAGTGCTGCCGTGTATTAGTGATTACAGATATATAGCATGTGAAAATGTTAACATGTCCTAAAGATCTCGGAGACTCACAAGACCTCAAGCTGAAGTAACTGCTGTAGCGGACTTCTGAAACATGTCATCAGCTCAACATCATGTTCAGAAGTAATTCTCAGAGAGTTAGGACAACATGATGTCTTGAGCTGATAGAATAATAAGCTGTTGAAGAGGACCCAGAGTCTCCAGGACCCCAAACACAACATCAGCTTTAACCCATCGTTAGCCAGATAACTTCATCCTTACCTAACTTACCTTTAACTTAACTTAGTTCAATGAAGATTGTCAAGTCACTATGCATCGCCAAATGAGGTAATATGGTGACTACTGGGTGTCTGTGGCAACGTTTCTGCACAATAGGTGACAGTTTTCCATCAGCCAGCAGTGGTTGGTCTGCCCGAGGCAGTAGGCGGAGCTAACGCAACAGGACTCACTTGTGTGTGAAGCAGCATCCTGTTTTTTCTAGTCTCTGCTAGCGTTGAGGGTAAACGGTTACTACGACTGGACAAACAAAAGACAAGAGCCATGACTACAGATGATGAAATGCCAACTTATCCAGACTTAACTTGACCTAACTTCGCTTTACTTGCTAACCTACCTTAGTTGATAAAGTGAGTCAGAATCTGTCCCGTGATGCTCCTTTCACAGCGGCCAATGCAACTGATGTAAGTTCTCTCTCACACGTGTGTCTGTTTTGAGGTTTGTTGTGGCTTTGCTGAATAACTCTACATGTGCATTAACATTTCAACTGTCTTAGCCTTATAATAAAACAATTATAATTGAAGTGTGCCCCCGGCTGCATTAAGAATACTTAATTAAAGGTAAACATGTGTGAGCACTGCTCACCGTCCTCAGTAGCCAGCTCAGCCTCTGACACCAGCTCCTCACTGGGCCTCCTCCCCGTGTCCCCGTCCTCCGAGTCCTCCTGAGGAGACAAGCCACAGCGCAAAGGTTCGTCCGGTCTAATCGTGCGGGAGCCGTTTCTCTTTCACAGATCAATCATTTTACAGCATCTCTTTGATTAGATTTATAAATACACATTCCAGCCATGTTAACCCACAATCATGTCCTTTTCCTCTGTATGATCTCTGATGTTCATTTTCATCTTTAGTGATGGTGAGATATGGAAACAAAGCAACGCCAGTCCCATCAAAACACAAGGATGACAATTAGAGTGTCAAAACCCCACTGGGTCGACTCACCTCTCTCTTGCATGAAGGCGGGCAGTAGAAGAAGTAGTGTGGGTTGGAGGGCACAGTTTTGAAATACTGGGACACGATCCCCATGAACTTACCCTGTGGAATAATTAGTATTGAAATCAGCTTCACCCCTTTAGCTTATTAAATGAGGTAGGGCGCAATCACTGACTACAGGTCTGGTTTCAAAACATGAGATGAAGAGCTCAGACGGTACCTGTATGATGCCGTGCAGATCTGGATACACTTCACACTTGGGCTGTGTTTGAAGCAGCAGCAGAGGGAACTCTGGGATCTTGGCCGTCTTGGACTCATCCAAGATCAGTGGAGATGTGGGAGCCGAGGACTTCCCTCTGGACTCAGGTTCACTGGCATCCTCCATGTCAATGCTGTAGCCAAAAGCATTCACATTAAACATGAACAACTGTGTTAGCTCATAGGAAACGCATTATTTTAATGTCACCAGTTCAAACAGTTGCCTAAGGAGCCCGAGTGGAAAAACGTGGTTATGAAACAAAGGATGCTTCCATTCTGACTTTATGGGGGGGGGGGGATTTTACATAGATGTGATTGGTTTCTCTGTCGTCTATTATGGTTGAAATATCAGCCTATAAATAATACTGTTAATAACTCCTGAGTGAGTGTGAATAAATCACCATGTGGACTAAGCTGCACTATCCAAACTAAAGGGAGCATCAGAGCAGCGTCTTGGCCACAGCCTCAGTAAGAAAGGCTAGAACAAGAGGCTGCTGGTTCAACAACAATTATTCAGAGCACTCACATCACAACGCTAGATATATTTAGAAGTTATCAACAACTCTCCTTCAAAATCTGCAGAGGGAGTCGGCCGTTTGTATCTCTGCCCCCCCCCCCTCTCTCTGTCAATCTCCATATCTCTCATTCTCTCTCCATCTCCCTATTGTCTCCCTCTCTCCCCCCCTCCCCCGCCCGGTGGTTTCTCTTCTGTCTGTGGATTGCTACAATGAAGGGAAATTGAATTCGGGCCAAAAGTTCTATTTACAAGCGTGTAAAGAAAGCGGGTTAAGAGATCGTGTCCGGTTCAGTTCTACGGACAGCGTAGACACACAACGAAAAACCCTAAAAACTGGTTTGACAATCAGTTGACAATAGGCAACACTTGACCGATCAGACTGGACCAGGACAGCCCTAGTTCAGTGTGTGTCGGCCTGCTGCAGTAGAGCTGTTAGCTGAAGCTCTGTAGAGCGTAGAGGTGGTGATAACTCTCTCTGGGTTCATCATCACACGTGACACACATTACACATGGTCATTTGATTCATTGTTCAACCTTCATTTATTGGTTACTGCAGCTTCAAAGCTTAAGGCTGAACAGGTAGAGAATATTTACATCAAACCAACGTCTAAAACACGAGCAGGTGATGAGATTCACTTCACGTAATCTGATCTCAAAGCTTAAATGATGTGACAGTGAATGAAGATCAATCAAGCAGGAGTTCATTGTGTGCTCCCCTTGTATCTTGATGAGCATTGGCAGATCTGAATATACACATTCACACACACGACCACTCTAACTTGAGATAGAAGAAAATAAAAGTATGAAATTGAAAGAAACATGTAATACACGATGTTCAGTGCACATTACCTGGACGAGGAGGCCACGGCGGCCCTGTCATCTGGTCGCTGCCCCTCCACCTCTCCAATGATGAAGGTGGCAGGGCTCCTCGAAGGTGTTGGATTGCCTCCCCATCCTGGCGTCCCGGGGTGCTCCCTGAAGACCCGGATGTGTCCACAGAGGGTCTGCAGGAAGGAGGTGACGTCAATCTCCTGCAGGGATTCTTCGCAGTAGTCCATGGCCATCAGGACGTCCTGCGAGCTGATGCTGTAGGACTGCTGCAGGCTGCGGTACACACCTGAGACACAAAGCCAGGAGAGCGCATGAATGACCCGATGACTAACCGTGATGTTTAGAAGTGAAATATTGATATAATGGTAACACTTATTCAAGGTCTGAATATATTCCTGCAGGCAGAGGACCAACTACCAGGATCCTATTGACCAAGCATCTGACAGTCTGTCTGAGATGAACTGTTGTATAGCCTCAAGCTACTGTAAACTATTCAGTTCAGTGAAATGCTCTGGGTGAACTTGAGTTCCCTCTGATCAACAGTTACACATTGTATATGTCTAGGGCTTTTATTGTGAAAGGTAAGAATGGAAGAAGAGGATCTGGTCTGCGCTGCCTTTGTCAAAGTTGAAAGGAGTAATAAAGTTTGGCGTCTGGGTTCACACTATGGAGCCTCTGTGTTGTTGTACACTATAGTGGACATTTTGAATATGTCTGTTCCGCACAACATGATTGGTTGATGCCTAATCATGACAAAGACAACAGCTCTAAACTATATATTGACGTGCAAATGAAATGCTGCTGATGTGTAAAGGCCTTTAATCTTTAATCACCTCTTATTGAAGCTTTCATACAATGGCTCAATACTTTGTTGTTAATCATTGTATCTGTTTGTATGAACTATGTAGTGTAAATAAAGTATTGTTATTCAGCCTGAACTGATGCATATATTTATGGTCGCATAGATATAAAAACGTGACAACATGCTTCTAAATGGGCAGAACACGCAACCATGGACAGTCTGATTATTAATGAGAGTTTATCAATGATTTGATCATGAAGCTCCAACTGGGATTGAAAAAGTTGATTGCTTATGATCAGATATTTTTCATATATATCTAGATATATATATATATATCTAGATATATATATATATCTAGATATATATATATATCTAGATATATATAGATATATCTAGATATATATATATATCTAGATATATCTATATATCTAGATATATATAGATCTAGATATATATAAAATAACTTATAACTCAATTTGTCCATGTACCTCCTTGTTCTTGCGATTACTTTCCCTTTAATGCTATGAAGAAGTGTACAGATAGCTCCCTCCTCAGAGAGCTTTATAAAGGGTCAATACCAGACAGGGCTGTGTAGATTCTGCACATTTTAGTTGACCTCAATAATGTGTCACTAATAGTTCCATGACCTCCTCACCTCTGACGTAGCTCTGGTGGTAATGCTCTTGCAGCAGGCTGCAGTAGTTGGCGAGCTCCTTGTGTTTGTGAGGCTGAGCCAGGAGGTCGGTCCAAGGGGACGGACTGCTGCGGTCCTGGGACAGTGACCTGCCAGAGGACACACGTCCTCAGTTAGAAAGACTGATAGATTTATGTTCATTCTTATGACGCACGTGTGTAAAGAGACAATGTGAGACAGTTTTGTGTGCTGTTGCATAAGCGTTTCGGATAGCTTTAGCCCAGATCTCCAACTACAGGAAGCAAAGTCCAAGGAGCCAATAAGCCGGTAAGAGACAGCTGAACCTCCACAGCATGCGTTTAAAAAACAAAAGATCAGGACAAAAGGGAGGAAAAAACATGAAACAGTTGTGAAAAGACCTCGATCACCAAAGTGTTTTCATCCATGGAACAGCAAGGTGTGAAGACAAACTGCTGCAACATACACACATACCTGCACAGCTGCAGTTATACCCACTGTGGTACGATACACAGTGATAGAAGGAGGCTAATAGTTCTACACACTCTACTTTCATCATTTCAATGTTTTGGATTCGCTTTGTAAAATAAAAAAGACAAAAAATGTAAATGCACTGAATATAAAAAATGATTCAGATTTTTTGTTACGTTAAAAGATGAATTGATATAAATTTGAATTTCAACAGCTTGAAAATCATTTTGACTTGGCTTTTAGTCGTCGACAAGCTGTGAGAGAGACGGCGAGTTAGCCTTCTCTGACTGTGGGGGTGTCGTATTTACATCGGTGGTGAAGCTGTCGGGGCGGTAAATAGCAAAAATACCAATTCTTGCTTAAAATTCAACTTTTTGCTGTGCTATTTACTGTGTGCATGTGGTGTCAGCCGATCATATTCCATCTCCCAAATTACACAGGAAGACAGAATTTGTCTCCTCTTTTAGAATTGGCCTTTTCACCTCCCACCTAACTTTAGTTTAAGGTCTCTTTAATTTAAATGACAACAAAAAGCTGAATTCATAAGCCTTCTTGATCATTTTATTAATCTGATCAAATGAAACAATGTCAAAGTCTGTAGTTCTTCCTGTGGCAAATTCACCAGACTGCATACACTGGGCCATCGCCACCATGTGCCAATGAAAACACAGACAAACTGGCACAAGGCTTCATATTTGACTTGAAATAATGTGCACGTGCTCTTCCCTGCACTCAGTGGATTTGGGCCTGTGTAACTCTAACACTAAGTAACACTAGAGCTGGGTGATAATTCAATATGATAACGGACCGTCTTTCAGAGCAATCATATTGTGATGAAATTATACATTAAGATATCGTGACATATGATAACAAGCACATACCAACTCAACTTTCTCAGGAACTCTGTTCAAACTACGGTCTGATTACTGTGTATTTGTGTGCATGCATGTAGTGTATCTAGTGTACAGCTAGAAATAGTTAGCTGCCACCAAATTCTTCACACTGTCCCTTTAAATCTGTGTTGTGTTCAGTGTGTGGCAGCAGTGCACTTGCTGTGTGTGTGTGTGTGTGTGTGTGCAGCGACACAAGCCTGAGGAGGAAGCACAGACAGGCCTGGGGAGAGAGCCTACAGCGTTAAGAGAAGCAACACTTGTGAGCAGCGCCTCAGCGCACAGAGAGGGAAGGAGAGCGGAGCCAGAGTCAAGCTACCTGAACTTCACCTGCTGACACATCTCCCAGGACTCAGCATCTTGAGCTCTATTCTCACAGAGACACACATGTTAACAA